>NW_017617849.1:842500-1430000 GCF_001879475.1 Ipomoea nil | reverse complement strand
AAAATTATCAAAATTACCGTCTTTATCATCCTCGATCGCATCTCTACAATCTTCCATAAAAACTAAACCAATAGAGTTATGTTACAAATGCTCTTCCTCCTCAATTTCCTTTTGTTGAAGTAGAGCCTCCTTAAGTATCTTCAAACTCATACCAGACGATATAAACTGCAAAACATATTGAAGTACGTGAGAATATAGTTAGAAAAATGTAGAAAATTTATACAAAAAGAAAGCAGAGAGATGAGTATGAGATTCTTTGATTGAAGAAGCCCTTGTATTTATAGGTAGAAAATACTAATTCAAAAGGAAAGTATAATAATTTATTTATTTAAGGGAAAGTATAATAATGTATTTATTTAAGGTAATAAGTAATAACATTATTATTATTATTATTATTAATTTATTTATTTAATTTTCATTTGACATTTACTTACCAAATAAGTTTTACTACAAAAGTTTTGGGGGGAAAATTTGTTAGGAGGATTTTACTTTTATATATATATAGATTGGTGGGCCAAACCGCCTACGGCAGTTTGCGGTGGACAGATCTCGAAAAAATACGTGATTTCAAAAAAACATTTGTCCAAAACGGACAACGGAGTCAAAAGTTATGTCTTGCCAAACTTTTGTCACTTTACAACTAAAAATAAAAATAAAAATTAAAGGCCAGTTCAACCGGCGAGGCGGACGCTGAGGAGGCCGATTCCGGCCTTCCTCGTCGCGGCCAGCGACACGATTTTTGCAACACTGATATATAAAATAGATATAGATTAGAATAGGAATAGTATTACACAATCTATCTATATATATATATATATATATATATATATATATATATATATATATATATATATATAAAAGTAAAATCCTCCTAACAAATTTTCCCCCCAAAACTTTTGTAGTAAAACTTATTTGGTAAGTAAATGTCAAATGCAAATTAAATAAATAAATAATAATAATAATAATAATAATAATAATAATAATAATAATAATAATAATAATAATAATAATAATAATAATAGTGTTATTACCTTAAATAAATAAATTATTATACTTTACTTTTGAATTAGTATTTTCTATCTATAAATACAAGAGCTTCTTCAATCAAAGAATCTCAGACTCATCTTTCTGCTTTCTTTTTGTATGAATTTTCTATATTTTTCTAACTATATTCTCACGTACTTCAATATGTTTTGCAGTTTGGACATCATGAATAGCTTCATCAACGATATCTTCTTGAAGCTCGCCCAAGAGGTGACTCGCTTGGCCCACTACAACAAGAAGCCGATAATCACTTCCCGCGAGATCCAGGCTGGCATGAGATTGGTTCTTCCTGGCGAATTGGTAAAGCACGTTGTCTCTCTAAAAACACTAAAGCAGTCACCATATTTACAAGCTCTTAGATGAAATCATTTAAATCTATGTTTCGTTTTTATATAATCTCAATTAGGGATTAATAGATGTAAAGTAACTTGGATTTGAGTTTAATTTCATATTATTCTTCCAAAAGGTTTAATGTCATATTATGAGTATTGTTATCTACCTTCAACTATCAGTGAATCGATTAGCATTCTCAAAAAATAAAAAATAAAATATTGAATGTCTATATCTACGTGCATTTAAGATGCAACATGTATATGATTTATTAGGCTTTGAGGCAGGAGAACACATTTGGGTACATTGGTGGATCTGTATCTCATTGCAAAAAAATATCCATACAATTAATTAATTAATATAATTACAATTATCATTATTCTAATTCAAAAAAAAAAAAAAAACTAAAGAATTAATTGTAATAATGAAATTTGTTATTAATATTCTGTTACTAATTGACACAGAAATCAGACTAAAAGAAAAACGAAACTAATATTAAAAATGGACTCGAATTAAAAAAATGTGTTTAATAAGTAAATAACTAATTTGCTAGACAGAAAATTAGGGTAAAGGAAAAAGAAAATGATTATTAAACATTGTACCAGATTGTTTTTATGATTGAAAATTAATATTACAAACGTACCAGATTGTTTTTATGACCAGAAATAAGAATGAATTTTACACACGAGAATCTATTATTAATATTCTGTTATACTAATAGGCATGGGAATCATGCCAAATGAAAAAAGGATTTAATATTAAAAATTTATTGGAAATATAACACAGTTTTCCCTACGAAAAAATTAGTAACCACCAAATGAAATATTAGGAAAAAATTATGAAGAAAAAAGAAATGGAAACAAATATTAACTCTTTCTATGAATGAAAAAAGGAAATGAATATATCCATATTTCACTTAAAATATAATCAGTAATTATATTATATTATTATAATTATATTAATTATTTATGAAGAAAAAAGGAAATGAATATGAAAGAAAAAAATTAAAATTTAGACACGAAAATCTATCATTAATATTCTGTTATACTAATAGACACGGGAATTAGGCCAATGAAAAAAAAAAGATTTAATATTAAAAATTTATTGAAAATATAACACCGCTTTCTCTACGAAAAAATTAGTAACCACCACGTGAAATATTAGAAAAAATTATGAGGAAAAAAGAAATAGAAATGAATATTAACTCTATCTATGAGTGAAAAAGGAAATGAATATATTCATATTTCACTTAAAATATAATCAGCAATTATATGATTATAATTATTATAATTATATTAATTATTTATGAAGGAAAAATGAAATGAATATATTAATAGTTTACTGGAAATATAATCAGTAATTATATTATTTATAATTATATTACTTTTTAATTATGTGGAAATGAATATTAATTCTTTTTATGAACGAGAAAGAAAATGAATATTTCACAAAGAAATCTGTTATTAATATCATGTTACTAATCGACATGGAAATCAGGCCAATTAATCGATAATTATTAGAAAAATGAATAAAAATCAATATTAATTCTTTTTATGAAGGAAAAAAAAAAGAAATATATATATTCAAAAGGAAATGAAATATGAAGAAAAACGAATGAATATGTTTATATTTCACTAAAAATATAACAAAGCTTTTGGCACAGAAATCAGACCAAAAGAAAAAAGAAATTAATATTAAAAATGGACTCGAATTAAAAAAAAATGTGCTTAATAAGTAAATAACTAATTTGCTACACAGAAAATTAGGGTAAAGGAAAAAGGAAATGATTATTAAACACGTACCAAATTGTTTTTGTGATTGAAAATGAATATTACAAACGTACCAGATTGTTTTTATGACCAGAAATAGGAATGAATTTTACACACAAAAATCTATTATTAATATTATGTTACTAATAGGCATGGGAATCATGCCAAATGAAAAAATGATTTAATATTACAAATTTATTGAAAATATAACACAATTTTCCCTAAAAAAAAATTAGTAACCACCAAATGAAATATTAGGAAAAAATTATGAAGGAAAAAGAAATGGAAACAAATATTAACTCTTTCTATGAATGAAAAAGGAAATGAATATATCAATATTTCACTTAAAATATAATCAGTAATTATATTATTATAATTATATTAATTATTTATGAAGGAAAAAGGAAATGAATATGAACAGAAAAAATGAATTCTACACACGAGAATCTATTATTAATATTTTGTTACTAATAGACACAGAAATCAGGCCAAATGAAAAAAAGATTTAATATTAAAAATTTATTGAAAATATAACACCGCTTTCCCTATGAAAAAATTAGTAACCACCACATGAAATATTAGGAAAAAATTATGAAGGAAAAAGAAATGGAAATGAATATTAATTCTTTCTATGAGTGAAAAAGGAAATGAATATTACTCATAATGAATAAATATATGAATTATTATACATAGTAGCATGGAATTAATTAGTAGGACAATTATATTAGGTAATCTAATTAATAATTTACTTTTTAAATTATATTCCCTTTTAAATAATGAATATTTTCTTAGAGTATATACACAGATTATGCTTATCAATATAGAATTAAAAGTGTATAGATGTATAATATTATTAGTACAAAATCAATTATACTTGCCTTAATAATTAATTATTAATATTATTGCCTAATAATTATGTGTTGTCATCAAATAGCCGCTCCTATTTTTTTCTCTCTAGGGTTTGCTAGAGTTTTCTCCTCCCCTAGGGTTTGCTAGGTTTCCGACGGTTTCCTACGTTTTTTTCCGGTGATCATCACTGTTTGGCGACGCTAATGAGTACGCTGAGTTGGAACTGCCGTGGCTTGGGTAATCCACGGACAGTTCGAGAGGTGGTGGACATGGTGTCCAAAAAGCAACCCGACTTTGTATTTCTAATAGAAACTAAGGTAGCGCGAGATCATGCTGAGCGTCTTCGTGTTACGATCGGTTTCGAAGGCTTATTTTATGTTGACAATGATGGTTTGAGTGGTGGATTAGCGTTATTGTGGAAGAAGAATAATACGGCGAGACTCCTTAGTTACTCAAGAAACTACGTTGATATTGAGGTAACTATGACAGGTAATCCGGCCTGGAGAATGACGTGTTACTATGGTTATTCGGACCGTAATAGGCGTGCTGAATCATGGGATTTGTTGAGAATGTTGGCGGCAAAATCGAATCTCCCGTGGGTGGTGGTGGGGGATTTTAATGATTTGCTATACCAGTATGAGAAGAGAGGGGGAAATCCACATCCGAATAGCCTTCTTCGAGGTTTTGGGGAGACGATTGAGGATTGTGGATTGGCCCAGTTGCCAATGATTGGATACCCATATACCTGGGAGAAGGGGAAAGGGACTGCAAACTGGATTGAGGAGAGACTTGATAAGGTCCTAGTAACGAACGAGTGGCGCAATATAATTCCCCATGTAAAGGTTATGAATTTGAGAACCAGGAAGTCAGATCATTCAGCCATTTTTTTCACAGTTCAGGAGGAGGTAGGGAGGGATGGGGTTAGAAGAAGGGGTTTTAGGTTTGAGATGGCATGGTTATATGATGAGGGATGTAGGGGTGTGGTGGAGCAGGCGTGGCAGGAAGGGAGAGGGCAGGGTTTACAGGGTTGTGTTCAATACTGTGGAAACCGGTTAACACGATGGGGTGGGGATCGGTTCCATAAGTATGGGAAACAGATTGTGCAGCTGAAACGGGATCAACAACGTTTGAGAGGATGCACTGACTCGGCCTCTCTTGTCGAGTTTCAGCGAATAGAGCAACTTCTGAGTCGCACTGAGGCCCAGGAGGATGCATACTGGAGGCAGAGAGCCAAGCAGCACTGGCTCAAGGAAGCTGACGCCAATACCAAATTCTTTCACAGGTATGCCTCTCACCGAAAGAAAAAGAATACTTTACTTAGATTAATGAATGACAATGGGGATTGGTTGGAGGGGGATCCCATGAGAGATATCATTCTGGACTATTTTAAGAATATTTTCAGCTCTGGGGGTCCGGGAACTGGAGATGATTTTTTTGGGGGGATAGAACCCAGGGTATCACAGGCGCAGAATGACTCACTATTACGGCCATTTAATTTGGAGGAAGTAAAGGATGCATTGTTTGCAATGTATCCGGATAAAGCACCAGGACCGGATGGAATGAATCCGGGTTTTTATCAGCATTTCTGGGATGTGGTAGGAGGGGATGTTGCGAGTTTTGTGCTAAACTGTCTTGAATCAGGTGACCTCCCGTCTGGCTTGAATGAGACAGATATTGTGTTGATCCCTAAAAAGAGTAATCCAGAGTTAGTAACTGATTTGCGCCCTATAGCACTTAGCAATGTCATTTACAGAATAATAGCTAAAATGATGGCTAATAGAATGAAGCCTTTGATGGAAGGAATAATATCTGAGACACAGAGTGCTTTTATCCCAGATAGATTGATAACAGATAATATTCTATTAGCTGCAGAAGTGGGGCACTTTCTGAATCGAAAACAGTGTGGATTGAGGGGCTGGGGTGCACTTAAGCTGGATATGGCTAAGGCGTATGATCGAATGGAGTGGCCTTTTCTCCGTAATATGATGATGGCATTGGGTTTCCATGATAGATGGGTTGATTTGATTATGAAATGTGTGACCACAGTCTCCTATAGTATTCTGATAAATGGCTCAAGGAGTGACCCAATAATACCCACGCGTGGTTTGAGACAAGGAGACCCGCTATCCCCATATTTGTTTATTATCTGTGCAGAGGGACTCTCGTTGTTACTACAACAGGCTAACAGAGCGGGATTAATTCATGGATGTAGGGTAGCAAGAGGTGCCCCTCAGATTTCTCATTTGTTTTTTGCGGACGATAGCCTTTTATTCTTTAAGGCTAATGTGGAAGAGGCTAATGAGATAAAGAAATGCCTGACTGTATATGAGGATCTATCGGGACAGGTGGTTAACTACCACAAGTCGAGTATTTGTTATAGCAAGAATACGAGTAATGTGGATAGGGAAAGTGTGGCCCAAGTTTTGGGGGTGGAGCAGGCACCAAACTTTGGCAAGTATTTGGGTCTACCTTCGTTGTTTGTGGGTAGGAATAAAAAGGCAGCTTTTGCATATATTGAGGATAAAATACGCCAAAGAATTGGGTCGTGGAATAAAAGGCTATTGTCTCAGGCAGGGAAAGAAATACTGTTGAAAAGTGTGGCACAATCTATGCCTACCTTCTCAATGAGTGTTTTTTTGCTACCTATATCAGTATGCACGGCTATAGAAAGAACGATGAATAGATATTGGTGGGGTTCTGGGACGGACAACCGAGTTCACTGGAAGGCTTGGGACAAGCTATGTGTTCCTAAGAAGTATGGTGGATTGGGTTTTAAGGACCTACGTGCATTTAATCTAGCTATGTTGGGGAAACAGGCATGGCGAATGCTCACTAAGCCTGATTCCTTAGTAGCTCGTGTTTACAAAAGCCGATATTTTCCCAGGGATACTTTCTTTGATGCGCAGGTAGGAAATAATCCCAGTTTTTGTTGGCGGAGTATAATGGCATCAAAGAGCATAATTTGTAGTGGGGTCAGACGAAGAATTGGGAATGGGGAAACTAAATCTATATGGACCCATCCATGGTTACTGGATGACCAGGACCCTATGATACAAACAGAGATGCCTATACAGTTACGAGAGGCCAGAGTAGTGGGGCTAATAGATCAACAAACTGGTACATGGGATAATGAAATTTTATCAGATTTATTTCAACCTACGGATGTCGAGAGAATTATGAGAGTACCTGTATCCCGGGATTATAATGATGCATGGTATTGGTACGGGGACCCGAGAGGATTATATTCTGTGAAAAGCGGGTACAGACGATTGGTGGGAGATTATGAGAATAATCAAGGCCCCTTTACTAATTGGTTAGCTTTATGGAGACTAAAAATTCCACCAAAGTGGAAAATGTTCCTCTGGAGAGCTATTTGTGATATTTTGCCTACAACTACGAACTTGCTTTTAAAGAGGGTGGAGGTGAACCCATATTGTGCTATGTGTGGGATATCACATGAGAATACAATGCATGCATTAGTCTTGTGTGATTTTGCAAGAAACATTTGGGATCAATCCAACCTTACAATCCCCAATATTGTCACGGATATTTTTCATGTTTGGTTTGGGGAACTTCTAAATATTTTAGATTCTGATGGAATGTTATATGCAGCATCAATTCTATACAATATTTGGAAAGCTCGAAATGGTGCAGTTTGGGAGGCGTTTTTACCACGCCCGGGGTCCCTAATCAGAGCCGCAGCGGCAGCCAAGACCGCATGGACTCAGTCCCGCCCAGCCGTGGCTGCCACTGCCACTGCTACGCTGCCGACAGAAAACCGCCACGCTGCCCAGGCGAGTCCCACCGCCGGCCGCGGTGCTGCCGACGCCGCCGGATCCTCTGTGCCGCCAGTGAGAAGATGCAGGGTCGATGCGGGATATCTACATGAGACAGGGAATGCAACTGTAGGGGCCGTTTTATTAGATGGAGATGGAGCCTATATCTCGGCACTAACCGCGCCGCTACCGGCCTGTACGTCACCACTTATGGCTGAGGCTTTGGCGTGTAAGGAAGTTTTATCATGGCTAAAGGATCGAGGTGAACAGAATATTGAGATCTACACGGATTGTTTGACACTACAACGCTACCTTACATCATCAACCACTGCGTTTCGCTCTTACGTTGGCTATGCCATTGATAGCTGCAGGCAAATTGCCGTTTATTTTCACTCATGTTCTTTTAATTATATTTCTAGATCGGACAATTATTTAGCTCATGCTTTAGCCACTACGGCTTATCAGCAACCTGATACTATGTACTGGGATACTCACCCACCAGACATTATTTCAGCATTTTTCTAATGAAGCACCGCAGAAAATTTTCAAAAAAAAAAAAATTATGTGTTGTCATCTTTTTCGGGGTAATTATTATGGTAATTTATATACATATATATTTTTATACTTAATGTATAATATTATTGGGCACAAAATAAATATACTTACCTTAATATATATAGATTATTTTTAATATAATTTCCTAATTTATTAAAGGTAATTATTCTCATAATTTTTCTTTCATTCTTTAGTGTAATTATTATGGTAATGTATTTAAATATTGGAAGAGAAAAAATATTATAATTAATATAATTAATGAAATTATTATTGTAATTGCCACAATATTTGGTAATTATAAATAATATAATTAAGAAATTTGAGAAATATAAGGTTTCTTCCGTAGAAATATTTATGACAATTTCATTAAATTATAATTAATAAAATATAAAATAAAATTAAAAAAATGAAATTATAACATTAACAAAACATTAATATTTATATTTTTTTTAAAATATACATACATACACTTTTTAAATTTCTAAATATAATTTTTTAAGTATAAATCTATCAATATAAATTAAAATTAATGAAATTATATTATAATTTTCCTATATACATATTAATAAATATTATGTGTATATACAATGTATTATACAATCATATAAGGATATGCGTCCGATTAGAGTTTATATTTGTTCATACAAAATTTAGAATTTACATTTTTATTGATTTCTAAGTACAATTCTCTTAGTTATTATTATTCATATTTTTAGAATTAATAATATATATATATATATATATATATATATATATATATATAATACAATTTGGAATAAATCAACTTAATTATATGAATTTTTTTTATAAATTTATTTAAATATGTACATGATTAGAGATTATATTAACCATACAAAATTTAAATTTAAATTTTGTATGTTATGAAAATAGATACTTGACCAAATATATAAAAGTCCAACTATATTATTATATTGTACATTTTAACATTTTTTTATTTTTTATTTTAATTTTAAATTCATAAAAACAAAAAAAAAAACAAAAAAAAAATTCCGTGCAACACACGGGTAAAACACTACATTTAAAAAAAATACAATTTCATAAATATCATAAATTAATTAGTACAATATCATTTATATTTATAACAATTAAATAAAAAATAATAATTTCAAATATATGAACCAATGATTTCAAAATGAAACTAATATACAGTTACAAATAAATATAACATGATTAGATTTATTTTAATTAGTTTTAATTTCCTTAATGATATGACTTTTCTTTATCAGTTTTTTGTGGGAGACTAAGGGAGTGTTTGAGTTGCTGGAAATTATTATTATTTTTTGAATACTTACTAATAAAAAAAAATTAAAATATTTTTTACCCCCCTCCCCTTCCCCCAATAACATGTGTAAATCTTATATTTTTTAAAATTACAATTTGATAAATATTATAAATTAATTAGTAGAATATCATTTTTGTTTATAAATTATAATAATTAAAAAAATTCATATATGTGAACCAATGATTTCAAAATGAAATTAATATACAGTTACAAATAAATATAGCATGATTTGATTTACTTTAATTAATTTTAATTTTCTTAATGAAATGGCTTTTCTTTTATCAATTTTTTATGGGAGGCTAATGGAGTGTTTGAATTGCTATAAAATATTTTAAAATAAAAATTCATACTAATAAAAAATCATTTTAAAATATTTTTTAACCCCTCATAACATGTGTAAATCTTATATTTTTAAAAAATACAATTTGATAAATATCATAAATTAATTAGTACAATATCGTTTCTGTTTATAATAATTAAAGAAAAAATAAATAATTGAAATATGTGAACCAATTATATCACAATAAATCTTTCAAAATTTAAAACAAACGAACGGAAATTAAAAATAGAACGAAAATATTTCAATAATAATATTCTACATCATCAAGTAAAAGTAAATTAAAAATGAAAAGATAATATTTCAATAATAATATTCTACATCATCAATAGTAAAGGCATATTTTAAACAATAGTAAAGGTAAATTAAAAATTGAACGGAAATATTTCAATAATAATATTCTACATCACCAATTAAAAATAAAACTAAAATTAGGTAAAAATACCATTGCATATGATATTCTAATTGATTAATTGACGGAAAATAAAAAGAATAATTGGTTGAAAATGAATATGATATTACTAATTGACTCATATTTTACGATGATATATTTTCACCCGAGTCACCCATTCTAATGGACTGAAGATGTTAGCTATAGACGATGACGGACAAGATTATGTTGCTACTACCAATGTCGTCTACAATATGAGGTTTTAATAATGTGTAAATACAATTGGTGATATTATGTTTTTTTTTTTAATGACAAAATTGCTATATATCTACACACACAAAAAATAAAAATTTTTAAAGCAATTTAGACAAAAAAAAAAATATTTTTCATACAAGTGAATTAGGATAGCAATTCATTCCTATAACTGAGTTGCTAAAGAATGAGCACGTTTGCCTAATTTATAAAAATACTAAACAATGATAAATAAAAGCTTCAAAGTTACAACACTGCATGCGTATATCTACACATTAGCTATTAATTTGAGCAATTATTTGTTTAAATTCAAGCAACGATAACATCAAAACATATAAACGATCCAAACTATATCTTCAATTGCACTATATAATATTTAATGTTCTAATTTAAATAATTATATATCAATCCAGATATTCTTAATATATTACAACAAATTCACGGGCGAAACCATATCTTTAATTGCACTATATAATATTTGAGTTATTACTGAAAAAATCAGTCTTTAATCACGGTTAATTGTATGTTACTTTTTTCCGAGTCACCCATCCTGATAGTCTGATAGTTTTAACTTTAGACGATGATGGATAAAATTCCGTTACTACTACCAATGTCGTCTAGCTATAAAGAGATTTTCAATAATGTATAATTTAAGCCATTGATATTATGTCTTTTTTTTTTATATACAAAAATGACAAAATTGCTATATAGCTGATCTACATAGAAAATATATCTTCCGTATAAATAATTTATATAACTGAGTTGCTAGACAACAAGCTAATTAGCCCAATTAATACAAATTATAAACACTGATATATAAAATCTCTAAAGTTGCAACACCGAATGCGTATATCTACACGTTAGCTATTAATTGGGCAATTATTTATTCGAATTCAAGCATTGATAACATCAGAAAACATAATCGGTGCAACTCAATTCTTCAATTATATTATATATTATTCGATTTTATAATTTATACAATTGTATATCGATATAAATATTTTAAAAATTTTATAACAAATTCATTCCGTGCAACGCACGGGCGCAAATACTAGTTTTATAATATTACAATAAAATTTTAACCCAGAATTATTGTAGAAATCAATATATTTTATATATAGTATAGATTGTATTACACTATTTTATAATATTAGAAATCAATATATTTTATTAGGAAGAGAGATTTTTTAGGAATTGGGTGGAAAGTTAAAATTTCATGATTTTGTTGTTATATATAGTATAGATTGTATTACACTATTTTATAATATTAGAATAGAATTTTAACGCATAATTATTGTACGAATAAGAAAGTAGAAATCAATATAGGATTTTGTTTTTATATATAGTATAGATTGTATTACATAGAATTTTAACGCAGAATAATTGTACGAATGGGAAAGTAGAAATCAATATATTTTATTATTAAGAGAGATTTTTTAGGAATTGGGCGGTAAGTTAAAATTTAAGGATTTTGTTTTTATATATAGTACTAGTTTTTTACGCGCATTGCGCGATTGGGATAATGCCCAATGATTTTTTTTAAATAAGTACTTTAAAGTATATTAAGACAAGATTATATTGAAATTGTTCATGCATAGATAATTGAAGGTTGAATTTGCGTATTTAAATAAGTAATTCTTCTCCCAAAGGTTGAGTCCCCAACCCCAAGGGCCCCCTATACTACGACCCGACAGAGCATTGTGGGAAGTTGTAAATCACGGTGACTCAATGGTTCAACAGACAGGGCCAAATGCTGATACGCACAAGGAATCTGCCCACTTTTGACATAATTCCCGCATTGTCGCCGTCGAGGTTCAAACCTTGGTCTCTTCTCCCAAATACTACCCACTAAACCATTGAGCTAAGCTCGTGCGGGTTAAATAGGTAATTCTAAGTTTACAAATGCAAGATAATATAGTCAATATTGATTATAATTGTCAATAAAATAATTGTATAGGTATGGTCGAAACCAAATACGGGACATAAGGGAGAAAAAATAAAAGTTAGGGCATAAAATATTAAATATATACTAATATTGTTTGAGGAGATTCCGACATTAGGATTTGTGGTTAAGTTCTATTAAGACTTTAATAATAGAATTAGATTAATGGTGTAGTTATAATTCTATATTAGACTTTAATATTAGAATTAGACTAACGGTGAATTAACGGAAAAGTTAAATGGATAATCATATAATTAAGGGTAAATTAGAAAATCTTAAAAGAAAAAAATTAAAATCTGAACAATATGAACCATTCATTTGATTTAATAATTTGGCGGTCATTTTTTCTACCCAATGTTAATAATTAAATAAATTCGCTGGTCAAATCCGCTAGTATAATCCGCTAACGCTAACCGCTAACTGCTGATTGTCAAGCAAGGACATTGCGAGGTAGTTCTCACTTCAATTTGTTGTGTGATTTGAATACTCTCTTTGTCACAAAATCTCTCAAGTAGTTAATATGGTTGGCTTTATTAATTATATATTTTTTTAATTTTTTCATGGTATTAATAAAATACTTGGTAAATAAATATATAGCATTATTTTATGTTATAACTTTGATATTTAATTAGAAAAATAGTGCACCAAAAAGATAATAGATAATGTAGTGAATATAATCAATTGATGAACTTGAATGTAAAAATTTTTACAGTTGAGAAAAATAAAGACAATATAACTAATGAAAATATTTCTTTTAATTAATTTATTGATAATTAATAATTTTTTTTCACTGAATAAAGACATTGTAAGGACAATGCATGTAGCGAATATAATCAATTAATAAATTTGAATATAAAGAATTTTTATATTCAATAAAAATAAAGACAATATAACTAATAAAATTATTTATCTTATTTAATTTATTGATAATGAATAATTTTTTTTTTAATAAAGACATTGTGGACACATAATTCTAAATTAAAGAAATTTATATGTATTATTTTTTGTTGTAACTACTAAATTATTATTTATATAATTTAATAAGAGTAAAATAGAGTACTAATTATGCCAACTTTGATTGGGATGAGGTTCGAACCTAAGACCTTTTTTTTTTTATTGAAATCAATGAGTAAGTTAACGATGAACTAACGGCAATTTTTAAAATTTTAATGGAATTAGTAACGATGTGTGGGTATTTTAGGAAATTTTAGTGTAAAATTTAAAGAGTTAATACCCAAAATCGTCCTCGACTATAGTTGTTTTTCTCAATTTCGTCCTAAACGACTTTGGTGACCTAATATCGTCCCAGACTTTTGTGTTTCACTCAATTTAGTCCCAAATTTTTGTACTTTTCTCAATTTAGTCCTTCATTTGTTATTATGTCCATTTAGTGTTAAATAAATGGACAATTCAGTAATTTTAATATTGACATCTCTTTACTCATAGACATATGAACTGCGAAATCTTTTTTTTTTTTTTTTTTACGAATTACTCCCAGAATTACTCCTAAAACTGCGAATATAAAATTTGATTTGCAGGTCCGGGAGTAATTCTGGGTGTAATTCGTACAAGAAAGAGGAATTTCGCACTTCACAAGTTGAAAGTAAAGAGAGATCAATATTGACATTACTGAATTGTCCCTTTATTTAACACCAATTTGACGGAATAACAAATGGAGGACTAAATTGAGCGAAACACAAAAGTCTGGGACGATATTAGGTCACCAAAATCGTTTAGGACGAATTGAGAAAAACCACTATAATCGAGTACGATTTTGGGTATTAACTCAAAATTTAAATCTGATCAATCTTTTAATCAATCTGAACCATTCATTTGATTAAAATATGTGACCGCCATTTTTTCTACCCATTATAGGCCTAACTCTCTTGGGCTCTTATTAGTATATATATATAGTAGATAATTTATTGATAATTAATAATTTTTTTTTCACTGAATAAAGACATTGTAAGGACAATGCATGTAGCGAATATAATCAATTAATAAATTTGAATATAAAGAATTTTTATATTCAAGAAAAATAAAGACAATATAACTAATAAAATTATTTATCTTATTTAATTTATTGATAATGAATAATTTTTTTTTTAATAAAGACATCGTGGACACATAATTCTAAATTAAAGAAATTTATATGTATTATTTTTTGTTGTAACTACTAAATTATTATTTATATAATTTAATAAGAGTAAAATAGAGTACTACTTATGCCAACTTTGATTGGGATGAGGTTCGAACCTAAGACCTTTTTTTTTTTATTGAAATCAATGAGTAAGTTAACGGTGAACTAACGGCAATTCTTAAAATTTTAACGGAATTAGTAACTGTGTGTGGGTATTTTAGGAAATTTTAGTGTAAAATTTAAATCTGATCAATCTTTTAATCAATCTGAACCATTCATTTGATTAAAATCTGTGACCGCCATTTTTTCTACCCATTATAGGCCTAACTCTCTTGGGCTCTTATTAGTATAGTAGATAGATTGTATTACACTATTTTATAATATTAGAATAGAATTTTAACGCAGAATTATTGTACGAATGGGAAAGTGGAAATCAATATATTTTATTAGGAATAGAAATTTTTTTGGAATTGGGCGGGAAGTTAAAATTTCAGGATTTTGTTTTTATATATAGTATAGATTTATTCATAATTAGTGTAAATGTTTGATGTGTTTAGTTCAACAAAATATTAAGAAATAATACGTAAAATGTCACAAATAAGATATTGTATATAAGTCAATTAATAGAGTAATCTTGTATAGTTAGCAATATTATCGTTTAAATGAATTCTGAATACACTTTTCTTCCAAAAGGTTGAACCCTAATCCTAATGGTCCTCACATTCCGGCTCCACAGAGCATATGGGAAGATGTAAATCATGGTAACTCAACTGAACATGAACCACAGAGGCTAGACATTTGCTTACTGCATGCGCACAATGAGGCCCCCTCACTTTGAGAGGTTGTCCCCACACTGCCGCGGGTGAGACTCAATCCCTGGTCATTCTTCCAAACTTTCTGAATACACTCTTCTAACACTAGTAAGAGCATCTTTATCAGTTTTACTCCGGTACAATTTTAAGGGATTTTTATAACTATGATTAGGAAAGAGAATATAAGAGGGGAAAGAAAAAAAAAAACAAACAAAAACCAAAAAACTGATTTCAAAAAAAAAATTATATATATATATATATATATATATATATATATATATAATAGTAATGGTCAGGCGCGCCTGACGCGCCCACTGGGTGCACTCGTGACAGCTGCAACAGCCACACAAGGCTGTCCATGCTGCCAATAAACATGTCTTTGCAGAGGCAACCCAATTTTCTCTTTTTATTTTTTTTTATTTTTTTATTTCTCATCCATGTAGGCATTGGATTTCTTAAAAGTTGTGCATTCTCCCCAAATTCTCCTCTTATGTGCATGCTCTAATCTTGAAAGGCTATTTACTTTACTTTAAAAAAAAAAAACAAAAAAAACAAAAAAAAAACAAATTATGCTCAACTTCATAGCCACTACCCGAAGGTGCACTCAGTGTGAAGTCCGTCTTGTAACCCTAGTCGGCAAATGAACAAAAAGAGATAAATTATCCTAGGTTATCTATAGCTGACTGAATCATCAATCAAATAAGACCAACGAATAATTCCCGCAAATAGTTAAACTTGGAACCCTGTAGTTACGAAGTGAATGGTTCGATAAATTTAGTTGGGGTTGATCCTATACACATTTCATTTTATTAGAGCATCTCCAATGATGGAAAAAGATGGGGGAGAAAGATGGAGAAAGGAGAGAATATGGTTGGAGACTTGGAGGGGAGAAAGAGGGGGAGGGAGATATTATCCGGAGGGTTTGTTACATTGTTTTTTTACTTTTATTTGTATATTTTCAAGTTAATATATTTTTAAAATTTTTAATTATATTAATTTTTATATTTAGTATTTAAAATTGTGTATGTTGTGAAATGTTAATTTGTTCCATAAACGATTTCAAATACAAATTTAATTGATGAAATTATATTTTGATTAATTATTGAAATTATATTTTATAATTCTAAAAAAAAATTATTTTGTTATTTAAATTGAAATTATAATCATAAAGTTGAAATTATTATTAAATATTAAAAAAAAAATAAATAATAATAATAATAATAATAATAAATGATGGGTAGGAGTGAGAATGAGTATGATCCACAAATGGGGAGAAAATGGAGGAAGGGTTGTAGAGAAAATAAGATGGGAGATTATGACAATTTATATGTGGATCAGGGTCCACACAGCATTGTGGACCCTGAATCAAAACGACGTCGTTTGGTATGTAAGTTTTAATAGATTCCGTAACTTTTCGTTTCTCATGTTTCAACACAAAATTTTAATTTATTCTATGCACAGAATCCTTACGCTTACTGTACATAAATACATAACATGATACACAGAAATGCATAACACGATATTCATACACATTTTATCTATTTTACTTATTCTCAGATATGATTTGTGTAAATAATTTATGTCATATAGGCACATAATTGCATAATATAAAACATAAATTCATAAAATAAGACATACAATGTGTTTTATACGTGTTATATAATTACTAATCAATTTCATGTACATAATCCCTATGCTTAATGTACAGAATTTCGTAACATAATGTACATAATTTCGTAACATAATGCACAAAAACGCATGACACAATGCACAGAAACATGCTTTACAGTAAATAAAAAATAAAAAAAAAATCTCTCTGTAACGCGAACTGAAAAACAAACGGTTTCCGTTAAAATTAAAGTTCAAAACGACATTGTATAGGACCATAGTTCATAGTGCATTGTGGATCCTAATTCACAATATAAGGATTAGAAGATTATAAGATGATTTGAAATAGTTGAGTCCACAAAATGAAAAGATGAGAAAACAACCATTGTGGATGCCTTTAATTAGATATATGGGGTACACATATTCTAAATGTGAGGCGCCATGTTTTTTAAATACCATAAAATATTTCATGTATTATTTAATGATGACACTGTTATAAAATTTATCCTATTTACTAGCATTTTGTACGTGCGATGCGTGAAAACCTATGCCCAATATTAAAATATTGTAAACTAACACAATTCCTTAAAGTGATGATACTTTTAAATTATCATATATTTGAATATAGTGATCAAAACTATATATATATATATATATATATATATATATATATATATATATAATTTACAAATAATACTAAGCTAACACCCACATATATGATATATTGATATGTATACACAAATAATATAGATTAGAGAATTCACCTCAGATTCAATTTCACAAAGGATAGAATTACAGAGTATATCGTAGAACTAATCTCTAACTAATCATAACTAATAGAGAGCTAAGTCAAATAGAATTACCACCACTAATCTATGACTATACATTATAAGAATAATAAATATAAAATACTAGTCATGCTAACACACCCCCTCAAGCACAAGGTTGTAGAGAGACAACATTGAGCTTGTCTCGTAACACGGCGAACCTTGACGCTGAAAGAGGCTTGGTGAAGATATCTGCTAACTGATCCGTGGTAGACACATAATTGACGACGAATTCTCCTGAAGCGACCTTGTCCCGAACAAAATGGTAGTCGATTTCTACGTGCTTTGTGCGTGCGTGGAAAACCGGATTGGCACAAAGATAAGTAGCCCCTAAGTTGTCGCACCATAGTGTCGATGGCTGGCCGGAGTGCATCCCAAGTTCCCTGAGCAGCGACACAACCCAGGTGACCTCTGCAGAGACATCTGCAAGAGCTTTGTACTCGGCTTTAGTGGATGATCTTGCAACAGTACGCTGCTTCTTTGACAGCCAGGAGATAAGATTGGTCCCGAGATAGACCACCACTGGTGCTCTTCCTATCTACAGGACACCCAGCCCAGTCCGAGTCAGAAAAGGCATGTATATAGGTCGAGGCAGACGGAGTGAGGCGGAGGCCGAAGTCGAGAGTCCCCTTAATGTAACACAGAACCCGCTTCACAAGTGCCCAATGATCCACCGTTGGTGAGTGCATGAATTGACACAGTCGGTTGACCACATACGCCAAGTTGGGCCTAGTGATGGTCAAGTACTGTAGCGCTCCAACTATGCGTCGATACTGTGTCGGATTGTCAAACAGCTCTTCCGCAGGTGTGACTGCTTTAGTGACAGCGGCAGGCGTAGTGAGGGGTTTACAGTCAGTCATCCCCGAGCGCCCTAGGAGATCCATCATATAACGACGCTGAGATAGAACGAACCCGTCACCTGACTTAACAGTCTCAATGCCCAAAAAGAAGCCGGAGATCTAAGATCCATGATCTTGAATGTAGTGGATAGACGCTGTAGAAGAGTAGCTGCCAGTTTGGCGTCGTTGCCCATCATTATGATGTCGTCGACGTACACTAGCAGAAACACACGGGAGTCCCCAGTTGCGTAATAGAACAAGGATACGTCAGTTTTTGATGACTTGAAACCTGCAGATAAGAGAAAGTCATGTAGACGCTTGAACCAAGCCCGGGGTGCTTGTTTCAAGCCATAAAGCGACCGCTGTAGGTGACACACATGCCCAGGTGTAGTTGGGTCCTCATACCCCGGAGGTTGCTTCATGTACATGGTTTCAGCTAAGTGCCCGTTTAGGAAGGCATTATGCACATCTAGCTGCCAGAGTGTCCACCTGTTAGAAACAGCCATTGAAAAAAGCATCCGTACTGTAGTGGGTTTGACTACTGGACTAAAGGTGTCGAAGAAGTCTTCTCCCGCTACTTGATTAAACCCCTTTGCCACAAGCCGAGCTTTATACCGCTCAACAGAACCATCAGCGGTGCGTTTGGTGCGGAAGACCCACTTACACCCAATGATGTTCATGTTTGGCTCCGGTGGAACAAGCCGCCAGGTATTGTTATGAAGTAAGGCGTTGAACTCCTGGTCCATAGCCTCACGCCAGTGCGCGTGGCCCACAGCTTGGGAGTAGCACGTGGGATCCGCTACTGCGGTTAAAGCCTGGAATGGCTCATCTGTTCCTCTCGTCATGTGTCGCAGCCGCATGACATGATCATGACTTTGTGGCTGAGCACGTCTTTTCCTCGTTCTTACCGGGGCTGTATGTGTTATAGCCAGCCGTGGTGACTCACGAGCCAAGGGTATTGGCTCAGGTCCAGAAGGGGCCAGTGTCTCAACCGGTGCCGATGGTGGGTCCGGGACTGGACCTTGTGAGACGATTGGAGTTGATGCCCACGGTAAGGCCGGTGTTGTAGGCACTTGTGCTGAATAATCTGTGGCAAATGGAAAAATAGATTCGTCAAAACGGACATGACGACAAATGTAAGTCTTTCCGCTAATTAGATCAGTGCACCTATATCCCCTAAAGGACGGTGGGTAACCTAAGAAGACACAGGGGGTGGAGCGGTACTCAATCTTGTGCCGGTTATATGGCCTTAGATATGGGTAACACCTACACCCGAAGACACGAAGAAAGGTGTATGGGGGTGATGTATTGAATAGACGGGTGTATGGACTTTCAAAATTAATGGATGATGACGGTAAATAATTGATTAAGGTGTTTGCTGTTTCGAAAGCATAATCCCAATATTCACGGGGTACTTTCCCTTCGGCGAGTAGAGTTAAGCCAGTCTCGACAATATGTCGATTGCGGCATTCTACTCTGCCGTTTTGTTCATGTGTATATGCGCAGGATTAGCGATGGTTTATCCCTAAGGATTGGAATATTTTGTGGAGTTTTTGATACTCACCCCCTAGGTCCGATTGAATTGATTTGATAGAGCGCGAGAACTGCCGCTCTACCAAGACGCGGAACGACTCAAAAACTTTATATATGTCTGATTTTACCCATAATGGATAAAACCAGCAGAATCTGGAGTAGTCATCTACAAAAAGACAAAAGTACCGAAAACCACTAATAGACAATACGGGGGAAGGCCCCCAAATATCAGTCCAAATTAAATCTAATACATTTTGTGTGGAATTGGAAACACTTTCTAATTTGAATCTGGACGACTTTCCAAGATGACATGAGGTACATGACTCGATTGAAGCCGCTTTATTAGGCGTGACGGGGCACTTTTGTAGAATTTTATTTAGGACTTGTTTGTGCGGGTGTCCTAGCCTGCGGTGCCAAGTGGTGGGAGTGGCCCGGGAACTGACGAACGCGAAATTTTGCCTTGACACCGGGAGTTTATAAAGGCCGCCTGATGTTGGTCCTTTAAGCAGAATTGTGTTGGTTGTGGAGTCCTTCACAGTAAAGTAATTGGCATGAAATTCAAAAAAAAACATTATTGTCAATCGCAAATTTATTGACGGAGAGTAATGGAACAGAAAGACTGGGTACATGTAGAATATTATTCAAACACAGAGGTTTAGACAGGGATGGAATAGTTGCACGACCAATTCGCGAAATAGACAAACCTGCCCCATTACCCACTCTGAGAACGTCTGATCCGCCGTATTCATCTGATTGGTTCAACATGCTTGGGTCCGGAGTTGCGTGCGCGGTGGCCCCGGTGTCCGGGTACCACCCATCACCCGGAGCAACGGATGGAGTCGCCGGCGATTCACTGGACATGGCTACGTGAGCTTGGGGTTGCAGTGGTTGCGTCGTATACCTCTTGTAGCAGTAGATCGCCGAATGGCCATGTGAATGGCAGATCTGGCACCTCGGCTGTCCGCGACCACCACGACCTCCCCGGTGTTGGCCGCCGCGGCCTGGTCGTCCCCCACGTTGCTGCTGCGTGGATTGCTGTTGCCTGCCACCGCCATGCGTTCCGCGACCAGTTCCTGCATACATGGCAGTGTGGGCGACGCCGGAGTCCAATGATGGATAATCATCCACTAATATGAACTCATGCGCCTGTAAAAAATCTGAAAGGTGCGTGAGGGTGACTGCCGCACCGGTTGCCGTCAAGGATGTGGCGAGAGATTTCAGCTCCGGTCGCAGGCCCCGTATTACATATAAATTCTGCTCCATCAACGTGAGCGGGCGACCGGCTTGAATGAGGGCTTCAACCAATACGCCGGCTCTCCCGAGATAATCCGCGGTCGTCGCATTACCTTGCCGTAACATCTGAAACTGGCTCAAAAGGGTGAGACACCGAGCCTGGCTGGAGGACCCAAGCGCGCCGGTGATGGAGCTCCATATTTCCGCCGACGTATCCTGACCGAGTGCAAGATGAAGAACTTCATCCGCCATGGACGAGACAAGAAGAAACACGATGGTCTGGTCTTGTTTAACCCAGCTGTGATACGCTGGATTGGCTACCGCGACAGTCGCGGTTGAGGTGGCCGCCGAGTCGCCGGTGGACGGAGTTCCGAGCACGGTGGCCGGCGGACAAGGAAAGGTGCCATCCACGAACCCCAGGAGATCCTGGTCGCGGAGGAAAGAAAGCGGTTGCATTCTCCAGAAGAGGTAATTCTTGAGGGTAAGCTTCATTGTAATGTAATGATGCGCACCGGATAAGGAGTTTTCGGTCGCCGGCGAAGCATTTTCGGCAGCAGAGGCAGTGCGTTCGGAAGACATCGACATTAGCGTGGTGTCGCCGGCGAAAGAGGGTGAGAGGGGGAAGAAGTTTGTGGTGGAGGTTGGAGAGGATCGGATAACCTGTGTCTGATACCAGATTAGAGAATTCACCTCAGATTCAATTTCACAAAGGATAGAATTACAGAGTATATCGTAGAACTAATCTCTAACTAATCCTAACTAATAGAGAGCTAAGTCAAATAGAATTACCACCACTAATCTATGACTATACATTATAAGAATAATAAATATAAAATACTAGTCATGCTAACAATATATATACATATTATTTATAATTAAAATTTAATATTCATATAAATATTTAATTAAAATATAATTTATAATTAAATTAATTGTTATATGATAATTTTAATAAAATGATAACTAAAAATAGGAAAAAGATATGATAGATGTAGGTGTATGGTAAGATTGATGGACATATTAAATACTAACGGTGTTATAACGGTGTAAGGGTAATTTTGTCCAATAGAAATCAAATGTACAACAATTAAAGCAAGATGTATATATTTATTAGCATATAAAAAAGGGACAAAAATCAAGGACATAACTTGTATTGACACTTATTATATTACTAGTTTTTTTTACGCGCATTGCGCGATTGGGATAATGCCCAATATTTTTTTAAATAAGTACTTTAAAGTATATAAATGTAAGATTATATTGGAATTGTTCATGCATAGATAATTGAATGTTGAATTTGCGTATTTAAATAGGTAATTCTAAGTTTACAAATGCAAGATAATATAGTCAAAATTGATTATTTTCGATAAAATAATTGTATAGGTATGGTTGAAACCAAATACGTGACATAAAGGAGAGCAAATAAAAATTAGGGCATAAAATATTAAATATATACTAATATTGAAGAACTAACTGCTGATTGCTAAACAAGGACATTGCGAGATAGTTTCCCACTTCAATTTGTTGTGCGATTAGAATACTATTTTTGTCAATAAATCTCCCAAGTAGTTAATATGATTGGCTTAATTATATTTTTTATTATTTTTTATTTTTTCAAAACAATTATTATTATTATTATTATTATTATTATTATTATTATTATTATTATTATTATTATTATTATTATTATTAAATATATGCAACCCTTAGGTCATTTTACATGTTAATCTAAACATCTAATTTTTTCAAATATTTGTTTACCAATCGTTGATATAATTCGCTGGTCAAATTCGCTAATATAATCCGCTAACCGCTGATTGTCAAACAAGGACATTGCGAAATAGTTCTCACTTTAATCTGTTGTGTGATTTGAATACTCTCTTTGTCAACAAATCCTTCAAGTAGTTAATATGATTGGCTTTATTAATTATATATATTTTTTAATTATTTCATGGTATTAATAAAATACTTGGTAAATAAATATATAGCATTATTTTGTATTATAACTTTGATATTTAATTAAAAAAATAGTGCACAATAAAGATAATAGATAATGTAGTGAATATAATAAATTGATGAATTTGAATGTAAAGAATTTTTACATTGGAGAAATATAAAGACAATATAACTAATAAAATTATTTCTCTTAATTAATTTATTGATAATGAATATTTTTTTTTGAGTTAATACCCAAAATCGTCCTCGACTATAGTGGTTTTTCTCAATTTCGTCCTAAACGACTTTGGTGACCTAATATTGTCCCAGACTTTTGTGTTTCGCTCAATTTAGTCCCAGACTTTTGTGTTTTTGCTCAATTTAGTCCCTCATTTGTTATTCTGTCCATTTAGTGTTAAATAAATAGACAATTCAGTAATTTTAATATTGGCATCTCTTTACTCATAGACATGTGAACTGCGAAATCCTTTTTTTTTTTTTACGAAGTACTCCCAGAATTACTCCTAAAACTGCGAATATAAAATTTGATTTGCAGGTCCGGGAGTAATTCTGGGCGTAATTCGTACAAGAAAGAGGAATTTCGCACTTCACAAGTTGAAAGTAAAGAGAGATCAATATTGACGTTACTGAATTGTCCCTTTATTAACACCAATTTGACGGAATAACAAATGGAGGACTAAATTGAGCGAAACACAAAAGTCTGGGACGATATTAGGTCACCAAAGTCGTTTAGGACGAAATTGAGAAAAACCACTATAGTCGAGGACGATTTTGGGTATTAACTCATTTTTTTTTAATAAGGACATTGTAGAGATAATGCAGCGAATATAATCAATTGATGAATTTGAATGTAAAGAATGGAGAAAAATAAAGACAATATAACTAATGAAATTATTTCTTATTTAATTTATTGATAATGAATAATTTTTTTGAATAAAGAAATTGTAGACACATAATTCTAAATTAAAGTAATGCATATGTATTTTTTTTGTTGTAGCTAGTAAATTATTATTTATACCAACTTTGATTGGGATGGGGTTCGAACCTAAGACCTTTCTTATTGGAATCAATGAGTAAGTTAACGGTGAACTAACCGAAATTAACGGAAAAGATAATATTTAACGGATAATCATATTCATTAAAGATAAATTAGGAAATCGTAAGGAAAAATTAAAATCTGATCAATCTGAGCCATTCATTTGATAAAAAATTTGACCGCCATTTTTTCTACTCATTATAGGCCTAACTCTCTTGGGCTCTTATTAGTATAGTAGATAGATATAGTAGATAGTAGATATATTGGACTCCAAGTTTTTCAGTTGCTTGTACACTTTAGATCAAATTAAAGTCCTTTATAGCTCATTGGGTTTATTTGGAATTTTAAATTTTTTCTGTCACGAAAAGTAAGACTAAATATTTATTGAATGACCACTTAATTAAGCTACCTAAATGATGGTATTCTGGTTATTTTGCAAAATCTCCCTTCTAACTAGAAATTAAATAGAGGGAAAATTGCACTTTTTCCCCCTGTGTTATATGCTTATAGCACTTTTTTCCCCTGAGTTATTCATGCATTCATATTTGCCCCCTCAATTATTATAAAAGTGGTAGTTTTTCCCCCTGATAATATTAAATGGACATTTCTACCCTTAAAACAAATATTTTATTTTTTTCTCTTCTTCACCAAATTATTACTTATACGTAGGGATGACCACGGTTCGGTTCGAACTGAACCAAACACTATAGCAATCAAATTAAAAAATTTCGATTATGATTCATAACATAACCCAATATTTGGGTTTCCGTTTATTAAAATCGTGAACTGGAAAAAAAATGGATCTTGAATCGTGAACCGGAGGTTCAAATCGGAACAACTACTAGCAATAGCTTAAATTAGAATTATAATATTTGCAAATAGTGTATGTTTTTTCCCGCATTTATATTGACTCTCACATATAAGTATATATAATCGCGATTTGAGTTTTATTTTGAACCGTCGGTTCACGATTTTGGATCCAATTTGAACGGTTGGTTCAAACTTTCTTTTAAAATTTTATTTTTTTTATTTTTAAAATATTCTGAATTTAACACTTAATGTATTTTATTTTTTCAAATCGTGGTTATAATTTGTTGGAGAAGAAAAATAAATGAAATATTTATTTTAAGGGTAAATATGTCCATTTAATATATCAGGGGGAAAAACTGCCACTTAAATAATTTAGGGGGAAAAAGTGCTATAAGTATATAACAAAGGGGGAAAAAGTGCCATTTTCCCTTAAATAGATATTGCCTTAAAATACTAAAATTGATATTAAAAACAAATGGAAAGCTACTAAGTCTGGAAACTTCTTTTAATTAAGCTTCCAGAAGCTGGTATATATGACAAGAAGTGATAGGATGAATTGAGACTTCGTGCAAGCAACGAAAGAGGCGACAGTTATGCATGTTTTTTGTTTCTAAATTCATGCTATATATGCAGACTTTAAACACGAAACTAAAAGATTGGAGTTTTTCTTCTGAAACTATTGGTTTTTTTATTTTAATTTTTATGTTTGTCATTGTTAATATTAGAATTTGCTTGTAATACAGGAAAAAAGTAAATCCTCTATGCAACGTATATAACGACTAGATTGAAATGATGTTAACAATAATTGAACTTATGATCATTCAAATATAAGAATTATGTTTCATCCACTCAACTCACATTATCCAGATTATGTATACAAGCTACAAAAGGATCTGTATGGACTTAAACAAGCCCTGAGAGCCTGGTATGAAAGACTTGCTCAATACCTTCTTCAGAACGATTACAAATGAGGAGGATCGGACAAAACTCTATTCATTAAACAATCAGGTAAACACATTATTACTATTGCCCAGGTTTATGTTGACGACATTGTCTTTAGATCCACACATACAGGTGAAACGGATCAACTGGTCAAAGTCATGCAACAAGTGTATTTATTTATTTTTTATTTTTTATTTTTTAAGTATACACACATTTAATACAGTGTTGTGGTTATAGCCCCATTAGCCCAACCCAATTAAATGTAATAGCATGCCTTTGACTTGAATAAGTGCCACCCGGCCACCACCCAATTACCTCAAACCTCCATTGATAGCAAATGGTGCAATCCACTGACCTCCCCTCCCAGCCTCTTCTCTTGATCAGCATGCATGGTCCAAATTGAAGGCCGGCGTAAACTTGCTCTCCTAAAAACACTAGCTGTCATTCTTGCCATGCAGATCCACCACATTTGTAGATGAATTTTAGGCTACAAAGACATTACCCTTAACAATAAGATGTGAGTTCAACACTTAAAGCGCGTTAGAGCAACTTCATTAGAGGATTTTTAGTGGTTTTTGACATAACAAAAAAGTTTGGATGGAATTTTTAGACAAATAATGGGGATGAGATTTTTATCAAGTTTTTGTTACAAAATAATTCCCGTTTTGGGATCAGATTTGTGCACCCGTATATTTGTACAACAAAATAATCACTTACAATGTCATTTCTCTTGCAAATCAAAATTCTTTGTGGGGTCTAATAAAAAAAAAGACATGCATTGTACGCGTTTCGCACCCAGCTAGGCACATAAAAGAGACCTACTTTTTTTTTTCTTTTTTCTTTTTCCCTTCAGACTTGTTTTGCTTGTTTTTTTTTTTTTTTTTTTTTTTTTTCTCTCTCTCATCTCTCTTACTTGGACTTCAAAAAACTTGCAAAAACTTCAACAAATGAGGTTGCTCTTAAATCCTACAAAAATTTCTATTAGATCATCTTTATCCTTTAAATACTCTCTTACATTTAAAAACATGTCTTACCGTCTTATAGCTATATATTATATCATCATAGTTGCAACTCATCATAATTTTTTAATTTTTTTTTTTTACATTTTTACAATTTTAATGCACTCTCAAAATATAATATAATGATGTTATTAACACTAAAATGTATTTTTTAAAGAAGTTAATAAGTCACCTTTTTAAATGTGTAAGATAAACTCTAACACTTTCTGATTTGTCAGTGACGGTAATAATGTTACCGGAAATATAATATAAGAGTAACGAATAAGAGAGTAACAATAGTTGTATTGCCTTTGTCTCAGTATAGAAAGTACAGTGTGTCTTTGTCCAGAGTATTGAACGTGTCCCCTCTGGCTGAGGAGATGTCCTACTTATATCAAGCTCCTAACGGTAACATCATAATGAGGCATAATGAAGAGCTGAGCATTCATTCCCTCTCAATGAAAGCACCAATGACGGTAATAACGTTACCGGTAATAATAATATAATAATGCTATAAGAAAGTAACAATAGTTGTATTGCCTTTTGTCTCAGTATAGAAAGTACCGTGTGTCTTTGTCCAGAGTATTGAACGTGTCCCCTCTGGCTGAGGAGATGTCCTACTTATATCAAGCTCCTAACGGTAACATCATAATGAGGCATAATGAAGAGCTGAGCATTCATTCCAATGACGGTAATAACGTTACCGGTAATAATAATATAATAATGCTATAAGAAAGTAACAATAGTTGTATTGCCTTTTGTCTCAGTATAGAAAGTACCGTGTGTCTTTGTCCAGAGTATTGAACGTGTCCCCTCTGGCTGAGGAGATGTCCTACTTATATCAAGCTCCTAACGGTAACATCATAATGAGGCATAATGAAGAGCTGAGCATTCATTCCAATGACGGTAATAACGTTACCGGTAATAATAATATAATAATGCTATAAGAAAGTAACAATAGTTGTATTGCCTTTTGTCTCAGTATAGAAAGTACCGTGTGTCTTTGTCCAGAGTATTGAACGTGTCCCCTCTGGCTGAGGAGATGTCCTACTTATATCAAGCTCCTAACGGTAACATCATAATGAGGCATAATGAAGAGCTGAGCATTCATTCCTCTTTCTCTTCAATGGTGGTGTAGTAAATGACCCTATGGTAACGTTCCATCCATTAGTAATCTGCCTGTCAGAGTTCTGCCCGTTGGGTTTTCATGTGGTGCCGGGTCAGGTACCCGTTTGACAACCCGGGTCGGGTGCTGGCACCATTACTCTGTCAGTCAGGGTTGCAGGATGATGATGATGATGATAATAATAATCATAATAACACGTATCAACCCGGTTATCATTCCAAATGGATGGTCATAAGTTCGAACTCCATTGACGGAGATTTAGATTCTTTGTGCTGAAAATGTTTGAAAAAGTATATAACATATATACTATACCTTCTAAACGATTATGAGTATTGCAAAATAATAATAATAATAATAATAAATTAATTAATTAATTAATAAATAAAATGTAATGCAAGAATGAAAGCCAATTCCATTTAAGGATAGACTTGGTCTAATTAGGTCTTCATAAAATCACAACTTCTTAACAGACATCTACACCTTTAAAATAACTAACCTTAACACACTTGTGAACTGCACATGCACCTAGTGCTTTGGACCTAACCTAAGTGTTTCACCATTTCTTATCCTCTTTTTAACTTCATACTCCAATAATAATGACTTCTTGAATAGGGTTTTCGGCAAAATTTAGGGTGTGTTTGGTTGGTGGGTTTTGCCCATAGGAATGAGTATGAAAGTGATTGTTGTTGTTTGGTTGATAGGTTTTTAGAACACTACTATGGGTTTCGAATACCCCATCAATTGAAAAATCCATACCCAAATAGAATAAAGGTTTCATTCCCTTATTCATTCTCAAGCACTACTATTAGTAACCATTCTCATTCCACCTTACTACCAAAACATGTTAAATACTTTCACCAAAACCCATTACCATTACCAAGTATTTGATACCCATTCCAATTCCGATTCCTATGTGCGAACCAAACACACCCTTAGAGGTTTCAAGATAGTTAATGAAATAAATATTTGAAATTTGGTAGAGGTTTCATATTAGAAGTCAGGGTGTGTTTGGTTGGTGGGTTTTGCACATAGGAATGGGTATAAAAGTGATTGTTGTTGTTTGGTTGATAGATTTTTAGAACACTACTATGGGTTTCGAATACCCCATCAATTAAAAAACTCATACCCAAATACAATAAGGGTTTCATTCCCTTATTCATTCTCAAGCACTACTATTAGTAACCATTCTCATTCCACCCTACTACCAAACATGTTAAATACTTTCACCAAAACCCATTATCATTACCAAGTATTTGATACCCATTCCGATTCCGATTCCTATGTGCGAACCAAACACACCCTCAATTTTAATAATTGTATAATCAGACAAAATGTAAACCAAGCTTTTAGATTGAATAAATAGTGTAATTGAGTCTAAAATCACATATTAAACAAATTATTACTGATTTAGCAGATATGTGACACTTACATAGATCTAAATATACAAATACTTTAAAAAAAAAAAAATCAAAAGACAATAATCACCTAATATGGATAATCATAACTGTTCACAAACTCAATTAAATTAACCATGCATGATTATCAAAGTTGTACTTACAAAGATCTAGATCTAGATCTCTATAACAACGGTGATCGGTAACATTTATAATAAAAGGGAGAAAATTATAGAAGTGCACTGACTAATTTTGATGCATTTGTTTAAGACTTTAGAGAGAGACAAAGGCAACCAATCAAAATCGCCATTTTGGTCTGTGTCTGAACCAGAGAGGTTTAAACTTTAAAGATAGAGAAGATAACACAAATATAAAACTAAATTTCACTATTCGTTTTACTTCAAAAGTTTATACAATCGCGTTTTTAGTCTTTTATAATCCAATAACACAAATATGAAATTATGTGATATCTCAATATATTTTTCAATAGTGTCAAAAATTAAATTTAAGCGTATCTGGAATCATCGTAGTCTTGATGGTGTCTCCATTGATAAAAGGTGCGCTGTACGTAGGTACGGTACACTTGATTAGCTGAATGGCAATACAATAGAGATAAAGAGAGAGGGGGGACAGCTGTTAATTAAACTATTGGCAACGCAGTTGCTTTAGGGAAAGCAAAAGGAATAATTGCTTGATTAGCTGAATGGCAATACAATTTTATAATTATAATATTATACTCACAATAAAAAATAAATAAATAAAAGTTGGACGTAGAAATATAATACTGTCTGAACCACGCACCCCTCTCTACTTTTTTACAAATATAATTAGAGTTCTACTACATAGACTTCTAAAATTTTATTCCCTTATTTATACTCCTTGAGGTGACAAATCAGGATTGGTTATTTTTATCATGTGAGTTCACAGAAAAGTGTCTACATCAAGAGCATGTGAGAGGAGTACAATTTGGAAGTTTAAAATGGGAATACACCAAGTATTTTCCATATAATTATTGTGACAACAAGTGAAATCATTTACTTCAGGCACTCTTACACTTCAGTTAGACAATTTGTGAAGGAATAAATAATGGTTGATGAGAACTATATCCCGACAATCTATTTATCGTATTCAGCTCGAATCCGAACTTCCAACCCGACCACCGTCGACCTAAGTGACTTCCCGACTTAAAATTACGTCAAGTTTAGGATTAGATAGTTCAATTGAAGAGTAATAATAATTATTTCTGCCTGACCTAGGCATGTCATGACTGGCTACTGACCTAGTTCTCATGGCTTAGCGTGGGGCGTCACGCCTAGTAGAATCAAGAATCTTGTGCCACGTAGTCGAGCCCCCTTTGGCCCCAGTCTGCACTTCTACATGGACTCCACGTGATGCGCATGCCGAGAGTCCGATACCTGTTTCTTATCTCTCCTATAAATACTGCATTAAATACTAGAAGAAGGACTTTTGACTATTTATACACACTAGCTATTAGCTCGGGAACCTCTGACTCACTATCAAGTATTCTAAACTCAACAAATCAACAAGCAGACTAGGCAAAGGTTCTGTAATTGGAATCGATCCTAGAACTGTATTTCGTAATTAATATCGTCTGTATTTACTATATATCAATGGTGACTCAACTAATTAACATAGATTAGCGCACAAAAAATCTCCCCATTTTAAAAGATTGTTTTGATCATTGGTATCATATGACAAATATAATTGTTACTCCGTTTTAAGAATGGACGCAATAATTTACACTTTTCCGTTGATAAATCCTGACACTCTTTTATGCGTATCCCGAGATCTGACGCTAAAGGCGTGCTGCAATATAATCCAGTGCTTCTCATTCATTTCTCTAAGGGTGTTGCTATTTGCACCACCCATTGACTAAAATGAGGTATAAAGCACTTTGAAAATGTAAAAAGGTAGTAAATATGGGTGGTGCAAATAGCCTAATGGGTGGTCAAAATGCTATTTGCACCACCCTATTAAATTTACAATTATGAGGTCAAAATGTAATTTAAAAAAAAAAAAAAAAAAAAAAAAAAAAAAAAAAAACGGAGCAGCCAGCAGCCATTTTTTTTTTTTCTGCCTCCTTGCCTTCCTGGTCCATTTTTTTTGTTTTTCGATATATGTTTATTTTAAATTTATGATTTCAATAGATAGTTTTTTGAACTTGATAATTTTAATACATATATTTTGTAAATTTACAATTTCAATTCATATTTTTTTAGTTAATATTGTTGTTAGTGAAATGAAATTACGTGTAGAATGAATGGCAAGGAATCCAAAAGACTTAAATGGCTCTATATATATGTGGTGTGTGTGTGTGATGTACATGTCATACAATCAAAATCAAAATCAAAATTCGTGTGTGTGTGATGGACGGTTGGATAGATAATTTGTTTAGCTACAACGATCAAAATCAAAGCCAATTTCTTAGTTACAATGGTCCAAATCAAAATCAACAACATTACGAGGTATTTTAATTTTTTTTTTTATTTGAATTGTTACTGAAATGTTACAATTGAACTTATGTATATTTGTTCATTGCTTTTATATATTATTTAAAAATTTAAGTTCATTGCTTTCATATATTATTTAGAAATTTAAGTTCATTGCTTTCATATATGTTCATTAATTTCATATATATATATATATATATATATATATATATATATATATATATATATGTGTGTGTGTGTGTGTGTGTGTGTGTGTGAACTTAGTAAATTGAATATTACGTATTATTTATATATTCATTGCATTTATATATTATTTAGAAATTTAGATATGTATATTTATTTTTGATTAGAAATTCATTGCTTTAATATATCAATATTGAATATATTATTTTGTCTTTATATATTAAGAGTTGTTATTTGTTTGTTTGTTTAGGACGAAAATGCAATCGAAATTTATGATGACAATAGAACTAAAGATGATGATCAAGTGAACCTAAATCTCGAGGTTGCATGCGAATTGTCTACAGAAACGGTAAACAAAATTCATACGCATACTTATTATTATTGTAAGCATGTAATTATTAATATTATTATTATTATTATTATTATTATTATTATTATTATTATTAATTAGTACGTATACTTAATTTCTGTTTTTGTTTTTGTTTGTTTGTTTTTTTTAATTTGTTGGTATACATGCATGTAATTATTATTATGATTATTAATTAGTACGTATACTTATGATTATAATTAATTAATTAGGTATTTTTATTATTGATACAAATAATTTTTTTATTAGGCATTCATGTCTCGCGAAGATTTAATTGAATGGGTTCAAAGTAGAGGTCGGGATCTCGGTTATGTTATTGTGATTAAAAGGTCCCGGAATAAAAGTCCTACAGTTATATTTCAGTGTGACCGTGGTGGTACTTACGTGCCAAAAAAAATCTCATCTAAAAACACGGGTACAAGAAAAATTGATTGTCCATTCCAATTGGAGGGGAAATACATACGTGTTGATGGTTGCTGGAGATGGGTGTACTAATTGCTTCCCGATACAATGTGATACTACATGTTTTGAGTATGGCCGGCAGTACAACATATTTACCACTTCGATCTAGCCCACCACCTTGGTACGAGCATGTAGCAATAACCCTTGGTTATGTTAATAATAACCATTATGTCAAGGTAACATTGACAGGAGGGTACCCAATGCCTACAATTGCTCCACAATGGGCTTATTTTAGATATGATTGTGCAAATGCATGGATGACTCCATATATGAATAGGATTGAAAGTTACAATGAGCATGTACGCTCTAATTGTACTCGGGAAAATGTTATATTAGATTGAAATTGAATGAATTTATTTTTTATTTTATTTTTATTGTGAAGTTAATATATTTTTACAATTTTTAGCGATTCAAATTTTATTTATTATATCTCTATAAAAAAAGATAAAATAATGAATACAACAAATTTAAGTTATAAAAAATATTAAAATAACAAAATTAATCATTATTTTGAATTTAAAAATTAAACCATAAACAAAAACAAGTATTGAAAATAGAAAGTTAAAAAAATTATATTGAACAAAAAAAACAAGTATTGAAAATAAAATTTAAAAACATATGTATTGAAAATAAAAATTTTAAAAATAATTACACAAATAATTAAAAAAAAAAAAAGGCGATCATTTTTTTTTAATGTTTATTGTTAAAAAATAATAAATAATAAATGTTACCACCTACTTTGACTACATTTATTTGCACCACCTACTTTGGTATTTGCACCATCTATTTGACCTATTAAATAGGTGGGTGCAAATAGTAAATAGGGTGGTGCAAATAGAACTTCCCTTCTCTAATCAAACACTCTTGTCGGCACTCACAAATCAGGTATGCATAATGTACGATGCATGATTGCCCAAATAGGCCCCACCCAAATCAATGTCACGTGATAAGCTCATTCTCTCACGTGCGATCCATTCACTCCCCTTTTCCCACCAAATTAACCTTCCGCTCCGGCTCCGATCTTCACCGTACCCGATCTGATGCTCCACCGCATCCTTCTCCGTCTAGAGCGTTGCTTCCTTCCTGGTGGTTTCTAGATCTACTGAATTGCAGAATTGTCTACTTTTTCGTCTCCAGGGAGCTTCTGGGAGGTCAGAGTTCGGAGATGGAGTCTATAATAGCGCGAGCTCTGGAGTACACGCTCAAGTATTGGCTCAAGTCGTTCAGTAGAGATCAGTTTAAGTTGCAGGGGCGCACCGCGCAGCTTTCTAATTTAGGTAAATTCTCATCTCGGTTTGTCTCTGCTTGAATGAATAGTTCAATTTGGTGGAAATCAGAAATGCAGTGAAATTAATCTCATAATTTGGTGGGTTTTGCAGATATAAATGGAGATGCTTTGCATGCTAGTGTGGGGCTACCGCCGGCACTGAATGTTACCACTGCAAAAGTCGGAAAATTGGAGATTATTGTGAGTACCTTGTCTTATTTCGGATTACATTTTATTATTTTAAATTACCAATATATTTTCAACATTCTTTCTCATTTATTTTTTACTACTACGGAGTACTTGGGTTGTTGATTGTAAACACTGCTCCGGTAACACTAGAGAAAAAAGATGCGACATGCTTTGGATACCTTTATTCTGTTCTTAATATGGAAGGAAATTTAAATAATGATGTAAATTTACATATGATAGATTTGGCTGGTTGGATAGAATTGACAAATGTGACTGGTATTTTATGCTATCATACAATGCCCATAAAGGTGAAAGGAATTCTTTTGAACAACCATTAAACTTGCTTAACATGATGGCAGTGACTCAGTGAGTGTTGGATATTGAATTCTAAGATTGGTGTGTGGGAGTATAGGAAATGATTGTATTAAAAGTGACCTTTTGAAGGAAGGTATGGTTAAAGCATCTATGAAAAAATTGGACAAACTTAATTATGATGGTCTGTTCATGGTTATTGTATCTCCTGGATGCATTGTTCACTAAGAGTGGTGATAACTCGGTGGTAATCAGAGATTTTAAAAAGTGGGAAAAAAAAAATCTGAACTTTCTGATTGAGAGAAAACCAGTTAACATTCATTTAATTAATTAGAAACTATGATAGCTCAAGGGATCTTATCTTATACTGTATAACATCACTGAATGGAGAAATAGAATCCTCTAGCCAATCCCAACTACATTGTTATTAAGGATTAGTTTGATTGAAACATTGAGTATCACTATAATTTGAAGTAGCTGACCGTTTCTTTTCGCTCATCTATTCCTTTTTAAAATATGTAATTATTCTGAATTTATAGCTTCCATCAGTAAGCAATGTGCAAATAGAGCCAATAGTCGTCCAAATTGATAGGCTTGATATTGTTCTGGAGGAGAATGATGATGTTGATGAACAGAAGAGCCCTAGCAGGTATGTTCTTAACAAGATTGATTTGCTTAATAAGTATTATATTTTTATGCTTATTTAGATTAGATTTTAAAAAATAATAATAAAAAAATTATTGATTAACTCTGCTTTCTCATCATGCTTCCAGTGCTTCATCATTCACTAGCTCCACGAAGAGCAGTGGCTATGGTTTAGCCGACAAGGTTACTCATATTGTCATTCTTTTTTATTTTTATGTTAATTTTTTCAATGCCCTTGATGCATCTTTCTGTTTTTTCTCTTGATGGGGATACCATGATACTTTCATCAATTATTTTGGATTTGTTTAGAGTTGAGTGCATACTCTTCACTGTAGTAGCTTATCTGTATGTGGTGTGTGGAGCTTTTTAGAATTGCTTTGACAAGCACTGAATGAACATAAAACATAGGAAAACACCTAGTTATAGGAAATACTGAAGTTGGTACAGGGGCAATTCCTGGTTAGGCAATAGGCATTGAGTATTCTTCCCATCTCTGCTCTCTTCCTTCAATCCAAAGGTGGCTGTAGATCCTCAGATTTGGTTATCATCTTAAAAATTTAAATCTTGTGAATTACCAAATGTTTAACATCATAAGATGACTTTATCTTTTTGTGGTTGTTAAGGTTGTTTTGCTGTCGAAACGAATAGGACAGCTGTTAGTTAGGCTTTAATGCCCAACCCAGGTCACTGAGAAACTAGTTATTGCTTTTCCCTGGAAAGAAAGTAATAAAATATTTTTACATGAATGCTTTTCCTTCTCTTACACAAACTACTTTTCTGAAAGCTCAAAATATATAACACCAATTTCAATTTTTTCTAGTTCTTAAGATGCTGGCTTAAAATGCAAGACATAACAATTAAGCTGGCTATGGTCTATTTCAGTGAGGGTTGGGCAATGGACAAATACTAATAAAATGGTTGTAGCTTAAATGAGAATGTTAAGACTGATGTGTTGGAATACAAAAAAAATATCATTAGAATGATAATACTAGAAGTAAGGTTCATGTGGCACCAAGTTGAAGATAGATTGAGAAAATAGATTACAATGGTTTGGACATGCTCAATGTAGACTTCTAGATACTGGTTGGAAGAAGTGATAGCATGGTAGTTGCAGGAGCTAGGGGAGGAAGGGGTATACCAAAACATACTTTGGTAGGTATTGTTTAGAAAGACAATGATGCAAAGGGTCACACTCTTACTGGCAATTGAAAAAGATGAATGGGAGAAATAGAGTCTCTGTGTCTGTTGGAATTAAGGCTTAGTTGAGTTGAGTTGCTCTAAATGCATGTGTGTCTGTTGGGGTGCTCAGTTCTGCATATTGCATACTCATTATATAAAATCATTAAATAGGACAAGTTATTTACCCTTTGCTTTCATTGATATTTCCTAATCACATTTTTTAATCAATTTTATGAGCTCTGTTAAAGCTGATGATAATTTCATAAGTTGTATTGATTTTGGTCACTGTTAAAGTTTAGGTCTAAGTAATTGATAGGCTTACTCTTCATTGTCGTCAGATTGCTGATGGAATGACTCTAGAAGTGCGTACAGTTAACCTCCTACTTGAAACTCATGGTGGTGCTCGACGTCGAGGAGGAGCAACTTGGTAATTCACACAATGTGTATTTAATTTTCCTGTAAGAAAACAATTAACTAAGTTCTTAATTGTTAATATCTAACTGCTGAAGTGCCAAATGCCTTCATGTAGTAGTGCAGCATTATGAAGCAGAAAAAGAAATGAGAACTAAGTGTTTTCTGTTGACATAGTTGATTTTCATAAAACAAGTAAATAGTAAAATGGTTAAAGGAATCCTTCATGGTATTTAAGTAAAAAATGAAGTGAAATGATAGTCTTGTGCTTTCGGGGAGGGGAGGAATTTTCTCTATTAAAAGCTAACATGCAGTGCGGAATTCATTTTTTCCTATAATTGAACCACCTCTGCGAACATTTGTTTTTGTACTGCTATTTTTGTCCTTTTTATCTTTTATTTTCAACTTTTTTTTTTAAACCTTTTCACCAGGGCATCACCTATGGCATCGATTACCATAAGAAACCTTCTGCTATATACTACAAACGAGAACTGGCAGGTTATTTTCTAGATTTGTTTTGCTTTCCTATCTTGTAATTGTTGCCTAAGAATTGCATGCAAATTCTGTTTTGACAGGTGGTAAATCTCAAGGAAGCCAGGGACTTCTCCAATAACAAGAACTTCATATATGTGTTCAAGGTATAATTATGCTCCCTAACTTTTTAAAAGATTTTCCCCTGTCGTGTTTATGTGGTTTAGCATTTGTCTTTCATCTTAATTGCCTTGTAACGTATTATTCATATAACTAAGTTCAATTGTTTATTCATTTTCTTCTAGCACCTTAAACCTTGGATATCAACACCTGTTTCCTATGTATTATGATTTATGAGTTTTTTTTTTTTTTTTTTTTTTGATACACAGCAACTGAAATGGGAATATCTGTCAATTGACCTGTTACCACATCCTGATATGTTCTCGGATGCTCATTTTGGTTCTTCCCATGGGGGATCTAATAGGAAAGATGAAGATGGAGCGAAACGCGTATTTTTTGGTGGAGAGAGATTTGTTGAAGGAATATCAGGAGAGGCGAATGTAATGCAATTTACACATGCAGTAAACTTATAATGTCATTATTTGGAAGATGGTATTGTCTTAAAATATAATTTGAAGCATAATTTTACCTATGCAATCAGATCACCATCCAAAGGACTGAACTAAATAATCCATTGGGGCTTGAGGTTCAGTTACACATTACTGAAGCCGTTGTTCCAGCTCTAAGTGAGCCAGGCAAGTACACAATCCTGCATGCTCTATGCTATAATTTTGGGATTTTACCTTTTTGGAATAAAATGGCATACTTAAACAGTATCCTAATGTGATATAATAGGACTAAGAGCTCTTCTTCGGTTCATGACGGGCTTATATGTCTGTTTAAACAGAGGGGACGTGAATCCAAATGCCAAGCAGGTTTGACTCTCCTGTAACTGTAATGCTTTGAAGTATATTTCACAGCCAATGAGAATGGCAATCCCCACAATGCTCTGTGATCATTTTTTGTCTTACATGCACTGCTACTACTACCTTCAACTTGCATTATAAGCTACTAACTAAAACCTGTCCCCTTGGCACTTCACACTTTCTTTGCGACCATTGGGCAGCATTCTAGTGAAGCAGCTGGACGCTCACTGGTCTCAATTGTTGTGGATCACATATTTTTGTGTATAAAGGATACTGGTTAGTTTTGCCCCCTAAAATCTCTGTTTGCTACATATTTGTTTGCGGTCCACGCAAAACATTCCTTTCTAGTGGATGATATTTGTTTTGTTAAGCCTTTAAATAAAAGTTTGTCTCACTTGCAGACTTCCAGCTTGAACTTTTGATGCAATCGTTATTCTTTTCCCGGGTACAATCTATGTTGCTTCAAAACCCTATGCAAAACAGGGCCAGCTTTCTTTTTCAAGTATTGGACATTACATTTACATACTATACTTGTATCTGCAGGCTAGTCTCTCCGATGGTGAAAATGCCAAATTCTTGAGTACAGTTATGATAGGTGGACTGTTTCTAAGGCAAGTTTCATCTGCTTTATAAGAGATTCTAAGGAGGCCTGGAAAGAAATTCAGGCATTTAAGTTATTTGTATAGCCTCATCTGTCTTAGGTTTTAAGCATGTAGTACTTATCAGTGATTGTAGAGACCTCAAAGATAGCTGATCTGTTTCTGATATCATAAAGCCTGCATGGAGGCTGGAATTCATAATATACACACTGACACGTGTATATATACAAAGGGGCATTTTTTGTACTACGAAAATATTAGTCTTAAGAAGTCAAGATTAGCTAATACAAAGAGAAAGGGTCTAGAATGGCTATTCCATTTGCAAAGGGAATGGCTTTCTGTAGAATAAAAAAATGAATTAAATATAAAAAATAGTCATTTTGCACAAAATGCTTTTCCTTTCTTGGCTTATTCTGTAAATCAAGCATACTGTAAGATTTTTGCTTTATTTTTTTTATTCTTTCTTATTATTTCATCATACAGAGGTAAAGTAGATAAATCTTTCTTTTGCTCTAGCACCCCAGGAAAAAGAAATTCATTATGTAGTGTTTAATTATACCATGAAAAAAATTATTGCATGGCATGTTTCATTTACTTAGTAGTTAGTACAAACAATTTTTTCTTTTACTGCATTCCTTCCATGCTTACACTAGGGAATTTCTTGTCATGCAGGGACACATTTTCACACCCACCATGCACCTTAGTGCAGCCACCAATGCAGGCTAATCTGGAAAATATACTGCCCATTCCAGATTTTGGTACTATATCTTTGATTTTGGGTTGGCATTATTTTTACTATTCATGAATTTGGAGTCAATATTTTTGAAACATTATTTCTTCCTTTTTCTGATTAAACAGGTAAAAATTTTCTTCCTCCAATATATCCTCTTGGAGAACAACAGTGGCAGTTTGGTGGCAGCAGTCCTTTAATATCTCTCCATTCTCTTCAGCTAAAGCCCACCCCTTCCCCACCTGTTTTTGCTTCCCAAACTGTCATTCATTGTCAGCCTATCATGGTACATATGTCTGCATATTTCTAGCTGTTAGCCTCTCTTTACTTTTTGTTGTAGTACTTAACTCATCTAAGTTTGTCATAATTCCAGATTCATCTTCAGGAGGTATCCTGTTTGAGGATAGCTTCCCTTATAGCTGATGGAATTGTAGTCAATCCTGGCGATGTATTACCAGATTTCTCAGTTGGCTCCCTCATGTTCAATCTTAAGGGATTGGATATCACAGTTCCCTTAGACATCGGAAAACAAACCTACAATGACATAGAAAACACAACTTCTTGTCAGAGTTTATTTTCTGGGACCAGGCTCCTTATTGAAGACTTGTTCTTCTCTGAGTCACCTTTATTAAAACTAAGGCTACTAAACCTTGAGAAGGACCCAGCATGCTTCTGTCTTTGGGAAGGACAACCCATTGATGCCAGCCAGAAGAAATGGACAGCTGGTGCTTCTGTCATCAGTTTGTCTCTAGAAACCTGCAATGACTCAACCGGAGTTCAAAGTTCTTTTTCAAGGTCTTCAGATTTATGGAGATGTGTTGAATTGAAAGATGCCTGCCTCGAGGTCGCAATGGCCACTGCAGATGGAAGTCCTTTAACAGATGTGCCACCTCCAGGTGGTCTTGTCAGAATAGGAGTTGCTTGTCAGCAGTTTATGTCCAACACTTCAGCGGAGCAATTATTTTTTGTCCTCGACCGTTATGCATATTTTGGGAGGGTCAGTGAAAGGCTTGCAACAGTTGCACAGAACAACCCACTGAAGGATATGAGAAATGAATCTTTGGGTGAGACATTAGCAGAGAAAGTGCCTGGTGATACTGGTGTGTGTTTGACTATGAAGAACCTGCAGTTAAGCTTTTTGGAATCTTCTTCTCTGAACAATCATGGAACACCATTGGTTCAATTTTTTGGAAATGACCTTTTCATTAAAGTTACTCATAGAACCTTGGGTGGTGCTGTTGCCATTTCGTCCAGTTTATTGTGGGAGAGTGTTCAGGTGGATTGCACAGACACTACACCTAGCTTGGCAAATGAAAATGGACTGGCCTTGACTGCTAGTCAAAATGGTTCTCTGGATAGGGATGGAAGCCAGCTTAGGCCTGTTTTTTGGGTGCAAAATAGTAAGACTCATCAATCAAATGGCAACGTTAAGTCAGTTCCACTTTTGGATATAAACATGGTGCATGTGATACCACTTAACACGCAAGATACAGAGTGTCATAGTATAAATATCTCAGCTTGTATTGCTGGAGTTCGACTTGGGGGAGGAATGAATTATGCTGAAGCTTTGCTTCACAGGTTTGGGATTCTTGGGCCAGATGGAGGTCCAGGAGAAGGGCTTACTAAAGGGTTAGAGCATTTGTCTGCTGGGCCTTTATCAAAACTTTTCAAGGCAACACCTCTGATTGTAGATGAGCTTAAAGAGAGTAAGGATTGCCTATACAACTTCCCATGCTGTTCTTTTTCATCTTGAACCTATTCCATTATTCACTTTATGGTCTTTCTCTAGATGGAAGCTTAGGCAATGGTATCCTGCAGTTTGGCACTCCTGATGATGTGGATGTATCAATAGAGTTGAAAGATTGGTTATTTGCTCTTGAAGGTGCACATGATGCGGCTGAGAGATGGTGGTTCTGCAATCATGAAGATTCTTCCAGAGAAGAGAGGTGCTGGCACACTACTTTCCACAGCATTGGCGTTAAAGCAAAAGGCAGTCCTAAGCAAATCACAAATGGCAATACAAGGCTTCATGGAAAACCGAAACATCCCATCGAGTTGGTTACTGTGAGAAATCATTTCTCTTTTCTCCATATATACTAGACCTGGTAGACCTTCATGTTTATGAGTTTGCCCAAGTTGAACTGTTATGGAGTAGTGGCCACATTAAGGGCCCAGATTTCTTTCCAGTTTCCACACGAAGCTGTAACTTTATTTCTTTCCACAGCACATCATGATTGCCTGCATCCATTATTTTATTTGTGATCAACTGATCGTTAAAAACGTAGGGAACTAATGGGGACAAAATTTACATAGAAATGTTTTATGCAGGTTGGTGTGGAAGGCTTGAAAATCTTAAAGCCACAAACTCAAAAGGTTCCTAAACAAGGTGGTGTTCTGGATACAGTGCTCAAACAAACTTCTGAGACATATGCTGGTGTAAACCTTGAAGTTGACATAGTTAGCTCAGAAGAGGAGATTGATGATGGAATGGCAAAGTGGGCGGTGGAGAACTTGAAATTCTCAGTGAAACAGCCGGTGAACAGATTTCCTTGTTTGATGACAATTAGTTCCTCTATGTGCTGTATAGTTAGTTATAGAGGTTTGTTATTTATTCAGTTTATGTGTTCTTGACAGATTGAAGCAGTTGTGACAAAGGATGAACTGCAATATCTAGCTTTCTTGTGCCACTCTGAAATTGATTCTATGGGCAGGCTAACTGTTGGTATCCTACGGGTACTTAATTTAGAAGGTTCAATTGGCGAAGCAGCAATTAGTCAACTAAGTAATTTGGGTAATCTCTGCACTTCTCTTGTTAGTTTGCAATTATTCATTTATTCATTATGCTGCCAACAGAGTAAATGATGGTAGCTGAGTAGCCTGGTATTACATGGCTGAAATCAATTGAAAAGGAGAACGGCCTATAAGAACACTCTTGAACTTGTATACACCTTCATACGAAACAGAATTGTAAACTTTCATGCATAATTGAACATGTACTTTTGATGCAGTTGAATTAGGCAGGCTTCTAAATGCTATAAGTTGAATTGAATTTCAGGTAGTGACAGATTTGAGAGAATATTCACCCCTGAAAAGCTCACCAAGAGCAGTAGTAGTGTTAGTTGTACTGGACACAGTCCATCCTCAAACAGAAGATGTGGGAACCGAAATTCTAGTTTGGATGCAACCGTAGTTTCTCTTGAAGAGTCATTATTGGAAACACAGGTTAGGTGTGCAGCCCTCGGGGAGGGGCTACATAGTTTAGAAACTTCAGCAGAGCAGCTCGAGAATTTTAAACAACTGGGTCAGAAACTAGAGAACATGCAGAAATTGTTGCTGCAACTGAGGACTCAAATCTAATACTTTTGATAAGTTATAAGTATGTACAATTTTGGGATACAACAAATCTCCTTATCATATAGAGCAAGTCAAGCATTTTTTATTCAATACAAATGTATAGATGAATCGAACTTATATGTTGTGTATGCTTTGAAAAGCAATTTCATAGTTCTGCGAAAAAAGTTTTGTATTGCTGAAGTTGCAGTACTTGTTGAGAATCAGTTCTGTTGAAAATTCATGCTGTTTTGCCACACCATGTTGTATATTATATATATATGAGCCACCAGCTTAGTCCAGTTTGTGGGCCAAAAATGATGGCCTTGCCTTATCCTTATCAATAGTGGCATTGTATACATAGAGATTATGTTCAGAGTTCTAAGACTTAAAATTTACTCCCTCATTTATACTCCTTGAGGTGGTAAACTAGGATTGGTTATTTTCATCACGTAGGTCTATTGAAAAGTGTCTACTACAAGTTGGGAGTTTAAAATGAGAGTACCCCAAGTATTTTCCTTAGTGATTTTTTAAAATCTGTTTGATGTTTGTTGATAGAAGAGAAACGATTAGATTTGATTGTTAGGAGAAGTTTCAGTTTGATTAAATGATTAATTTGAATAAAATTAAAAATTATAATTATAATAATAAAAAAATTAATTAATTTTTTTTTTAAAGTTTGGTCAATGTTAACCTTTATTTTTAATGAGATGTGACATTGTGGTTTATTGCTGATGTATAACACCTGTACAGTGAGTCAGTGACAATGCATCAAATGTTTTTTATTCTCAAGTTTTCCGTATATGTTGATAACAAAATATAATATCTATAGATAAAATGTTGTGGCTAATTCTTTGAACATGTTTTCTTTCTTCTTTCGTCACCTACATATATATTTTAGCACATTATTATTTTAAGGTTCTTGACTAATTCATAATTTTTATTAGGGATTATTTTAAGGTTCTTGACTAATTCATAATTTTTATTAGGGAAAATGACACTTTTTCCCCTGAGTTATATACTTATAGCACTTTTCCCCCCTCAATTATTCAAGTGGCTGTTTTCCCCCCTAAAATGTTAAATGGACATATTTACCCTTAAAATAAATATTTTATTTATTTTTCTTCACCAACAAATTATGACCATAATTTGGTTCAAACCTAATAAACAATATAGCAACCAAACCGAAATATTCCAATTACAATTTAGAATTGAAACTCGATATTTAGAGTTTATTAAAATCGCGGAACGGACGGTTCATGTTCCGAACTGAAAAAATAAAATACATTTATTGTTGAATTTAGACTATTTTTAAAATAAAAATAAAATTTTAAAATATAAACGGTTCAAAATCGCGAATCGGGTCCGGAATCGCCGGTTCACGGTTCAGGATCTAATTTTTTTGATTCATAATTTTAATAAATTGAAATCCAAATATTGGGTTCTAGATTTGAATCATAACCGGAAACTTTTAATTCGATTGCTATAGTGTCCCGATTCAGTTCGAACCGAATCGTGGTCATCCCTACGTATACGCAATAATTTGTTGGAGAAGTAAAATAAATAAAATGTTTATTTTAAGGGTATAACTGTCAATTTAATATATTAGGGGGAAAAACCACCACTTTTAGAATAATTGAAGGGGCTAATGTGCTTACCTAAACAATTGAGGGGGGAAAAGTGCTATAAGTATATAACTCAGGGGAAAAAGTGTCATTTTCCCTTTTTATTATTATTATTATTATTTTTTAATCCAATACATTAACTTTCCCAGAAATTGTATTGACAAGGACAGTGACTGGTTGACTTTCTCTGTACTTCTATTTTATTAGCATGATTTTCTTTGTACTCCTATTTTATTAACAGAAAAAATGGTAGAAATTAAAAAAAAAAAAAAAAAAAAAAAAAAAAAAAAAAAAGAGTATTTTTAAGGTGTAAAATTCTCGGTTCCTAATTTTATTAAAGGAAAGAAAATAAAATGGTGACCCACTTAAATAAATAAATAAAACGTAAGAATCCTTTTAATTTTGCTCTATAAAATATTAGAATAAAAGTGGCTTACATTTTCTTGGAATATATATGCACACACCTACACCAATATTCTAACAATCTGATTTATATTCATTAGGTCGTATTAAAGAACCATATATTATTTCCTCTGACAAAAATTTAACTTATAATATTTAGGAATAAAATACAACTCTTTTAGTAAAATAAAAAGGACAAAATTAATAGCATAACTTACATTTATGCATACTATTGTAAAAATGACTTAGCGCCTAACTCGACCGAATATATATATATAGAAGAGCGCTCATATGCGGCGGGGTCTTACGGTGCGGCGGTGCGGTCAAATCCTGAATACACCAACAGTGTTAACAATATGCACCAACAGTGTAATAAAAACACGCCCCAATGAAATGTAATAAAACATCACAAAATACACCACAGACTCAAAAAAAACACACCATATAACTCACCACCCCCAATGGTGTATTTCCGAACAGTGTATGGTGTTTTTACTCACACCTAATGGTGTGTGTTTGGTGATGCAGGGCTCTGTTTACTCTGTTTTGTGTGGTGTATTTCCTAACGTTGATGGTGCATATTTGGTGAACTATTGGTGTTGCCGTACCGTAAGAAATAACCGCACCGTAAGACACTGCCGCACCTGAACCCGCCTATATATATATATATATATATATATATATATATATATATATATATATATATATATATATATATATACATACATACACCCACACACGTGTGCACTATTTTTTTTTTTTAACCGCCAAGGCGCTAAGCACTATTATATCGTCCGACTAGCGCTTAGCGCCTACTGCAACCATGTTTATACAATTCTAACAATTAAATACTTCATTAAAAAATCTAACAATTAAATCCATATTGTCTTAAATAAGTCTACGCTTAATCAAGTAAACTAATATAGGATTTGGAGCATGCAAACATCAACTGCCCTTCCTGGAAGTTGTATTGATAAGGACAGTAAATGGTTAGTTGAGTTTAATTTCTTTGCACTCCTATTTTATTTTATAGGAATAAGGGTCAAATAGGCCATCGAACTGCATACAATAAAATAATTAGGCCACTGAACTTAAAAAACCAACAATTGGGTCCCTAAACTAATCAATTTCAAACAATTCTTCCAATTTGAAGGTTTCCAACAGGTCAACAGGTCATCCTTCCAAATTAATTATTTTTTAAAATTTAAATTTTAAAAATTAATTATTAAAAAAAAAAAAAAAAAAAAAAAAAAAAAAAAAAACTGGTTCCACCGTCTCCGGCTGGATTCCAGTTTTTTTTTTTTTTTTTAATTATTTATTTTATAAATAATTAATTTTTAAAATTTATTTTTTAAAAAAATAATTAATTTGGGAGATGACCTGTTGACCTGTTGGAAACCTTCAAATTGGAAGAATTGTTTGAAATTGATTAGTTTAGGGACCTAATTGTTGGTTTTTTAAGTTCAATGACCTAATTGTTTTATTGTGTGCAGTTCGATGGCCTATTTGACCCTTATTCCTATTTTATATGCTAATAACTCGATTTCTTAACTTCGTCAAACTATATCTTGAACCACATGAACTCACCGTCAAACTAATGAAGAGGTAAATCAATTGTTATATTATGGACCACGTCCATATTATATATATGCATTTAACAAATTATGTATAGTTAGTAAATTATGTATGTATTATAATGTACACTTAATTTATTTAGAAGTACAAATTATTAACTACAGATACATAAACTGATTTTGGATCAATGTTTACAATGTAAGGTTGATCATAGTTCATGGTATAAACATGTAGAGGCAAATTAAGCAAATCTAGCTCCAAAAAGCAACACCAAATTAAACTTTACACTTGTACACACAAGGAGCTCAACTCAACCTAAACCTAAACCCCCATGTTCGTGATAGGAATCGAACCCGACCCTACACTCATATTTTATTAATTAATAGGGTGAAGAAAATTAGAATGAATTTTATAATACGTACTTCTAAATTCTACTCCCTCAACTATACTCGTGCCATCCCAAGCGGGAACGGCCTCAACGAGACCACTAGTTGGCAACAAACCCTTTCCGTGAGGTCGGCGGGGGACCTATGGGATCGTCTCAACAACAACCGCAACAGTGGGTCTGCTCCTACTGCTCCCCCTCTGGTCCCGAGCTTCCAGGAGGGGGTAGTCGCCATCCAACAAGCTGCCACCGCATTGACCGGCCTCGTGGAGGGGCTCCAAGGAGGTGTCCGAGCCCCCCTGCTCGGCCTCGATGCCTCTCTTAAGGGGTGCTGGCCTCCACTCCGCCCACCTTGAGGGAACGCGGTGGCCGAGCACCGGGCTACCCCAAGGCCCAAGCCATGGGAACTCAAATCGATGGGAAGGTCAACTCACCCCGACCGTCAGACAAACGAGGAGGGGGTGGTATTAGCCAAGACCGACAAAGGCACCGAGGAGCAAGTAGGGGTTGACCAACCCAAACCAATTTTGCCTTGGAGCGGTTGGGCACCCGTATGACGGCCCACGACCAATTAGGGCCAAGGTCGGCTGGAACGAACGCCCAGTGGAGGAGTCATTCTCGAGAAGGTCGTCGAGTCGTGGGCTCCGAGCCCCGCCGCGATGAGAGCAAGCTTCCCGGGTGAAGCAGTTGGGAGAAATCAGTGACCGAGCCCTGGGCTCCCACCGGGATGTGATCGAGCAGCTCTAGAGGCGGATGGATGAGCTCGAGGAAGGTTGATGAGCGAGATAGGTCCCCTGAGCCCCAAGATGTGTTATCTACCCCATTCACTTAGGCGATCATGACCGAGCCCCTCACCAAGGACTTTCGTTTTCTAACAATCAAGGCGTATTCGGGGACGACAGACCCTCGGGCTCATCTCACCAGGTATCGATATGCCATGATGATAACCGGGGCTAGTGATGTCATTATGTGCTGAGGTTTCTTCACGACCTTGGACAGCCATGTGCAAGATTGGTTTGGGTCCCTACTAGAGGGGTCCATTTCCACTTTCGCGACCCTCACTAAGCGGTTCCTATCGTACTTTGCAAGCAGCATTCATGAGAAGAAACAATTCGTAGACTTGTGCTACCTGATGCAGAAGAGCACGGAAACCCTGGCTGAATTCTTGAGCAAGTGGAGAAAAGAGGCGATAGGGGTCGCGAACTTTGACGACAAGTCGATCATACCAATCTTCACTCCCCTTCTCTAAACACAAGTCCTATTGTAATATCATTACACAACATATTAATACAATCTTTTGTCTCCGAGACCCACATTTATTGTCTTTTCCATTATATTATCCATTTATTATTTCCTTTATTTATGGGGTTTGATAATTCGGATCACACTCTCTAATGTGGCAAGCATGTATAGAATATTTTAATTGGTATAGAAAAAGTTATCTACATCAAAGAATTGAGAGTATGTATGAGATAAAGTTAGGTGTAAATTTGGGACTACATATATAGGAGCGAGTTTCATTTTCTTGGAACAAAAACCTTTGTAGATCAGATGTTGTATGTAGCAGCTAATTAAACTACTGAGAGTGAGAAGTTTTGAGTTCCCTTTAATCAAAATGAGCCACAACTGCTCCATATTTGTTAGAAAAATGAAAGAGAGGAATGATTCTCCCATGCCAATTATAGGCGTTTATGTAGCAGCTGCTTCTCTAGCCTGCTCCTTGGCTATGTTCCGCAACTCCTCAATCAAATTAAACTTGGACTTGTCAGGCAGATTCTTTGCTCTCAATGCAACATGGCTGACACTATTAGCTGTGGCTACCAAGCTCACAGGGGATCTCACATCTCCCATGTGGTCTGCCAAAGACAACATCGTCAAGATCACAAGCACTGCTTTCTTAACTATGGCTATGGGCTGTTTTTTCACCACACTGGGCTCTATGAATGACACAGATGTTCTGGCCACTCGAACCGCTTTGACCATACTGGTGATCACCGTGGTTGCAGATTTATGCATCCAGCTACGAACCGGTGCACTTGATTACTCGTTGTTCCCCGAGATCATCTTCGCCATTGTTCTGTTGATCTGCATGTTCATCACGGTTTTCTGCTCGGCTTTAGCAGTTCCAGCGATCAAGAAACGCGCAGAGCTGAGCTATCATCAGAAGCTAGATTCAGATGATGAACAGATGATGAAAGGGCAACAACAAGAATATTGCACAGTTGAAGAGCTGAGATTGAGTGTTACAAAGTATTGGGTGATGGCAGCCTCTGGTAGCCCCCAGTTTCTTATGAAAAGGTTGGTCACCTTCATTTCTTCGAGCGTCGTTTCTTTACTTTCTGCCATTATTATCTTCGTAGCGATTGATAGGATGAGACACGCGTTTGAAAAGTGGGTATCGTCTCACTGCAAGGAAGAATCTGAGTATAAGTGGTCTGTCATGTTCATTATATTGTCTCAATCTGCTGTCACTGTACCCTCTGTGGTCATAGCTACAATCTTCTTGATTGGTGTCATGGGTGATAAGTATGAGGCTAATGGGATCAAAATAAGTAGAGAAGAGTTCACAGTTGAGTCTTATTGGACTGAAAGATTGGTGGAGTGGAGACAGAGTTCAATAGCTTTAAGGTTTAAGAACCGCACAATCAGAAAATTGTTATATAACATCAAATGGCTAATCTTGAATTTGTGCATATTACTTCAGATTGTGATTGTCATGTGGTGCAAGTTCTGTTGTGTTCTCTCGTTTTACTCCGTGCTTCCATTAGTACTTTTAGTTAATCGTTTATGTAAATTGTTTCACAAAAGTGAAGTTTTAGATCATCAAAAGAGTGATGATGAGGTAGATCTCAACTGCTTTGTAATACTACTCGAAGGAGAAAGACAGCTTCCGAAAAGATTATTGAGAAAGATTACTGACATGATGGATACACATATTGAGATGGGTAAGATGAAATGGCCACAAAATCTGTTTAATCTTCTTAATTATCACGGTTTCTCTTTTAGTGGGGTAGCAGAATTTGATAGTAATCGAGTTTCAACTCTATTATCTAGTGAACCTCCTAATTGTTGGACACTTCCGGTGGTAACACTAACAACTATTGCCATTGCACTTCCAAACATTGCAAGTCAATATATTGATGAATTGGTAAGTAGTGTTGATGAAGGCCTTCGCTACACAAGCCTTATAGATTACAAGTGTGGGTTGAAAAGCATAAAAGATGCAGCAAATGTTGTGTGGGTGGGAGTGGAGCTTCACAAGGAGTGGTTCGGCGTGGATCTTAAGGATAAAATTAGGGAAGTAAGTTCTGCTAAGGAGATTATCCAAACTCTAGCCCGTGTAGCTGAACAGATTGTTATGGAGTTTAGCTTTATAGGAAACAAAATTTTAGTGCAAAATCCTCTTTTCTGGCCTGCAAATGTTTTAGCCGCTAATTCAATGTACAGAATTAGTCGGACTATTCTACTGTTCTATGAAAATGGCGAATGCCAAGTTGAAGAGTTGTTTAAGAAGTTAAGATGCATGATTGCAGACATATTGACAGCTTGTCTTATCAATTTGCCCGATGTGATAATTACCAAGTGCAAATGCAATGTTATTGAGGAAAGGGAGAAAAGCGTTCGTGATGCGACTATTCTTTTAGGAGAAACAGAATATATTCTAAGGCATTTTGAGGAGCATCAACTTTCAAACATGGGTCCCAAACAACCATTATGCATTGATGAATGGCGGCAGTGGTGGATGGAGAGACAAGTTCCAAGTGTTTTAGCATCTACATCTTCAGTTGAGTCCAATGAGTATGTGGTTGTTCAAATGCAGGCTTGATTTATATATATGTAATGCTTGTGTTGTTCAATTCATATATGTACTGCATGCGTAGTTGTCTTATGTTAATTTAGAAATATAAAAAGAGCAATATAATGGTTGTTATGAAGCGAAGAATTCTAAGAACTATTTATGTATTTGAATGGGAAAATGTAATACGGAGTACATTGCAACCCTAGCTTGGCTTTTAATTTGGTCACTTTCTTCTCCCTAGTATAAGTACAAGGAAGAACAAATTGTCATGGAGATTATCCAAACTCTACACGGTAACTACAAACACATAACACAATAATAATTATAAACATATAATATGTTAACTATAAATACATAATATATTACGAAGTATAACATATTATGTGTCTGTAGTTACTATGTTATGTGTTGCATTTAAATCCACAATTCAAGGTAGACTCCATAATTTGTCATAGGCTCATATACCTTACCTCTTCAAGTAATTTTTGAGTAGTAAATGCTCAAAGCATTTCAAACTACTTGCAAGTTGCAATTCGATGAAGGAAAAGTATTAAACGAAATTACTATTCTCTCATTTAACTATTTAAGAATCGAGTGTAGAAAATTTGAATTGCTTTATTTTTCTGGATTAGTTGACCAGCTATTGACTACTAAAATATCTAACCCTTAATAAATTTAAAACAGATAATTCCGGTTCAGACCATATAAAAGGACCAACAAGCAGACAAATGACCTTATCATCATATATCCATCTCCTTCAACTCTGATTCTTCAGTCTTCGTGCTTCACTTACCAATAGTCATGGCTTCTAGTATATTTCAACTCCCTTTTCACGTAATTCATCCAAACCCTTCAGTTCTTCGAAAGCAGTTTGCCATCAAATGCACTTCTTCTTCAACACCAGAGCCAGAAACCGACCCTGACTTCCCAACTCCTAGCGAGGTAGCAACCACCCCTGCAGACAAATTCCCCATTGAAAAACGACGAAGATCCGCAATCATCAGGGATAGAAAATCAAGAATTGGGCTTGCAAAGCCTGAGCCACGAAACTTTGAGATTGGGTGGAAGAGAACTAAGCCTATTCAGATAGAGGAGCCAGTTGGGTTTGTGATAATGGACTTCTTGGAGAAGCTGGAAGGATTGATAATGGCACGACAATATGGGTCAACAGCTCTGTTGGCCAAGGTTGGAGAAATAGTGGCGGAGAGAGCCAGAGAAGAAGCAGAGGTGTTGCAGGAGGAAGGAAAAGTCGAAGAGAGAATGGTCACTGAGCTGTTCAGAGTGTTGAAGCTAATGGAGATGGACTTGGCCATGGTGAAAGCTGCAGTGAAAGAAGAGACATTAAATGAGAGGCTTGAGCAAGCTACGGCAAGGTGTAGGCAAGCCATTCTCGTTGCTAGTTCCTTTTGAGGTTCATTGTTATAATAAACATCAAAAAATAATAAACATAAAAAGTCTTAGTAGCTTGGTGAAGGAAAGTTACTTCATACGACAAAAGCTTTATTCCTTCTATTCTGTCCTTTTCTGTAAGTTTTTTGGCATGCATCGATGACATAGCAAACATGTGGATCTTCTCTTGGAATTTTACTTAGTATACTTGCTGCAGGTTTTCGTAACCCTGATGCCAAGAGGACTTGGTACATCCTGCACAGGCATTGAAATAATGAAATATGAAAAAGAGCACAAGAAAACTATATGAAGTACCATTTCTATATGAAAATCTTCAATTCACCATTCCTTTCAAGTCTAGATATTCCAAGAATATAACTAATACCGTTTGGTGAAGCTTATGATTATGGCTTAATGACACTATAAATTATGTATAATTAAATAATATAATCCAAGTTACATTACCAAGCATGTAAAAAGTGGATTATTCAATCTATTAATTTCAACAATATATGTGCCCAAAAATTTTCAAAAATGAGTAAATAAACTTTATCAAATGGGCACTATAAATTAGGAAATTTCGAACTCGTAGGCTGCTATAAAAGTTACTTCGAAAATTAGAAGTTATTTCTTAAATTACAAGGCATTGGCCATTTAACAGTATAGGTCTATTTTACAAGATCTGCAACCAGTCTTAATTGGAGCACAATCAAGTTACACAGAAGATGTTCACTAATGACTAGTTTGATCTCTTGACAAATTTGGTAGCCAATAGCAAGCAAATGAGACTAAGATAACAAAAAGATAGGTGCAGGGTTTTACCTCAAATAATTTAAAGTGTTGTAGGGAAGTCCAGCTTTCCGATACTCTCCCCAAATCTTGAAACAAAATGGTAAACATTTGGCACTTATACAAGCACTGAGGAGGAAATCAAGACTCTTGCGGGAAGGGAGGACACCCAACTCATTCTTGATAGTTTGAAGCAGATTCCAACCAATCTCCAAGTTTATTGGCTCTTTTTCCGCAACAAGGCAGAAAACCTATTCCATGATTAGGTAAAACTTTTCATCTTATCATATTATATAAAAGCATTGAGAAATTGTAATCAGCCCAAGAATGGGTCTCAAGAGTGCATATACTATTGCAAAAATATGTTAAAAGTGGCCTCTGTCAATACCAAGTAAACCATTCTATTCATGTATGCCATGTTTGGATGTAGCGAATGCAAGGAAAGAAAAGAATGGGTAAAGAAAAACGAGTGGTAAACTTTAGTGTTTGGACATAAAAGAAAATAGAGAGAGGAAAGATTATGTAGAGAAAATGCTTCCTCATCCAATTGAACACTGTTTCTCCCACCCTCTCAATAAATGCTTCACCTCCTTTTCTCACTCATATCGACTGATTTTATTTCTCATCAACACGCATATTTTCTCTATTTTATCTTCCCATTTCTTTCCCCACACTTTCTATGCATCCAAACAACACTAAATTCCTTCAGCACGATTGAAATGTGCTCCTAGCAACAAAATTTCAGAAGTTACAATTAGTGAACAAGAAAAGAATACCTCATCAAAAAGAACCTCTCTAGCCACCTCATCGTTGCAGTACATTTCCTTGAGTTTCTTGAGCAAGCCAATGACAGGTCTGGAAAAAAAAAAAAAAAAGGCAAGTCACCCCTAAAAGTAATCTCTAAAATTTTGCACTGATCAATTAAAATTAAATAAATAAATGAATATTTAGAAAAACTAAGAAAAATGGAACCTGAACTGTTTATGCCGAATGCAATACGATATGACCCTAAAAGTGGCATCAACCTGGTAATCTCGATCATCTAACTCGTCAAGCAGATGAAGCAATCTATCCAATTCTCCTTCAGATTGCAGATGCTCCTGGAGGTTTATAAAGAAGGGAGGTCAGGGATGAAAGCCCAAATGCATGAGATCTTCAAAACAAAACCCAAAAAATAAAAATAAAAAATAAAAAATAAAAAATAAAATGTAAAGCAGACTTACAATAAGGCTTATAATTGTTTTTGGTGCCCGATTGCATTTAGTTTGTCTAATTTCTTCATAAATATCAAGGGCATCAGATATTTGCCCGTGTGAGGCAAGAGCTGAAACAAGCACACTTTTGACTTCATTTAAGCTCTTTACTGGTATCCTTTCATCCAAGATTACCTGTGCAAAAGATTGTGTGCTGGAGTGCTTGACTAGTTTAAATATAAAAAACAAGCATGCTGGAAGAACCTAGCTGAAAAGAAATAATTCACACTGAGAAATACAGGTGAGGAATACCTGCTTAGCCTTTTCAAACTGTCCACAGGCTGCATATGCATTTATGAGTGACATGTACACGGGCTTTGTGACTTCAACTCCAGAATTATTCATCTCATTATAAAGCTACAAGCAGATTACCAAACCGAAAATGAATAGATGGCATTTTTATCAAGTTTTGCATCAGTAGAAGTATGCATGTACATGCAAAGAAACAAATATCATTAAAAGGTAACTTATTTACGTACTCAAATATAATCATAAGAAATTGTCAATGAAAATGTACCAATGGATTGTCTTGAGAGTGAATTGGAGAGACCATATTTGTTAATAAATATACTGTTGGAAAAGCAATCATGAATTCAAGATGCTAAATTGCAGAAGGTATATAACAGTGTCTTGTTTTTCAGCAGTACAAAGCTTTACTAGAACATAGAAACCCTACACTAAGTTCACTTAATGGACGATGCCCTGCTCTCCCATATTCAATGTAATGATTGACATTCAATGTAAAGAGTTCTCACCCACATAAGTAAATACTTAATACTAAATCAATCATTCATGAAAGAAAAATAAACACTAAGCATAAAATGCAGAGTACAACTTCAAATAAAACTAGTGAGAAATGTGAGATTTGGTGTTTCATCCAAAAAAAAAAAAAAAAAAAAAAACATGAGTCAACTAGTTTATCACTTTTTGTCATACAGCATTGGAAAACACTTAAATAAGTCCAGGCACCTCTTGGGACTTGGAGGGACAAGGAAGAAGATTATGTCTACTTGAGGACTTCATTTTGGGTCTTTTTGGATTCTGTCTACAGATATGGATATACAAAACTTACAAATGTTCAAACCCATTCTGAGTAAAACCATATTGTAGTATACTAGATGAGATTTTCAGAAAAGAATGGCTTTAGGACCTTGATTATATCCTCTTCACTCTTGCAATTGTTTATAAGGTAGCTAAAAGTTTGAGAGTCTGGTTTCACATTTGCATGTTCCATTTGTTTGAGAACCATCAGCCCACTGCGTATGTTTTTCTGCAAATTCAGCAGCTTTATAGGTCAAACACAAATCATACTAGAAGAAATAGTCACCACACCAATGACAATAGATAAGAAAAAACTAAACCACCCCAATCTAAAGTAACCACCTATCTAGTTATAGACATATGGTTAATGAACATCTCCACAAGATATAATTACTACTATCATGCTAAAAGCACTAACTGATACCTTACATTCAGTTTGATAGACACAGACATACAAAAACATGATTACATGAATATGTATATATGAACTTATATTGAAAGAATATGGCAGATACAAAGGTTAAAACAAAATGGAAGTGATTTCCCCTATTATCGTGCTACCCTATTGTACCTTAGCTAATAGAATTTAAAATTATCCCCTCCCATAGTAGTGAATGCACCCAACTTCATTCATAATTTCTAACAACCAGAAATCAGAAGATCCAACATCTATAAAGGTGAAACAAAGCAACCTCACGAAAATAACCAGCCATTATGGCATTGTACATGTTAACTGTAGGCAACAAATTCAATTTCCCCAAGTCTTTGATCATTTTGTATGCTCCATCAAACTGCATTAAATGAAACATGAAGTACATTAAAATCATCTTTGTTCTTACACAAGCACAACAAATTGCAGAATAACTTAAGACTTACATCTTTCATTTTTACACTCAAATGTATCAACTTCTGGAAAGTCTCATTGTTCGGTTTCAGATCATGGGAACTTATGATCAAATACATCTGACGAACCTTCAGAACATGGGAAAATAGAATATTATTTAATGTGAAAACCAAACAGTTAAATAAACAAACTTGAAATTAGAACTTATAAAGTAAAACTTGCATAATGTTTTCATGGCAGTTGCTGCACTGCATCATGTACTAAAGAAACATTTAAAGTCTGGTAAAAATAATCTCTCAGAAGGTTTATTATTGACAATACGTCAAAAATATTGAAGCAATAGAATTTTAATTGACTAATATACATGATTACATGTATTGATATTATTAATTATTTGTGCAAAGGTGAAATCAGTACATGACTCATAACTTAGAAGAATTTATGGACCTCTCCCAAGCTCTCGTCAATTCTGATTAATTGATTTTTCTGAAAAACAAATGTAAATATTTTGTATGCCCCCGCTTTAGTTTTTGTATTCTGTGAGTAATACATTCAGGGGAAAAAATGAATTAACCTCTAAGAAACAATCAGAAAAAACATCTCTAAATGCCTTTTTTCACAGGAATTCTTCTCAAGCTCTTGCACTTTCTTTAGCATTTTTCAGTTTTTCTAGGGAACATACTTTAAAGTACATCTATGTGTAACCATGTATCCATGGACACAGGCACACAGCAAATGACTGAATTGTTGTTACAGTTATGCCAGCGGCCCAGCACTATGAAAAGCAAGATGGTAACACTTTGCACCAAGAAGCTAATTGATGCATTCTACCCAACTCTTTGAGCAGAAATTGCAATTAAGGATTATGGAGGATGACAATTAGAAAATAAATAGAAAACAACACTTACCAAATTATACTCACAGCTATCTTCACAGGCATCTAGTATCAAATTAAATGTCCCTGTTGATAAAGACAAACCTGCTTCAATCATCTGATCCACAATATTGAGTGCTGTGTGCACCTAGTAGCAATGCAGAAAAGAACCATAATTTCAGAGTGCCAGAGGGACTGAGTAAAAACAAGTATTTTAGATCAAAACTTTACCAGCACCATGCAGGAATGTGGGAGGAGTGTTGTCCATGCCAATCTCCATCAACCTTAGTAAGAGAAACTTTAAAAAAGAAGCAACTCATACCTTTAGTAACTCACAGGAGAACCTGATGAGCTTCTCACATTGTTCAGATGTAAGTGCCACATCCAACTCAGAATGCAAGTTTTTGAATTTAAGAACAACATCTTCAACCTTTCATTTCAATAGCAGAGTTGAATCAGGAGGAGACACATAAAAGATGAGGACAAACAATTAAAGATTGACAATGCACGGATAACAAAAGAACATAAAGTTGACTTTGAAACCTCAAATGACAATGATGTATGCTATGTTGAACTAAGAAACAAATGATTAAGCACATCTTAAGGCCCATAGCCCATAGCAATCTAAGTCCAACTACTAAACAACAAGAAGGTTACAGGCAAAGATAGAGTAACAAAGATTTAAAGAATAAAAAAGAATAAAGCACTAGATTCTAGTACAAGTGGCTTGTGTATACATACTCCATGAGGTCAAAATAGCCTTGTATAAGCCTACAAGGTGTGTATTTTAATGTCTCTTCAATATTAAACAGAAGTTAAAAGGCAAAAACAAATATCTTGCAAATGAATAACTGCTAGTAGACTGAAGATCATTTGAGTAGTGATAACTTTGATTTGTGAAGTTGAATTCTTAACAATTTCCATAAAGGTAACAGGTCCTTCAGTTTTGGATTTCCAACATGTTCCAAATCCTTGCTTTCTGTTTAAAATACAGTAAGTCCACTAATATTGCATTTTCCCGTAATTATCATGGTAGCTACTTCCATTAAGAAAATGCTTCAAGACTGTACAATCAAAGCAACGATAAATGATTCTTATTCTTGAAAAATCATCTTGAAGCAGGCAGCATTATAGGACCATGCAGCTTAGGTTTCTGCATCCAATGGCCTTATCCAGGCACCTTAGATGACAGAGGTCTCATCAACTGAATGTTTGGACATTATAAGTTATCATTATAGTACCTGAATTATTATGCCTAATCACTTAGAGATCCTCAGATCCATCACCAATTAAATAAAGACAGGTCTCAAAAAAAAAAAAAAAAAAAGAGCAAAAAATCAAAAATCAAAAGGCAGTATCCAGTCATTATAGTCACATTAACTGCTCAACAGAACTAGTGAATTACCCATCACTAGCAGTTTTAAACCAGGGTACCCATAGGTTGATATTAAACTGTATGTTTTCCATTTCCAACATGATGAAGCATAATCAAGAGTTTTAGTAATGTGACTTGTAGAACATAAACTCCTGAAGCAGAAGTCTCTCAAGTTGAACACCCAGCCCAAATATCTATATTTATGTAACCAGACTTGCCATGTAGGACGCATAAACTCCTGAAGCAGAAGTCTCTCAAGTTGAGCCACTGAGGATTCTAAGATATTACCACACACAGTGATAAGAAGTTCCCTTATCCAAATTTCCTATGCTATACAACTTTATGCAAACTGAGCCTAAGGCCAGTCCCTCCATTCCTAAATAACTGGCCACTTTACTATTTAATCGGTCAACTTGACCAAAACTTGAATTTAGTATTGGCAATAATAATTCAATATTTAAAGTGGTATATCATGAAGCTATATGTTAAAGAAAAAAAATGGATATTCCCTACCTTTAAATTTGGCATGCTTGTTGTATATTCATAGATGAAACTTGAGATATTTTCTGCTCCAATGTCTGCATTTAGGGAATTATATCAAGATGCATGTTAAAGATATATTTGAAATTTAGTACTTCATTAATAATTCATATACTCAGTAACATTATTATGGATATTTACTTGAACTATTTGAAAAAGAACGGAAAACTGATTGCTGCACATGTACATAAAGTCCACTCCTAACATACGTACCACGAATTCAAAAATATCAAGTATAAAAAAAATATGTTCGTCTAAAATATTATATTAACATAACCACACTACACTACTAATACATTGTTAAGCTGTTTCAGATGGAAAAATACAATTTGAAAAAATAGTCATAAAACCACTTGAAAATCTTCACCTATTAAAGATGAATCCAGTTAGACATCATTACCTTCGGTAAATCAATGAGTTAACAAAGTGTGAATACAATTAATCCAACAAAATAAAATGTTAATGACATACCTGTAGTCTTCAAATCCAGAAAGCATTTCTCTGCAAATGTTTCCAACATTAACTTTCCCAACAACTTGAAGATGTTAGATAGATGTTTCACGGATGCAACTGATGTTATGTCAACAGTGTTTAAAAGCCGCATAAACCCCTTTTTGCAGCCGCCATTACACATAGCTAACAAATAATTTTCTGCATCAATTTTTTAAAATTGTTAGGTCCTCAACCTGATCTTTAGTATTCCCAACATAAAATAAATAAAAATAAAGTCAAAACATGGAAAATTTATAGATTGTTCTATATTGAATTACTAAAATTAAAGAAAAAATATTTATTAATCATATCACCTCTAAAATTTTAAACTTAAATGCATCTCATCTGTATACATAAGTAATTCAGTTCATAAATAAATGAAATTAAAAGTAAAAAATAGCACACCGTAAGCATACAGCAGATTAAAAAAGAAATATATTCTAAACTAGTACACTATGGATTAGCAACTTAAAATTTAACATTTACAGAGTTAGTAAAGAAACAGTAGATATGTTAAACGTATTACATTCATTCACCAACAACCAAGAAGATGTATGGCTTAAGCTTAACTGCATGGCCAGTACTAGGAAACAAAACAAACAATAGGAAAGATAATACTCCATAATAAATAATAACAACAGCCACACACCTCCCAGAAAAACTTTCGAGTGGATGGATCATGGATATGAAAAATAAACAACATAAAGAACACAATTACCAAAATCAAACATGAGAATATATAAATAAAGAATGAAAAGATAAATAGAGAATTAATACCGAAGAAAATCCAAACAGCACACAAATCCATACCACATCTTGAAACTACAAAATGCTATGTTTAAGATGAATACTGTAGATGAAATAACCAAAACATGTAAACATATTTAAACTGAGCTTTGGAGCATTGAAGTTAAAAATTACAAACCTAGAAAAGCATATTTGTCTTCACCGTCATAAAGAGCAAGAGAATAGAGGAGCTCCTCAATTTTATCTTGATTATCAGTCTTTATCCAGAACAACATTTCATAGTAAGCTAAATTTGGAAGTGAACCAGCATTTCCATCCCCAATGAGTTCACAGAAAAAGTGGAACTCAGTGACCATGGCGAAATCAATGAAAAACATAAGAACTGGACCGTAAGTCTCTTCTTCTAATTGGAAACCCCGTTCCTTTATTGCTTTAAGATATTCATAAGCATTGGAAAGTTGCTCCAGTGACTCCTCTACAGTGTCCATTTTCCTTGCTTTTTCTACAGAAAGACGTATTATTGCGTTATACTCTTTCAGGCCAGTTTCTCGTCCCAGTTTACCAAGCACCAGAATTGTAGCATCTGTACCCATTTGCTTGGCACACAAGTCAGTTAAGCAGTCTAGCCGAGCCTTTCGACTACTTTTATAAGTCCATTTACGTTTTCTTTCACGTGAAACTTCCTTTCGATACAATGATACATTATCATATGAAATGCTTGAGATCCATGGCACACCCAAAACATTTTCCAGTGACTTATCACCATTAGTCGCTTGTGATTCAGGTGAATTAACCAAGTCTGAATCTTCTGTCCCCATTTTCTTGGCACACAAGTCAGTTAAGCATTCTAGATGAGTCTGTTGACTACTCTTGTAAGTCGATTTTTGCTGCCTTTCTTGTGAAACTTCCTTCTGAACAAATGATACATTACAATGTGAAATGCTTGAAGTCCATGGTACACCCAAAACATTTTCCAGAGACTTATCATCATTAGTCACTTGTGATTTGGGTGAATTAACCAAGTCTGAATCTATGCCAACTGCAGTTAACAAGAAAGCCTATGGATGTATAAAATAATTCTTGAAAATATCAATTGCAGGAGAAAGAAAAAAGTGTTTTAGTTCACCAGTTAACTATGCCACATAGACTTTAGTTGATGCCCTCCACTCTCCAAGATATATGCCAGAAAACACACCAATGAAATGTGATTCCTTATCAAAATTTTCGGAATACTAGCCAAACTGAATACAGTTAGCTTCTATCAGTTTGTGAATAAGCATCTATAGTTAATAAACTTTCTAAATTGCTCCTCCACTAAAATTGGCCAAAATACCCAACCCCAATTCATGAGATGAGGGATCAGTTGTATAAGTTTAGATTTTGTTTTATGCTAGCCAAAATAAATAAATAAATTGAGTTGCTTCACATCAATGTGTACACAATTATGTGGTATGCCTATGTGTAGCTTAAACATACAAACTTTGAACAACAAATACAAAATACATATACATACCACGCAATAAGGAAGATAGTTCTCTTGCTAACTCCGTAGTCGGATCTTCTGTGATAGACAAAACATCAAAATTAGGAACATTATCCACTTCAATTCTCCTAGGAGAGCTAAGCAACAGTAATATCGTCCATACAAAAAATTCAGTGTAAGAGAATTGCATTTTTCCGTGGCATTTCCAATAACCATTATGAACTGAAACCTATTGAGAGGGCACATAAAAAGGAACAGCGAGAAAGAATAGCATACCGTGATCACAACTGTTGCCATCATCAGAAGAACAAGTCCCCGAGTTTTCGGCGACGATGTCACTAAGCGGCTCGGAAGGGGAGCCGGCGGAGCGAGACGTAGAGCTGGAAGAGTGAACGAAACGGTTGATAGCGGAAGAGGTTGAGGTGGAGGTAAAGGAGAAGCAATGCCTTGAGAAGCTGTCCTTGGCGGTGGCAGGGAAGGTAGTGCTGGATAGTCTGGCGGCGCAGCGCAGTAGAAATGCTAGGTTTTTGGCCGCTGAAGCTGGCATGAGCGATGGATACTGTGTGAAACGAGGCAGTTTAGAGGAAGAGAATATACCGTTGAGCTCCCTCTCTTCCCAAGCTGTCAATTGAGAAGCATCAAGCATGGAGCCAATTGCAGACCCGTTTGCTAAATTTGAGCAGTCGCGAGGGCTTCTGGGAAAGATAAAATAACCAGAGACCCCAATATGGTTATACAATGTATTAGGCCTATCCCTTTATTTGGTACATTTATTCTTATGTGTTCCTAAAAATGACATATTCATCTTATAAGGAGAATTGAGATTTCTGAGAAATCTAATATTAGACTATTCCTTCTAATATTAGATTATTCTTGAGTTATCAAAAATAGTCTAAAGTTGATATTTCTATTTTATCTCAATTAAATGTATTTCCTATTTCAACACCGCCACCACCCCTACTCGTGATAATGTTTGTCTTTATTTCTTGGTGTATGTTGATGACATTTTGATTATGGCATTTGACTCATACCGTGTTACTGCTCTTATTAATAAATTGATACTTGAGTTTAAAGTTCGTGATATAGATGTGCCTTCTTTCTTTTTGGGAATTGACATTGTCCCGTTATCTGGTGGTATGCTTTTATCTCAACAACGGTACATGAAGGATCTTCTCAAACGTGCTGGCATGGTGGACTGTAAGCCAGTGGTCACACATGTCTCTACCGCTAAAACCGCCGACGATGTTGCCACTCCCTATGCCGATCCAACACAATACAAAAGTCTTGTTGGTGCTCTCCAATATCTTACGGTAACTCGTCATGATCTGTCTTATGCTGTTAATCTCTTGTGTCAACATATGCATGCCCCCACTACTATGGATTGGGCCTCTTTAAAAAGAGTCTTACGATATGTCAAAGGCACCCTGCATTTTGGTCTGCGTATTTCTCGGTCTGCGTCGATGGATATTCACGCATGGCGATCCGAATGATCGCAAGTCTACTAGTGATTTTGCTGTGTTATTGTGGAGTAATCTTATATCTTGGGTTTGTCCGAAGCAACGAACAGTATCACGTTCTTCAATTAAAGCAGAATACACGGGTCTGGCTGATGTATCTGCTTAGGTTACATGGCTTGTTTCTCTGCTACAAGAGGTCGGCATCCCACATGCGTCTCCTCCTCGACTATGGTGTGATAATTTGGGAGCTACTTACTTAGGTGTCAATCCAATGTTTCATACCCGCACGAAGCACATTGAGATTGATTATCATTTTGCTCGTGATAAAGTAGCCAAAAAGGAGTTAGAGGTGCACTTTATTTCAACCAAGGATCAACTAGCAGATATCTTCACCAAGTCTCTTTCGTCTATTCGTTCTAACTCTCTTCGTGACAAGCTCAATGTTTTGACTAGCCAATCTTGTGCTTGAGGGGGAGTATTAGGATTATGTTATCCATATTAGATTATGACTATTTTATCCATATTAGACTATAACTATATTATTCGTGTTAGACTAGGATTCTATATAGTATCTATATATTTCCTCTCTGTACTCTCAAACATTATGATTGAATACAACACAATCTATATTAACTAAAATCTTGAACTTGAGAAATAAAATTATTTCTGTTTTTTTTTTGGCATTTAAAATTATATAATAAAATAAAAAGATATTATTTTAATAAACTAACCTCCACCAGGTAATTTGAATTCAATTGCATCATTTTATTTTATTCAAAGACCTAATTGCATGTCTTTTGAGTTCAATATCTTAATTATATTTTTATATGTAATTTGATGATCTATTTGACTCTTATTACATTCTTATTCTTAAATAATCAACCTAATATAACCCTAACCAAATGGTCATTCAAGTACTCTCTATTTATATATATATTTTTTAATTTTTACTTAAGAGAGTATAATTTTAGAGTAAATGTGGTAAAATTTTTTGGTAAACCTCGATCGTACAAATGCATAGACCAGGGGTTTTAGACACCGCCCGGCGAAATCGGCCACCGGAAAAGCTTTATTATACGGAATCGGGCCACTGTTACCGCCCGCGGCAGCCGTATCAGCATCAGTGGAATTCTCAGTTCAGCAACCGTCGTGATCGTTTTCCTGGACCGCCGAAGACGCAGCAGAAATTCGTTATACAGTTCCGTTCGAGTAGCCGGACGCTGAAGAGATCAGAATTGGACGAGCTCATCGAGAAATTGCCGTCACCACCGCAAAGTTCCTATGTTTTCGACAGCGGTTCTGTTTTAGGGACTCTGTTTTACGAGCAGTGGAGTGAGGCTGTGGAGGTGGTGGTAAAGTTATGGAGAATCCGTCTCGACGGGGGGCTTCCGGTGGCACCATCGCTGGTAGAGAACGCGGAGGTGTCGTCAAAGAAGGAAGAATTGAAAGATCGGCTCCGAGGTGTGTTTCTGGAGAAGCTCGAGGGGCTAATGGAAGGGGAATTAGTGCAAAAATGTAGGCAGAAGTTGGAATTGCTGGAGGCGGAGATTAAAAAGGTCTCCAAATTGCTTGGAAGGCCGAAACGTATCGCTCTTGCAAATGAACTATTGAATAAGAAAGAGGCTTTTGTGGCTGAAAAGGACTTGATAGCAAAGAGGATAGCGGAGCTCAAGAATGGGGTGAGTTGTATTGTGCTTCAATTGGAGGGGAAGTACTCCGGGGAGGATGTTCATGGAGACAGTACGGCGTTGTTTAACTTTGAAACAGAGTTCAATTGGGACCGCATTCTTCATCTGATTAAGAGGGAATGCCGAAGACTTGAGGATGGCTTACCCATTTTTGCTTTCAGGGAAGAGATTCTTAAGCAAATAGATTCTCAACAGGTGGTTATTTATTTAATTTGCTTCATTTTATGTTTATTGCATCATTTATTGTTAGCAATATGCTAGATATACAGAAACAAAAGTAGCTTTTCCTAGAAATATGCGTTCCCTTGCTGAAATTTTGCCTATTGATTAGAGCACTTATTCAAATCTTTTTGCTCATGGTTTTGGACTGCTTTCTCTAATTTATGCTGTGTGTACTGCCAAAATAGACCTCTTATAGGATTTTGCCTTCACGTTGCCTAAATCTGAATCCTTGAGGATTGAACTTTGTTACCCAAACTTAGTCTTTGAATTTGATGTTGAAAAGAAGGGTCAGTACAGATAGTTCTCATATTTGGCTCCTCCCTATCCAGAACGTTTCAACATACTCAGTTGTTCATTAGCTAATTTGCTTTTTTACTTTCAACCATGCTCATGCTGTATGTAAATAATATTTGTGTGTTTTGACATGTACTTCTTGTAGGTTACAGTTTTGATTGGGGAGACTGGCTCAGGCAAGAGTACACAATTGGTTCAATTCCTTGCGGATTCAGGAATTGCTGGAAATGGTGCTGTAGTCTGCACTCAACCCCGGAAACTTGCTGCCATCTCTTTGGCAGATAGGGTTAAAGAGGAAAGTGTTGGCTGCTACAAAGAAAAATCTATTGCCTGTTATCCATCATATTCATCCATTCATCAGTTTGAATCAAAGGTAACATTTATGACAGATCACTGCCTACTGCAGCATTATTTGAGAGATAAAAGTTTGTGTAAGATTTCATGCATTATAATTGATGAAGCACATGAAAGAAGCCTAAACACAGATCTTCTTTTAGCATTGCTAAGGAACTTGCTTCATGAAAGGCATGATTTAAGGCTTATCATTATGTCTGCCACAGCTGATGCAGATCAGCTTACAGATTACTTCTTTGGTTGTAGAACATTTTATGTGTCTGGCAGAACTTTTCCGGTGGACATTAAGTATGTACCCAGTGAATGTGAAGGTAGTTTTGTTTCTGGTTCTGGTATGGTTCCTTCTTATGTTTCTGATGTTGTAAGCACTGTGACTGATATCCACAAAGCAGAGGGAGAGGGAACAATTCTTGCCTTCCTGACTTCTCAGATGGAAGTAGAGTGGGCTATTGAGACTTTTCAAGCCCCCTCTGCCATTGCATTACCTTTACATGGGAAACTCTCCTATGAAGACCAACATCGGGTTTTCCTGAATTTCCCTGGAAAGAGAAAGGTAATATTCACTACGAATGTTGCTGAGACATCTTTGACAATTCCAGGGGTCAAATATGTTGTTGATTCTGGGAGGGTGAAAGAAAGCAGATTTGAACCTGGAACTGGCATGAATGTTCTCAAGGTTTGCCCAGTCAGCAAAAGCTCAGCAAATCAACGAGCTGGGCGAGCTGGCAGAACTGAACCTGGAAGGTGCTATAGACTGTACTCTAAAAATGATTTTGAGAATATGCCTTGTCATAAGGAACCTGAAATTCGTAGGGTTCATCTTGGTATTGCTGTGCTAAGGATTCTTGCCCTGGGCATCAAGGACGTGCAAAGTTTTGATTTTGTTGATGCACCTAGTCCTAAAGCAATTGAGATGGCTATCAGAAATCTGATTTACTTAGGAGCTATTGCATGCATTGATGATGGTTATGAATTAACTGCAGATGGACATTATCTAGTGAAGTTGGGTATCGAGCCCCGGTTGGGTAAGATAATCCTTAGTTGTTTCCATCACCATTTGGGTAAAGAGGGTCTTGTTCTTGCTGCTGTTATGGCAAATTCAAACAGCATTTTCTGCAGAGTTGGTACTGAAGTAGATAAACTAAAATCTGATTGCCTTAAGGTTCAGTTTTCCCATCCCGATGGTGATCTCTTCACTTTACTATCTGTTTACAAGGAATGGGATGCTGTGCCTCAAGAAAAGAAAAATGCCTGGTGCTGGAATAATAGCATCAATGCCAAAACCATGAGAAGGTGCCAGGAGACTGTTGAAGAACTGGAAGCCTGTCTTCAAAATGAACTGAGTATTGTTGTTCCAACTTACTGGCATTGGGATCCACATATGCACACTGAGCATGATGAAACTTTGAAACACATTATTCTCTCTTCCCTTTCAGAAAATGTGGCAATGTTCTCTGGTTATGATCAACTTGGCTATGAGGTAGCATTGACAGGTAAGCATGTCAAATTGCACCCTTCATGTTCGTTGTTGAATTTTTGTCAACGACCCACTTGGGTAGTTTTTGGTGATATCCTGGCATCAGTTAAAGAGTATCTGGTCTGTGTTACTGCATTTGACTTTAACAACCTGGCTACTTCGTTTCCTCCTTCGTTGTTTGATTTCTCAAAGATGGATGCTCAAAAGCTACAAAAGAAGACTTTGACAGGGTTTGGAAGCATGCTGCTGAAGAGATTGTGTGGAAAATCTAACTGTCACATCAATCGTTTTGTTTCGCGAATGAGAACATTGTGCATGGATGAACGCATTGGCATTGAAGTGAATGTTGATCAGAATGAGATTGCAATGTATGCTTCTTCCAGAGACATGGAGAGGGTTTTTGAGAATCTGAATGAAGCAGTGGAGTATGAATACAAGTTGTTGAAAAATGAATGTCTGGAGAAATGTTTGTACAATAGAGGATCTGCTTATTCAGTGCCTACTGCCCTTTTTGGAGCTGGTGCTGAGATAAAACATTTGGAGCTTGAGAAGAGATGTTTGACAGTTGATGTATTTCTTTCAAAGGGAAATTCATTTGATGACAAAGAATTGTTGATGTTTCTGGAAAGGAATGCGGGTGACATTTGTGTGGTCCACAGGTCCTCAGGTGTGGGACAAGATAGTGGGGAGATGGAGAGATGGGGCAGGGTAACATTTGTTACCCCCAACGCTGCTAAGCGTGCTTCTGCACTAAACTCTGGCCCACTTAGTGGTGGCATGGTCAAAGTAGTTCCTTCCAAGACCATGTATGATGGTGATCAAAATATGATCTCATCTCATTTGCTCAAAGCAAAAGTGCGTTGGCCTCGCAGATCCAGTACAGGGGTAGCTATTGTGACATGTCACCCAAAGGATATTGCTATTATGGTTGATGACTTCTCTAGTGTTCTAATAGGAGGAAACAGAGTTCAATGTGAACCAAGCATCAAATATCCTGACAACATAGTGATTACGGAACTTGATAGTGAGCTTTCTGAAGCTGAGATTTGTGAGGTGTTAACTCCAGTGACAGACAGAAAAATTTTGGATTTGTTCCTACTAAGAGGAAATAGTGTAGAAGGTCCTCCATTAGTTGCTTGTGAAGAAGCACTTCTAAGAGAAATATCTTTCTTCATGCCTAAAAGGAACCCCTATGGTAACTCTACTCGTGTCCAGGTCTTCCATCCTGGACCAACGGATTATTACATGAAAGCAGCTATAACATTCGATGGAAGTCTATATCTAGAAGCTGCAAGAGCACTGGAAGAAATGAATGGGAAAGTATTGCCTGGATGTCTTTCATGGCAGAAGATAGAATGCCAGCAATTGTTTTCTAGTTCTGTGTCCTGTCTTGCAGCAGTATATCATGTTATTAAGAATCAGCTGGATACTTTACTTGCAAGCTTCCGTCATAGAAAGGGTATTTGTTACAACCAACTCCATATTTGTTCCTAACTAAGCTCATTTATATGTGTGCATTGTCTTTTCTCAGTTGGGTTCTGAACCAAATAAATCAATTTTAGGTGCATTAACTAATTTATCTATCTTAATAGTACTTCACAATCAATTCCTTATTTGTTTTTGATTAGGCTGATTTATGTATGTGCATTGTCATTTTTCAGTTGGCTTCTCAAACAAATAATTCACATTTAGGTGCATTAGCTGATTTATAGTAACTAATTCACATTGTCATTTTAACTACCTAACCTCAGTATAATTTCTCAAAATATGGGTGATTTCCTCCTTGTTATGAAAGAATGATGAAACCCACCCCCACCCAGGAAGTGCCTGGTGCAATGTGCTTTATGCTGTACATATTACTTCCTGGTTTTTGTTCCTATTGTTTAATCAAAAGAATGTATGATTATTCCACCCCTCATGTGCCCATCTAATGTATTGGTTCTAATAACTTTAAATGGTAAAGTTGCACTTTGCAAGGACTCCATTTTTGTTGTCTGTCATGGATGAAGATTAAGGTTTATGTTTTCTTGGAAATTACTATTCTGTAGCACTAGAAAGTCCCCTTCATTTGTGCTGAATGAATTATAACTTTGCTGAAACAATATTTCAAGTTTTGCAAATGAATAATGTATAATTGGCAGCTGACAATACTTCAACTGTTTGCAGGTGTTGAGTGCAATCTTCGTAGGAATGAGAATGGTTCCTATAGAGTTACCATATCTGCTGGTGCCACGAAACTTGTGGCAGAAGTGAGAAAACCATTTGAGCAGCTTATGAAAGGGAAAATAATAGATCATGGTGGCATTACTCCAACAGTTCTGCAGCATTTATTTTCTCGGGAAGGGATCTTTCTTATGAAGTCAATTCAGCAGGAGACAGGAACCTATATTCTTTTTGACAGGCATACCCATACGTTGAGAATCTTTGGTTCTTCAAACAAGATTGATATGGCAGAGAAGAAATTTGTGGATTTGCTTCTGTCACTTCATGAAAGCAAGCAACTTGAAGTCCATCTTCGTGGAGAAGCTTTGCCCCCAAATCTGATGAAGAGAGTGGTTCAGAGGTTTGGAGCAGACCTTAATGGGATCAAGCAAATGTTTCCTGAGGGTAACTTCTCTCTAAATGTCAAACAGCATTGTATCTCTATCAGTGGTCCCAAAGAAGTGAAGCAAAAAGTTGAAGACGTAATTTATGAGATGGCCCAAGCAAGTAGTCTGCAGAAACAAAGGAGTGATGATGAAACTGACTGCCCAATTTGCTTGTGTGAGGTGGAGGAGAGTTTCAAGTTAGAAAACTGTTTCCATGACTTCTGCCGATCATGCTTGGTGGAGCAGTGTGAGTCTGCCATCAGAAGCAGAGAAGGTTTCCCCATGTGCTGTATGCATAAAGGTTGTAAGGCTCCAATCCTGATTGCTGACTTGAAGTCTCTGTTATCAATTGAAAAACTGGAGGAGCTTTTCAGGGCATCATTAGGGGCTTTCGTGGCAGCAAGCGGAGGTTCTTACAGGTTTTGCCCATCGCCTGACTGCCCTTCAGTTTATCGTGCTGCTGATCCAGGCACTACCGGGGAACCATTCATCTGTGGTGCATGTTATGCAGAAACATGTACGAGCTGCCACCTTGAGTATCATCCATTCATTTCTTGTGTCAAGTACCGTGAGATTAAAGACGACCCAGACTACAACTCTCTGAAAGCATGGAAAAAGGGAAAAGAGAACGTGAAGAATTGCCCCGACTGCTCGTTGACAATCGAGAAGGTGGACGGCTGCAATCACATTGAGTGCAAGTGTGGGAAACATGTTTGCTGGGTTTGTTTGGAGTTCTTTGCTACAAGTGATGATTGCTATGACCATTTGAGGTCTGTACATGCCACCATTACATGACATGCTTCTCCAATTTCAACTGCATTTCTGTTTCATGTATATTTTTCTGTTCTCTACATACTGAGAACTTGTGTACATATGCTTAGGTCATAATTCCCCCAGTACCATAGCAGGATTTGGATTTATTGTCTCCACCCCACCCTGCACCCTCACCACTCACACCATGTATATTTTGGGATGCATTTTAAACATATGTATATACACTTAAACATATGTATATATATTACTACTGCAGACAAATTGAAGGGACATCACATGGTAATTACAAACACATAACATGATAACTACACACATAAATTGTTAACTGCATGTAGAGAATATGTTAACTGCAGATACATAAGATGTTGGTTAACATGTTACGTGTCTGTAGTTAACAATTTATGTGTCTGTTTAGTTATCATGTTATTAACAATTTATGTGTCTGTAGTTATTATGTTATGTGCTTCAATTTGTTTACATGTACAGAATGTGTTACTAGCAGACACATAATTTTTGAATCAAAATTCATAATACAATATGAACCTGGTCCCTATAGTAGTAAATTAAAATTTGCTCCTATCCAACATAATAATCTTTCATGACACAAATCTATCTAATCATCATGCCTCATCTTTGATTCATTGTTTATGCAGTGTTGAATTGATGGCATTAAAACATACAAACATAAGAACGTATCCGATCCGGCCATATATGACCCAGTACAACAAACGAACGCGTCGTAACACTGGAGTCTGAAAAAAAAACAATAAAAACGCTATATATCATAATTGAAGTTATATATAGTACGAAAACATGAGACAAATTAAACAGCAATTATATTTAACGTTGACAGATGATAGCAACATTATGATTCTTCTGCCCCTCGTAAGTCAAATTCTCCACATACTATTCTGTTTGTTCTTCTCGGTGGCAGCGTTGCAACTCGCAATCCGCCATGGCATTATTTTATTATAGCTTGACGAAGTTAGCTAGCTTAGCTTGTTATCGAGAATGGAGACACAACAAGAATATAATGCAAATTGCCGTATAGAATTCCATTTTCTCAATACGACCAACTGCTTAAAATCAAAACTTTCTTCCAAAGACTCATCACCCAGATTCCGATCTATCAAGAATAGTGAGATGAAAATAAAAAATTACAATCACACCAACCAACACATTTGGCGGCAACTGCAGTCCAAGCTGGTCGAGTTAACTTATTAATTACAAGGTTTCAAGTTCAACTCCCAGTGGGAGTAACCTATTGGTCTTCTTAGTTTGACTCATTTAGCAATAAGCAGCTTAGGTTAGTTTACCGGTCCTTTGCTGGTTAAGATCATAGGCGGGGTTCACCTAGTGCATACCCTCGGAGACAACTGCAGCCAAGTTGGTCGAGCTTTTACCTTATTAATTACAAGGTTCCAAGTTCGACTTCTAGTGGGAGTGACCTATTGGTCTTCTTAGTTTGAGTCATTCAGCTATGGACAGTTTAGGTTGGATTACCGGTCCTTTGTTAGTTAAGGTCATAGGCGAGGTTCACCTAGTGCATACCCTCGGTTAGTGGCTACGAGTTTCCCTCGTAACCCAAAAGAAAAAAAAAAAAGTATAGTAAGATGAAATGGATTTGTTGTAAGAAACAGACAGGGTCAAGGTTAGGAGCCGGCTAGAAAGAGAACATTTTTGGAGATTTCTATATGACTATATATACTAAATTACTAATATAATCAAGTGTTTAGCACTTAGCAGCTAGCTAACAGCTGGCCTGCATGTCAGCCAATCCAGTTTATTAGCCAAAGTGCATATAATTAAGTGAAAGGTGATTAATGGCTTCATGTGCATGAAGAAAGAGCAGTACAGTTGAGAATTAGCCCTTAATTTCATAGGAAAATATAATATAATGGAGAAGAAAAAAGGGGATAATGGCATGTTCAGATATGCAGATAGAGTGGACAAGCTGTTTATGTGTTTTGGAACACTGGGGAGCATAGGAGATGGCCTGCAGATTCCTCTCATGATGTATGTTCTTAGCGACGTGATTAATGAGTATGGAAGTCTCGACAGTGCAGTCTCTATGCAGACTGTTAACAAGGTTAATTAGGCTAAAGAAACCAAACATCATTTTCTCCCCTCCCCACAATTAATGCTGTTTCAATTCTTAATGTTTTTGCTCTTAATGTTGCAGTTTTCACTCAGGCTACTTTACGTCGCTATATTGGTTGGACTATCTGCTTTTGTTGGTATACTTCATGTTTACAAGTGCTGTTTTTTCATGGTTACATCAAAAAACATGTTTTCGATCATCTGATCTGTTTGTGTTAACGTTTTACAGAAGGGCTGTGCTGGGCAAGAACAGCTGAAAGGCAGACATCAAGGATGAGATTAGAATACCTTAAAGCTGTACTTAAACAAGAAGTTGGGTTCTTTGACACACAAGCTGCTGAGTCTTCCACAACCTTTCAAGTTATTTCAACCATTTCTGCTGATTCCAATACAATCCAAGTCACTATAGGCGAAAAGGTATTGTACACTTCTTGCCACAATCAAAGAAAACTAAACAATTTTTGAGTGACGGGGGAAACCCATAGGGTGTGAATGGGGTAACTTCAGTCTTGTGGCCCTAGTCGGCAAAGGATCACAAATAGGTAAACCAGTCTGGGTTGCCCATAGTTTATTGGCTCAAACCGGCAAAGGATCACAGATAGGTAAACCAGTCTGGGTTGCCCATAGTTTACTGGCTCAAACCGGCAAAGGATCACAAATAGGTAGACCAGTCTGGGTTGCCCATAGTTTACTGGCTCAAACCAAAGAAGGCTGATAGGTCACTCCTGCTAGGAGTCGAACTTGTAACCTTGTGGTTGCTAACAGTCTGACCAGTTTGGCTAAATTGCATAAGAATGCGTATCTTTTTTAATGTTTGGCTAGAGGTTACTTCTGTCATGTACCCTTCTTCTTATGAGAATGTGTTGTCCTTTTGGTACAGATACCTGATTGCCTGGCCTATCTATCTTCCTTCTTCTTCTGCTTCATATTTGCCTTTGTGCTCTCATGGAAACTCACATTGGCAGCTATACCATTCACCATGATGTTCATCGTCCCGGGGCTTGGATTCGGGACAATGATGATGAAAGTGGGGATGCAGGCGATCGAGTCCTATGGGGTTGCTGGCGGGATTGCAGAGCAGGCGATTTCATCTATAAGAACTGTATATTCCTATGCTGCTGAGCACCAAACTCTCGAGAAGTTCAGCCAAGCACTACAAAAAGTAATAGAGCTGGGGATTAAGCAAGGCTTTGCAAGAGGACTAATGATGGGAAGCTTTGGAGTCATTTATATCAGCTGGGGTTTTCAAGCATGGCTTGGATCTCTTCTGGTCAGTAAGAAGGGCGAAAAGGGCGGTGATATTTTCGTGGCGGGATTCAACGTTCTTATGGCGGGACTGTAAGTAACTTCACACTGCACTATGATAAGATCCCATTATATTTGGCTGACCAGATTGTGATTGCAGAAATATCTTGACAGCTCTTCCAAATCTCACCGCGATAACAGAATCAAAGGCGGCTTCTGTTCGGATTTCTGAGATGATTGATCGCGATCCAGCCATAGACACTGAAGACAAGAAGGGGAAAGCACTGTCATATGTGAGGGGAGAAATTCAGTTCAAAGGTGTATATTTCAGTTACCCCTCGAGGCCCGATACTCCTGTCCTGCAAGGGCTGGATGCCACGATCCCGGCTGGGAAAACCGTGGGTATTGTTGGGGGCAGTGGCTCGGGCAAGTCCACCGTCATTTCATTGCTCCAAAGATTCTATGATCCCATCGAAGGCGATATTTACCTGGATGGATACAAGATAAAGAGACTGCATCTTAAATGGCTGAGATCCCAAATGGGACTTGTTAACCAAGAGCCAATCCTTTTCGCAACATCCATTAAAGATAATATACTTTTTGGCAAGGAAGATGCATCAATGGAAGATGTAGAGAGAGCAGCCCAGGCTGCAAATGCACATGACTTCATCATCAAGCTACCAGATGCTTATGAAACTAATGTAAGTTCGGGCTAAATGCACATGGGCAAAACCACACTAAAAGATTGAATCCAGTAAATTAGCTAATCTAACACATGGCCTTATAAACCCATATATTCTCTCTTATTTTTTCAATGTGGGACTCTTAACAGTCTGAAGTTGTTAACAAAATGTCTAACAGGTTGGACAATTCGGGTTCCAATTATCTGGAGGCCAAAAGCAGAGAATAGCCATTGCAAGAGCTTTGATCCGAGACCCGAGGATCTTGCTGTTAGATGAAGCCACGAGTGCCCTGGATGCCGAATCTGAAAGAATTGTACAAGAGGCAATCGATCACGCATCCATCGGGAGGACTGCAATAGTCATAGCACATCGTCTATCCACAATTCGAATGGCGAATCTAATAATGGTTCTTCAACACGGGAAGGTAGTCGAATCTGGTTCACATGCACACCTTATGGAGATGAACGATGGAGAGTACTACAATATGGTGAGAATGCAGCAATCAGGTATTCAAAACGAGGCTACTCCGAGTCGCCATAGCCAAAAGATTGATAAGAAAAGACGCCATAAAATGAGCGTACCTTCTAGTCCACTGAGTGTGAGATCAAGTGCAGCCAGCACTCCTGTTATGTATCCATTTAGCCCCGCGCTTTCCATGAGCCCAGTAATTCCACACAGCGGGATATATTCCGCTCCCTACTCGGTGCAATACGAAGATTCGTTTGGAAGCGACGATGAGGACAGAAAAGAACCGGCTTATCCTGCTCCTTCACAGTGGCGTTTGCTGAAAATGAATGCCCCCGAGTGGCCTCGAGCCCTGCTTGGATGCATTGGAGCGATTGGCTCGGGAGCAGTACAGCCCATAAATGCATACTGCGTTGGGGGTCTTATCGCAGTTTACTTCCGAACTGACAAATCCACCATCCAATCTCACGCAAGGAACTATACTTACGTTTTCATAGGCCTCGGGGTTTTCAACATGGTCACTAATGTTCTCCAACACTACAGTTTCGCAGTCATGGGGGAAAAACTAACCAAGAGGGTTCGGGAGAAGATACTCGAGAAACTAATGACCTTCGAGATTGGATGGTTCGACCAAGACGAGAACACAAGTGCAGCCATATGTGCTCGGGTTTCAACCGAAGCTAACATGGTTCGTTCCCTCGTAGGAGACCGGATGTCACTGCTAGTTCAAGCCATCTTCGCAGCCACCTTTGCTTACACTTTAGGCCTCTTCCTATCGTGGAAACTCGCCCTCGTGATGATGGCAGCTCAGCCTTTGCTCATCGGAAGCTTTTACGCGAGAAGTGTACTAATGAAGAGTATGTCTGGAAAAGCACAGAAAGCACAAAGGGAAGGAAGCCAATTAGCAAGTGAAGCAGTGGTTAACCATAGAACTATAACCGCTTTCTCATCCCAGAAACGAATCGTTGGCCTGTTTAAAGCAACATTAGAGGAGCCAAGAAAGGAAAGTATCCGGCAATCCTGGTTTGCGGGGATGGGGCTATTCAGCTCCCAATTTCTCGCCACAGCTTCTACAGCTTTAGCCTACTGGTACGGTGGAAAGCTACTAACACAAGGAGAAATATCCCCCGAGAGACTCTTTAGAGCCTTTCTCGCACTGCTTTTCACTGCCTACACAATCGCCGAAGCAGGAAGCATGACCAAGGATATATCCCGAGGAAGCGACGCTGTCCGCTCAGTATTCGCTATCCTGGATAGAGAATCCGAGATTAAACCAGACAGCTCGGTGGGAGTTGATGCAAAGAAGGCAGAGTTTATGGGTCGAGTCGAGTTCAAGAAAGTGTTCTTCGCTTACCCAACAAGACCCGACCAGCTGATTTTCAAAGGCCTTAGCCTTAAAATTAGCCCGGGGACTACAGTAGCACTGGTCGGGCAAAGCGGTTCTGGCAAATCATCCATTATAGGGCTGATAGAGAGGTTTTACGATCCACTTAGAGGAGCAGTTTATATCGACGGAAGAGACATCAAGGACTACAATTTGAGGAAATTAAGGTCACGTATAGCATTAGTTAGCCAAGAACCTACCTTATTTGCAGGAACTATCTACGAAAACATTGCATATGGCAAAAAGAATGCAAAGGAAGCTGAGATCAGAAAGGCTGCTATTCTTGCAAATGCACACGAGTTCATAAGGTAACACATAAAAATAAAAAAACAGTCTATTATATCATGCAAAAGGGTAGATATAATCATATAAACTAAAATCTTACCATTATTAATCTCAGTGGAATGAAGGATGGATATGAGACTTACTGTGGAGAACGGGGAGCACAGCTCTCGGGAGGCCAGAAGCAAAGAATAGCAATTGCTCGTGCGATTCTCAAGAACCCGAAAATCCTGCTCCTCGATGAAGCAACCAGCGCTCTCGATACAATCTCAGAAAGACTGGTTCAAGAAGCACTGGAGAAGATGATGGCTGGTCGAACCTGCATTGTTGTGGCTCATCGCCTATCCACAATACAGAAAGCTACCTCCATTGCTGTGATCAAGGATGGAATAGTCGAAGAGCAGGGATCACACTCTGAATTGCTTTCCCTAGCTGGCGCTTACTACTCGCTTGTAAAACTACAAGGTAGTAGCACGCCTTACAGGCAAACTTGAAAATGGCAATTCTCCCAAGAATTGTAAACTAAGAATGAGTGAAAATCTAATGTATTTCTTTCCTTGGTATGGTGGAGAAAACCATTTTTTGTTGCAATATCCTGAATTTCTCTCTTTCTTTCTTTCATCTTCACTTTCTTTTGCCAGAATATACAGAAAATTATTATTCATTGTGGACCACTAAGGAATTCATCCATTATTGACCAATACCATAAATAGTATTTAAGAAGAATGTGTCAACATCAATCTATGAACATATTTCTAGACTACTTACCAACAATTTCAATGGGAAAAAAATGAATTACCCTTCAAAATTTCCAAATAATACAATCATAAATTGAGAAGAAAAAGAAAGGAAAAAAGACAACATGTTAAAAAAAAATCTGATCTTTTGCTATTCTACTCCAGTTACAATAGCAAAACCAGAACAAATAAAGTGACGGAAAATATAGCCGGCGCGTGGAAGGAACGGCGTTGTCGTGTGCCGGAGTTCTTACCGGAGTTGTTGACTTCCACAGTGGTGTTTTCCACCATAAAGTTGTGTCTCTTTGTGTACCAAAACACAATCTTGTACCTCACCCTGGTATATAAATCCATCCGGAAAACCGGCTTTGACCCATTCGAAACCGCCCTGAAAGCCGCCTCCCACGGCACTCCACGGGCGGTCAAATTCCCGAGCTTGTCGGCATCTTTGCCGTGGCCCTGGTAAAAGCTCGGAACCGTGTAATTGCCGATGGGGACACTGGTGTTCGCACCATAATAGAAGCTGAGGCGAACTTCGTCGTATCTGACGCCCTTGTCCTTCATCTTGTTCTTAAGGTTGATAGTGAAGTAGAGGGTGTGATTGGATCTCGTGGCGTTTGAAGCGCCGGAGGTGTTAAGCGCCGGCAAGTAAACGGCCGAAATGGAGCATGAAGGCTTGGTGGTGCGGAGACTAAGCCAGACGAAGAGGGCCGTGAGGCCCGAAGTCAGAATGAATCTGAAGCAGCACTTGAAGCATCCGCTGCCGTGGCCGGAATCTGACATGGAGGGAGAAAGGATTTTCCGGCGAGACAGGAAACTGCCGGTTTTTCAAGAACCGGAAATGAAGAGTAGGAGAATGTAATAAAGGTGCAATGCAAGTGGCGGAAGTCGGGACAGAAATAGCACGTGAAATTTGGTCTTCTTAACTAAAGAAACTCAAGTCAACGAATGAGTTGACTAGCAAAACCAATCATTTTTGTGAAATAGCGGTCAAATAAACTCTCCAACTATATACCAAAATTCAATTAAAACTTCAAACTCAAAAAAACTGTCAATTAGACCCTATCCTATTTAAAATATACTACTGGCTCAAGTTACAGTAGAGTATCTGTATAATCTCGCATTTGGAAGAGTTCATATCAATTATATTACAAAGTCATTAGCAAAAAGAAATATTTTTTAACTACTTATTTTTAAAAACTAATTTTAAAAAACTTTCCAACGCGATCTGACGAAAAAACACGGACTTTTCCGTCAAGCTTCTTCACCCATGACAGTTAAACTGCCATAGATGACTGTTATGCAACTTGGCTGCGAAGGCGGACTTCTCTGTCCATGACGAAGAAGCCCGCCAAAGTTCTTCGTCCATGGCAGCCAAGACGCAATGGACATGAAGCCATGGCAGCTTGCTTGCCATGGTTTTTTTTTTTTTAAAATTTAAATTTTGTACATAAATAAATATTATTATTTAAATTTTGGGAAAATGACGAGTTTGATCCTTGAGTTATAACTGTGGTGACGATTCAGTCCTTGTGTTATTACCGTATCCATTTTTAGTCTCTCAGTTTTGAGAGAAGTTGCGAGTTTAGTCCCTGACACTAGTGGTGTGTTGACAAAGTTAATTCTATGAGTAAAAAAAGTAAATTGCTTAATAAAACTTAAAAACTTAGCCAAAATACTTTCCCCTAACTCGACAAAAGCCCTAAGTTGCTTATGTAATCAGCAAATAATCTTACTCCCGTTTTTCTAAAAAATCAAAGTTCAATATTTCAATTGTATTTATAAAAAAATAAAAAAAAATAAAAACAACTTAAATTACAATTTTTTGGCAAATACAAAAAATTTGCTCCATAACATGGACAAGCTTGGTATATTTTCCTCGATTAGTATAACTCCATGATATTTTGATGGGTATTAAATCATCATATTTACATCGAAAATTACCCCCAAATTGAGGAAAATATGAAGTACCACAACTAAGAGATGACATCTTATAATTAACTAAATTAGTTAATCAATACGGAGAATATTGATTACTCCGTATCTATTTAAACATATAAAATAGAGAAACAACTTACCTGTGAATTTCGCAGCTTGGAAGTGGACGAATTTGAGATTTCAGATATTGAGGAAGAAAAAGACATTCGATTGTAGGTATAAGAAGAAAAGAATGACTCTTGCGTCAACATAATAAGAGGATTATAATTTGAAATTCATATTTTACCCTTCTATTATTAAATTGTTTTTAAGTTTTTCGTTAGTTGCAGACGAAAAATTAACGCTAGAGACCAAACTCGCCACTTCGTTCATAATTGGGGGATTAAACTCGGATACAGTCATAACTTAGGGACTGAGTCAGAACTTGGTTATAACTCATGGACTAAAGATGCAATTTTCCCTTAAATTTTTATAAAAATATAAATTTTTAAAAATGTTAATCTAAGTGGCATCTTATGTGGTAGTGACTTTGGAGTAACATGCTATTATAGGTCAAATATGTCAATTGTACAAATTTAACAATTTTAAGAGTTTAATTGGATTATTATTTTTTAAATCAAGTGTCTGATTCCACTTTGGTATATAGTTGAAGGGTCTATTTGACCTTTATTCCATAATTTTTTTACATTCAACTCAATTCAAATTCAAAATCTCCATATTTGTGACACAAATTAAACTTCTAGCTGGACGGCAGCTAAGAAAACCATAAAACAAGTTTTAAAAGAGAAATAAGAAAGCAAGTTTGCCAAGTAATTGCAAGAGAATTAAATTCAGAACACTTCTCAATGTGCCACAAGGATATTTATACAATATTTGAATGAAGAAATATTAACAAATTTGATCTTAAGAAAGCTTCATAAAGTGCATTGCTTTCTAATGCTGAAAAGGGAAATCTAACCCATAATCTAGAGGGAATCCCTAGAAATTCTCCTACCACCACATCTGAGCACCGACACACTTGATTGGGCATATGAGTCCAACCACATTCGCGTGGTAAGCACCCTAGCCCACACACACACCACTCCACGATAAGGGGTCAATCGAATAACTTTGCACACAAAGAGCCTTTATTTACACTAAAACAATGCATTAAAATAATCAATCGAATCAACTGAGCTAGTCATGCTGGGTCATCCATATTATTCATCGTGGACAACTAAAGAATTCATCAATTATTGGCGAATACCATAAATATTACTCCGTATTTAAAAAGAAAGTGTCAACATCAATCCATGAACATATTTCCAGACTAGATTCAGTGCTTGATCTGCAAACCAGAGTACCAAACAAACAATTTAAATGGGAAAAAAAAAAGAATTGCCCTTCAAATAATACAATAGAAGAAAAGGAAAGGGAAAAAGACAAGAAGTTTTTTTTTTTTTTTTTGTTTAAATAAAACTAAGCATTCATTCAATAAGATCAGAAGTTAAAACATTACAAATAATAGGAGATCGAAAGGTGAGTGAACCACTCTAATTAATCATACATAAAAACAGACTGCTTAATTAACAATTGGACTATCAGATTCATAAATAGTTTAGTAAAAAATAAAAACACGAGTGAACTCATAAGGTTTTTAATATCCCTAAGAATCAAGTGAAATGAAGAATCCCCTTTAACTAGATGCCTTGAACAACTTGAAAAGAATCAATTTCAATAAGAATCAAGTGACTCTCTCTTTGGTTCCAAAAAAAAAAAAAAAAAAAAAAAAAAAAAAAGTGACTCTCACTGGTATAGTCTCCGCTTCCCTGGGAGAAAAGACACCTGATCTTCGGCTATTTTATTCCAAATCAGAACAAATAAAGTGACGGAAAATATAGCAGCCGCGTGAAAGGAACGGTGTTGTGGTGTTGCGGAGTTCTTACCGGAGTTGTCGACTTCCACAGTGGTGTTTTCCACCATAAAGTTGTGCCTCTTTGTGTACCAAAAAACAATCTTGTACCTCACCCTGGTATGTAAATCCATCCGGAAAACCGCCTTTGACCCATTCGAAACCGCCCTGAAAGCCGCATCCCACGGCACTCCATGGGCGGTCAATTTCCCGAGCTTGTCGGCATCGTTGCCGTTGTCCTGGTAAAAGCCCGGAACCGTGTAATTGCCGATGGGAACACTGGTGTTCGCACCATAATAGAAGCTGAGGCGAACGTCGTCGTATCTGACGCCCTTGTCCTTCATCTTGTTCTTAAGATTGATAGTGAAGTAGAGGGTGTGATTGGATCTCGAAGTGTCGGAGGTGTTAAGCCCCGGCAAGTAAACGGCCTTAATGGAGCATGAAGGCTTGGTGGTGCGGAGACTAAGCCAGACGAAGAGGGCCATGAGGCCCGAAGTCAGAATCAATCTGAAGCAGCACATGAAGCATCCGCTGCCGTGGCCGGTATCTGATATGGGGGGAAAGGATTTTCCGGCGAGGCATTCAAGTGGCGGAAGTCAGGACAGAAATAGCACGTGAAATTTGGTCTTTCTTAACTAAGGAAATTCCAAGTCAACGATTCAGTTGACTAGCAAAGTCTTTTTTTATTTTTTTATTTTACATTCAACTCAATTCAAATTCAAAATCTCCATATTCGTGAAAGAAATTAAATTTCTACCTTACCATTTGTTGGGTTTACCGTCACGGAGTAGTCACACAGCGAGCCAACATTACCGAAACAAATTTTAAAAGAAAAATAAAAATATAATTTGGCGAAGTAATTGCAAGAGAATTGAATTCAAACATTTTTCATGTGCCTATGAGTATTTATACAAGATTTCATGCCTTAAAAGAAAAGAAAAAAGATTAACAAATTTAATCTTAATAAAGTTTCCTAAACTGTCACGTCCTTTTCATAATGCTAAAATGGGAAACCTCACCCAGAATTCGGAGGAAATCCCTAGAAAATCTCCTTCCACCGCCTCTGAGCACGGCATTGGTCGGGCATACCAACCCGACCGCTTTCGGGAGGCAGGTAGCCTAGCCCACACAGTCCACTCCCCAACAAGGGGTCTGGCCACTGGATCCTTCCCGCCTCTTGGGTAACCCGGTCCATCTACTGGCTCCAAGCACTATAATGTATACTTGACTGGGTGCCCTACTCGGGGTTATCCATCACCATTAAAAGTAAGTTTTAAGTAAAAAATTCAGCTAGTAAACTAGTGTTTTGGAGACAATGTAATACCTTTGAACAATTAAACACTTAGTAGTTAATACCAACATTAACATTAAGCAAATCTCACATAAAACACATTCAAATAGTGGTTGCGAATTTTTCTAAAAATCAAAGTATTAAGCAAATTCTACACACACAAACGACAAGATTGGTAATTTTCGCTTTCTGAACTATACCGTGAGACTGTCCTCAGGTTGATTGATTTCATCTTCTTCATCAAATATATATATAATGATTCACACATTTTTTAGTTAACTTCGATTAGGCATTGTTTGGTAGATAACTTTTTAAAATAGATGTTTGACTTTAATTGTTTGATTTTATTAAATACCTAAAAATGTATGTTTGATTAATGACTTTTGAGATAAATTTTTTTGTTCAAAAAGTTACTTTTCATTCTTATAGTCCGAAAACAAATTATCAATTTCATTTAATATCATATCATTTCTTATATAAAATTATAGAGTAAATACCAGCCAAGGTCCCTCGAGTTTGGTGGTTCCACCACCTATAGTCCTTAACTTCCGTAATTACTATTCGTGGTCCTCTGAGTTATGAAAATTGACCTGCTACCATCCTCCCGTTAGTTCCTGCCGTCTAAACTGTCAAAAGCAGGGGTAAAAATGTCATTTGGCATATATAATTCTTTTTTCCTGCCGTTTAAGGATTTAATTGACCGGCAAATGAGGAAGCTAATGGAGAAGCAGGAAGCGTTGTTGGATAAAGTAATGAAGACGATTAAGCACAAGGATGATGAATGGAGAAATTATGGGCAAATGGAGGCCTTACACAAGGTAATCGGCAACGACTTCATCCTCAAGTCGACACAAATCCTTGTACAACAGCAATGTAGAATCCAAATTCTCAACCTTACAGTACCCAATAATCAGATGTTCAGGAGTGGTACAGGTGCTCTCCACCCCACTCATCACTATCTCTCTGAAAACCTCTTCAGCCCTCTCAACCTCACCAACTCTACACACAAATGGATCCTCATTAACAACTACCTTAGTAAATGCAACAAGAAAAGAAAATACGATGACGAAAACAATGAGTTGAATTTGGTGATGAGAGTTCGCCGGAAACACCCACCACCACGCTGACAGCCACTGCTCAGTCGCAACGATCGTCAACCGCCGCCGGATCTCCCTAGCTCCCACCGTATCTGCTCGTCTCGCGTCAACTGTTCGCCGGAAAGAAACAAAGGTCATCGTTCGGCGTTGCTCCTTCGCCGCTGATCCATCTTTGCCGTCGTGCCTTGCTCGCCGGGAGGAACGGAGGTCGCCGAAGGATATGAGAGCGTCGCTAGATCCGCTGCTTCCCATCTTCTGCTTGCCGGCTTAGACGGCAGGAGCGCTGCCTAGCTCGCCGGCTTAGATAACTTAGAGCCTTAGACGGTAGGAGATGACAATAAAATAAGTAAAAAAGAATTATATGAGCCAAATGACATTTTTACCCATGTTTTTGACGGGTTACACGGCAAGAACTAACTAAAGGATGATAGCAGGTCAGTTTTCGCAACTCGAAGGACCACAGATGATAATTACGGAAGTTAAGGACTATAGGTGGTGAAACTACCAAACTCGAGAGACCTTCGCTGATATTTACTCTAAAATTAAATGATCTTTCTTTTGTCCGTTAAAATCAGAAGCAATTTCAATCTTTACGAACATTTGAGGAATGACTGTTGGACAAAAGCTATGACATCATTAATAAAGGAGGTTTTTTCTTAGTTTTTTTCAAAATTACTAGGAGAGAAAAAAGGTAAGAAAATGAGGAGAAAAAAAAAATCAAGGAAAAAAATAAAGGAAAACAAAAAGTAGGTAGCCCAGAGGAATGGATGCACCATGTTGAGCGCTATGGTGCTGGATTATGCACATGGAGCGCGTCTTTTTCTTTAGCTTTTCTTCGTGCGGGTCCCACAAAAAAATCAACAAATTACTTTTTCATCTCTCTTTCAAATCATTATCTCTTTCATTAATATCATAAAAAAAATCAAGAAAAAAATTATTATTATTATTATTTATTTACATGTCTTACAATCTTTCATTTTTAAAAACTTGCAAAATACCCAAGAAAACAAAAGTTATCAAGTGCAATTTTTTTTTTTGAATCAGGGTGAGGGGTACCTAACATAGAGTTGGTCCATTATTTTATAAGTCCGGGACAAAATAAAAATAAGGGTCTTTAATATATAAATTTAAAAGATTGTATAGGTTAATTGAAAATAATTAAATGATAGTTTTGAAGTTTTGTAATCATATAATTTTTTATTAAAAAAAGTAGAATAGCCTTGGAGTAGTGTCTATTCAAAATTTGGATCAAATTGTTGTAATTATTAAATATATTTAAAATTAATAAGTAATTTTGAAGTCATGGATTCAAATCTTTGCATATGTTCTTATAGGTCATTGACTTTTAAGATTAAATAAATAATTAATTTTATTAAATTTCATTCTATAAATTACTAATACAACCAATCAATTATTTAAAATCATTATCCCTCATTACTAATTATCATTTGTTGAGAAAGTCTTTACCTTTTTCCCAACATAGAAAACAAAATATCATTAAACAAAAATTATTAGACGTGCCCATGAAAATGATCGTATCTACAAGAAAAACAAGGTACAACTGCTCTCAACCCAAAAAGAAAACCAAAATTCACACATTTCTATGAACCAAAGGTTACGATAAGGTTTGCCAAATGTTCTACAACCAAATCCATCCACTTGCTTAATTATATTTAAAAAAAGTAAATTAATACGGAGTAATTCTTACGTATATGGGGAAGACTTGTAATTTGATTGGATTAATGTAGAAGAATCTAGTAGCCATCCATTACTGACTTTTTTGCCCACAAAATAAGAGGCGGTGTTAACTCACCCACCCGCGCAAGGGCGCGTGGTACAACTCATTTTCCTAATCATCTGCGCCACTCAAAAGGAAAGAATAAAAACAAGCTTGCCGTATAGGTTCGTTCAACGCGCTGAAATACGCAATGTACACGTGTCGTCTGCTGATAGGTTAATCCGAAGAGCGTTTTTGTCTTGAGTCTGCCAAAACTCCTATATAGACCCCGCTCCCTTCTTCCTTCTCGTTCATCATAATCATCTGATTTTTCTCTTCGCTCTTCTCCTGCGATTATTTTCGATTTTCAATTCTCTTTCTCAAGGTAATAAATCATCGCGTCTTCGTTTGATTCTTTGAATTTCTGCAATAAATTTCGTTTGTTTCTTGGATTGTATAGAGATTTGATTTGATTCTTGTTTTTGATATATAATTGCAGATGCAGATCTTTGTGAAAACCCTAACCGGTAAGACTATTACTCTCGAGGTCGAGAGTTCCGACACCATCGACAACGTCAAGGCCAAGATTCAAGATAAGGAGGGCATCCCGCCGGACCAGCAGAGGCTGATCTTCGCCGGGAAGCAACTCGAGGACGGTCGTACCCTCGCCGATTACAATATCCAGAAGGAGTCCACCCTTCATTTGGTTCTCCGATTGAGGGGAGGCATGCAGATCTTCGTGAAAACCCTAACCGGCAAGACTATTACCTTGGAGGTTGAGAGCTCCGACACAATTGATAACGTGAAGGCTAAGATCCAGGACAAGGAGGGAATTCCCCCAGACCAACAGAGGCTGATCTTCGCCGGAAAGCAGCTTGAGGACGGCCGTACCCTAGCCGACTACAATATCCAGAAGGAGTCAACCCTTCATTTGGTTCTCCGATTGAGGGGAGGTATGCAGATCTTCGTGAAAACCCTAACCGGCAAGACTATTACCTTGGAGGTTGAAAGCTCTGACACAATTGATAACGTGAAGGCTAAGATCCAGGACAAGGAGGGAATTCCCCCGGACCAGCAGAGGCTTATCTTCGCCGGAAAGCAGCTTGAGGACGGCCGTACCCTAGCCGACTACAATATCCAGAAGGAGTCCACCCTTCACTTGGTTCTCCGATTGAGGGGAGGTATGCAGATCTTCGTTAAGACCCTCACCGGCAAGACTATTACCTTGGAGGTTGAAAGCTCCGACACAATTGACAACGTGAAAGCTAAGATCCAGGACAAAGAAGGAATCCCCCCAGACCAGCAGAGGCTTATCTTCGCCGGAAAGCAGCTTGAGGACGGCCGTACCCTAGCCGACTACAATATCCAGAAGGAGTCCACCCTTCATTTGGTTCTCCGATTGAGGGGAGGTATGCAGATCTTCGTTAAGACCCTCACCGGCAAGACCATTACCTTGGAGGTTGAAAGCTCGGATACGATTGACAACGTGAAGGCGAAAATCCAGGACAAGGAAGGCATCCCTCCTGACCAACAGAGGCTCATCTTCGCTGGCAAGCAGCTTGAGGATGGCCGTACTCTTGCCGACTACAACATCCAGAAGGAGTCCACCCTTCACTTGGTGCTCAGGCTCAGGGGTGGAATGCAGATCTTCGTGAAGACCCTGACGGGCAAGACTATTACCCTGGAGGTGGAAAGCTCCGACACAATTGACAACGTGAAGGCTAAAATTCAAGACAAGGAGGGGATTCCACCGGATCAGCAGAGGTTGATCTTTGCCGGAAAACAGCTGGAAGATGGAAGGACTCTGGCCGACTATAACATCCAGAAGGAGTCTACTCTGCATCTTGTCCTCCGTCTCCGTGGGGGTTTCTGAATTGCTTCGTTGCCATGTTTGTCATCTGTTGTTCTGTTTGGTCTTTTGAATGTGTCTGTCTTGTGATTGTCAAGTGTGATGATGGTCTGTTTTGGTGGTTTAAGTATCAAGAAAAGTGAATAATTGAAGTTTAATTTGCTGTCCAACTAAGGTGATTTTGTTGAATTGTAATTTTCATAATTGTGTGATGTATCCAAAATAGAAATTTAAAAATGCAGTTAAGGTTCATGAGTATTGGCATAATTTGGATTGATTGGAGCGTTAAAGACGTTTCAATCTCTCAATAAGAATCCCCTTAACAAAACTAGTATTTGTACCGTGCGATGCACGGCTATATATGTAATAAATAGAATATACAGTATCATATAATAAAAAAAGGTGATGATAAGGAGTAATACTTCTTTGAATACTTCTTTGTATAAGACATTAGTAGTGATGTTACATTTTCGTGACAAATAAAAATTTGTAATCTCTTAAAATTACTAACTCTTGACACTGCTATATATATTTGACCATGATTAAAAATCGACAATTTCAAAAATAAAATCACGTTTGATAGTATTTGATCTTATTTTTATTTATTGTCATCGTATATTATAATATAAGAATTATTGCTTTCTTTGGAACTATAATCAACATAGTATTATATTCAATGTAAAAAAAAAAAGAAGGTAGAAAGTATTAAGAAAAACAAACATATAACAATTATTTGTATAAAAATTTGTATTATTATCATATGTAACAATAAATAATAATAAACACCTATTATTTGTAACAAATCTAAAGTCCAATTACAATTAATATTACAATGAGAGATCAGACCCAAATGTTTGAAGTGGATCAGTCCAAGACCCCACAACAATCTCGATCCCAACGCGTACTCACCTCGACCATATACTCTATTCCTCGCCTGATCTTAGTTGTTCTTGAGTTCTCTCTTTATCTCTCACTTAATCACTGGTTCATGATCGATTGAACATTGAAGCTTAAACCTATGATTTCGTTCTTGCATTTCACCTTGATGTTGAGGTCTGGTCGAGGTGATCCAAACCGCATGCATGAGATCAAGGGTGTGTACTGAAACCCTAGGTGCGGTCTATTTTTCAGAGGAATTTTGGGGTTTGCAGCTCCAACATTCAAAATATAGTTCACTGATCTTCGCTTTGAATGGTAATTTTAAGGCAATTTCAGTGGTTGATGTTGTAGATGGAGATTATAGCCGTAATTAGCAAAATCGTCTCTAAGCTAAGTTAACTACCACTTTTTTCTTAGATTGATATCTTCGTTTGTTTATTTTTTGAGAAGATTGCTTGTTATTGAAACCATACCTAAGCAAGAAATTAGGGTTTTTATCTTAACGTTTACCTGTTCGATTTGGGTAAATATAGATGGTGAATCTGATTCTCTATCAAACTGAATCGTAACTAAGGTAAGTATTGGTTGACATAATTCGTTCTTATTCATATTAGATGGAAGTTATTACTTAGGGTTTTATCTAATTGGTTTATTTATAATGTTCAGGGAGACAGAACTGTATATATCTATGTCTACATACAAATCAAGGCAAGCATCAAAAAGGAAATAAGCTATATAAGTTCTAGCAAATTAAAGAAGAATTCCTCATGCTTACTATCCCACTGCCCAGAAGAGCTTTTTGTTATTGAGTGTTAAAAGATGTATAGCATTAATTATTTCATTCAAGATAGCATGAAACCTAATAATTAGCATTGAAATTAACAATGTAAGCTACTTTTTTTTTTATCTCATTTAATAATGTTTCCCATGTTTTCTCATTGGTTAACGTTATGTAGATTAATAATGGTTATTTCAAATAGTTGCAACAAAAAATTTTGTTTATAGTCAAAATATGCATATGTCAATACAATTTTTATGTAGATGAAGAATCATCCATTCTGATGTCATGTTAAAGTAAATGATCTGTAATTTTTATCACTATTTGAAATATGAAATAGGTGCCCCAAAAATCTTTGTTTACAGTAAAAATAAGCATAAGTTCATGCAGTTTTTTTTAAGCACGTGAAGAATCATTAATTCTGATGCCTTATTTCTTTAATTCTTTTCAAACCAAATTTCTTTAAAACCATGCCGTTTTCCAGATTTCTTATATATTACATCTATTTGTATCTTTTTACATAGATTACAATTGGCAATTCATTTTGAATTAATACTTTTGCTTTGAAACTGTAATTGCTATAAACTTAATGTAATCAATTGTTATATTTTGACTTGAAAACATTCTTCTAAGTTTGTAAAATATAAACTTAGTGATTTTAAACTTTAGATTATATTTTTTACATCAGTTCTTCCAACTTAGTGGATGAGAAAACTAATTAAAGCAGGTAACCCATTATTTTTGTTTTTTTTTTTTTGTTTTTTAGTACAAATACTAATGTTTGAATAATTGAATTAAATACTGAAATGACCAATACTAAACTCTTTGACTAAATATCCATCCTTAGTAATCACAAGGCTACTCCCTCAATACTCCCTCAGTGCAGTTCTCTTTGTCCACTGCTATAGGAGAATCCTTGGAATTGCAGTGCATTAGAAGTCCATTTGAACCGCATTTGTAGAGTCCTCTTCAGTTCACTAACAATGAACTGGGTTCCAATAGAATAACCTCATTCCATTAAAACAATAACAGCAACATCAACACCAATAAACAACTTAACACATATACTGGAATATATAATGACAAATAGAAAAAAAATCTTAAGTACCATTAGTACTACATACACTTTACCAATTTAACACATAGGTAAACTTTGGCACATAGTCTTTCGGAATATTTCCATACACCTAGGAGCCCAATAAAAAAAATAGGTACACAGAATATTACTTCACAGTCAAAGAAAAGACATTCTTGACTCCTGATGACATTCATGTTTCTACCTTCAAGGACTATGTATGCTCTTACAAACCTTAACTGTATAGCCTTTTTTTGTATAATCTGGGCATGTCTTACCCTAAGATGAACAATTGAGACATTTCACATTTTTCAGATCAAAGAAATAACAAAAAAGCAGAGAGTGAATGGCGAACTGTTGAATGTTTGTATATGAATTTATAGGAGACGTATGCAGGCTTTAGAGTTCTAAAAAGACTCAACCGTTAATTATCTTGTATTTTTTTTTTTGAAAGCAAGTAATTATCTGGTATCTTTTAATACTTTTATATTTATTTTTCATTTAATATCTTTTCTATTTGAGATGTATGTATTGAATTTAAACGGTGGAACAATTTCCAATGAGTACACAATCAATAAAATAATTAATTTTTATATCTTCTAAGCTTCGGAATCCAAAACGGCGGTGCATTAGTGTTAATGCAAAATGAAAAAGAAATCTGTAACAGCACAATGAATATACTCCAAAACGGCGTAGTTTTAGTGAGCGGGAAAATGAAGCAATGTGATTGGCCAAATTCTTATGGCTTTATTATATAGTAGGACTATGATCAAACAAGGCAATCTTTATGTTGTGTGAAACGGAATAGCAAAATTCATTTATTTATCATTCACACTAACTCTTGTAATAATGATTTAAGCATACAAAAAGGTAAATGAATTTTATTGAAAATTTAAGTATATGAAGAGGCATTCACACTTATCGAAAGAGCGTTTTTGTGGCGAGTCTGCCAAAACTCCTATATAAGATCCCGCTCCCTTCTTCCTTGTCGTTCAATTTTCCTGGTCGTTCTTCTCCTGCGATTATTTTCGATTTTCAGGCTCAGAGGTGGAAAGCAGATCTTTGTGATGACTCTCATGGGCAGGACTTTTACACTTGAGGTGGAAAGCTCCGATACAATTGATATCGTGAAGGCTAAAATTCAAGACAAGGAGGGGATTCCACTAGATCATCAGAGGTTGGTCTTTGCCGGAAAACTGCTGGAAGATGGAAGGACTCTGGCCGACTATAACATCCAGAAGGAGTGCACTCTGTATCTTCTCCTCGGTCTCCATGGGGGTTTCTGAATTGCTTCAATCACATGCTTGTCCTATATTCTTCTGTTTGGCCTTGTCTCGTGATTGTCTGTTTTGGTGTGGTTCAAGAATCTAAGAAAAGTGAATAATTGAAATTTAATTTGCTGTTCAGCTAAGGTGATTTTGTTGAATCCTAATTTTCATAATTCCAAAATAAAAATTTAAAATGCACTTAAGTTTCATGAGTTTTGGGACAATGTTTTGAATGGTATTGATAGCGTAAATTGAACCGGGCGGTTACGGTTACACTACGAATACGTATGTTTGTGAACGAGTAGAATGAAGCGCTCGACGGTCAGTCGGTCGGTCGGTCGGACTACCGGGCGACGACTGAGCGGTCCGAGGCTAAGTAGTATTGCAACTAGTAAGTAATAGGTTACAAGCGGGTTGCTATTATAGGATGAAGGGTACAAGTAGTGAGTAGTAGTTACAATGAGATGAAGATGAGGATCCCCCGAGTGAGGGGTGAGACCCTCCTATTTATACTTAACTAAGTCGGTCTACGCATTTAATGCGCCTGCTGCATGCGGATCGACGTGGTGTCTTCTCGTTGGCTCAGTCAGACAGTCGCTCTGCAGCTACTCGTAGGTTAGTCAGACGGTCATTCTGCAGCTACTCGTAGGTTGACTGATCGAGGCGACAGAGCCGGCCTACCTGCAAGCGGATCGACGTGGTGTCTTCTCGTTGGCTCAGTCAGACAGTCGCTCTGCAGCTACTCGTAGGTTAGTCAGACGGTCATTCTGCAGCTACTCGTAGGTTGACTGATCGAGGCGACAGAGCCGGCCTACCTGCAAGCTGTCAGTCGTCGTTCTGCAAGTGCAAGTTGGACCCTAAAAACTTGCAGTGTAAGTTACGTTTTCGGCTGTGCAGGCTACGTCATCTTGTAGGCCGACCGGTCACCCTACGGTAGACCGGCCGGGTGACTTTCCATCGGGGCGATTCCAATGGTGATCCAAAAACATCTTCTTTTGTCACGAGGCCTATCGGTACGAACGGTACGGTTGACCACAAGTGATTTATTCTTGTCGGGATGAAGACCATAACGGACTGGTCGGATGACTTCTTGACGGATCGGCTATACGGATCAATCTTCTGTACGTATTTACCCATCAGGTATTTACTAATAATTTTGTAGATTCAAATTATATTACATAAGAGGATGAATTTTGTATATTCATACAATCATATACTTAAAATGGTTGATGAATGGATGAAAAATTAATTTTCAAAGTGTGCATAAGAGCATTCTTATCAGCGATTTATTTATTTATCAGACAAAGAACTTGTGAATGATTTCTTGTAGAGTTGTATGCCTCCGGGCACGTGCACTGCATACACCATTTTTTTTAAAAAAATTTGTTTTGATTATTTTTCTTTTTTTTTCTCTCTCCATCTCCACATTCTCTTTCATAATCACACTTACAAAAACTACTCAAAATTTATAAAATATCTCATCTACTATGGATGCTGACTTTTCCTATAACCTTAGCCCTATAAGTAATTTGCTAATAGCTATTAAAGAGGCAAACATTTTAATAGCATTGAAGCACATAAATATTCATGAAGCAGGAAATTTAAGGATGACAAAAATATTAAAATAGAATTTGTAAGGTAGACAATTGCCACAAAGATATATATAGAGGCGTTGGGAAATTTCGCTTTTGTGTAATAGACAAGGTTGCAGTAGGCGCTAGGCGCTAGTCGGGCGGCCGGGCAGCGCCTAGCGCCTAGGCGGTCTAGGCGGCGCCTAGGCGGATTCTAGGCGGGGCTAGGCGGGCACCAAAAAAATTAAAAAAAATAGTGACAGACTTGTAGTTCGACAATTATAATGAGGTTGTTTTCAACGTTCACTCAAATAACACATCTAAATAAATGAAATAATGATAATTTATAAGTCATAATGTCATAATAATATTAAAATCAATAATTAATGAAAGACGACATCGGTCAAAATCAGTCAAAATCAGACAAAATCGGTCAAAATTGGTCAAAAACGGTCAAAATCGGACGAAATCGGTCGACTCGGCCGAGTTGGCCGAGTTGACCGACTCGGCCGAGTTTGACCGCCTAGGCCGCCTAGCGGCCGCCCAGGCCGCCTAGGCCGCCTAGCGGCCGCCCAGGCCGCCTAGGCGGCCGCCTAGGCGGCCGACCGAGTTTTGGCCGCCTATAGGCCAAAACTCCAAGGTAAGTGGCCGCCTAGCGCCTAGGCGGGCGCCTAGGCGGCTAGGCGGCCGAGTTTTACATCACTGGTAATAGATAACAAATTATACAGAAAGAGTCCACGAAGATATTGACAATAATAGAATCTCGACTTTCAACATGAAATTATTTTTATTTAAAGGAAGGATGTTTGCACAAAATTATACTCTTTCCCCTTGATAAAATATGGTGGAAGAAATCAATAGTTATACTGTGCAACCGAATGCACCATGCGCATGGTGCATACGATGCAAAACGACGTCGTTTTGACTAAAAATGCGCGTCCCACTTAAAAAAAAAAAATCAGGTTCGATTCTCGGCAATAGCATTATTGTGGATATATAGTTATGAATTTTGGATATATAGTTATGAATTTCTGGATATATAGTTATGAATTTATGGATATTTAGTTCATTCATTGTGGATATTTAGTTCATTCATTGTAGATATTTACTTCATTCATTCACTCTAGATATATAATTATGAATTTCTGGATATATAGTTATGAATTTATGTATATTTAGTTTATTCATTGTGAATATTTAGTTCATTCATTGGGGATATTTAATTCATTCATTGTGGACTTTTACTTCATTCATTCACTGTGGATATATAGTTATGAATTTGTGGATATATAGTTATGAATTTATGAATATATAATTATAAATTTATGGATATATAAAAATGCTATTGCCGGGAATCGAACCTGATTTCTTTTTTAAGTGGGACGCGCGTTTTTTAACCAAAACGATATCGTTTGCATAGAATGCACCATGCACATGGTGCATTCGGTTGCATAGCATAATTTGCGGGAAGAAATTGGCTGAAGCTAAGGTCTAAGGGTGAAGCCGTATAGGTAATTGTAATTTATTCAGTTGAAGCTAGTGGTGTAGGCGTATGTATTCTGCTCCATCGTGCACTATATAATTACTCACACTGCCTTTTAGTATATCCACAAAACGATGCCGTTTATATGGCCATACTTAATATTATGGAGTATTTTTTTAGAAAAACACCCGTGAATTCCCAATTCCTAAAATTTCAAAACCTATCGATCGATCCACTAAGCACAGCTGCACAGAGGCGAACTGCTGTTTCCGTCGCCCGTCATTCCTCAGGCTGCCGTCAACTGCGATTGGCGAACTCCTCAGTCTCATAGTCCACAGACCACCGCCAGGCTCCAGGTCCACCGCGAACTGCTGCTGCCGGCCCGCCGACGTTCCTCAGACCACTTTCAAACCTGGACGGCAGTCTCCACAAGTCACAACCAGGTAATTTGTTGTTTTTTATTGAACTATTGATTTTTTTATATTAGAAATTTATTATTGTTAGTATTTATTGCTTGATTTTTTTATATTAGAAAGTTATTGTTAGAAATTGCATCTCTAAATCTCTAATTGAAAATTTTGATGTTAGAAAGTATGTCTTTTAGAAATTTAAAATGTGATAGTTTTTTTAGAAACTATGATATTAAACTGTATAAATGAGTAAGGTATTTACCTTTTTTATCGGTGATTGACCTTAAACCAGCAAACGCAGCAACAAGTGGCCGGAAGCCTAACTAGGTGTTCTAATTTCTCACGTACCTCAAGGCAATAAGGCATTGTTAACTTGTTAGACAGAATACCAGATGCCATTGTCAGCCTGTAGCTGAGTAGCAGACTTGCTGTGAGTCAGCAGGCACCATCTCAGGTATGTTTACATTTTTTTTTTTTTTTTGGTTTGTTTCTAAATCAGTTGTATTCACTGGCGGATCAGTTGTAATAATTTATTATTATTTTTTTTATTTTTTATTTTTCATTTGTTATGCGAGACAGAGACTGCTCTCATCTTTTCCTCTCGCCTCGCCTCTGCTCTCGGCCTCTCGCGTCTGCGCCTGCCTCACCGTCAACAGTCAACCAGACGGCGCCTCTTCCTCTCCAGTCGCCACCGGCCACCGTCTTCTGCCTCAGGCCTCACCTCACCGCCTCTGCTTTGCCAACTGCGCAGGTTCAACTTCTCACCCCTTGTTCAATTTTTTCAATTGTTTGCTTAATTACAATAATTTGTTCAATAACTCAATAAGCAACTTCTTTAATTTTTTGTTTGCCATAATTTCTTTAATTTCCCTAATCTTGTTTTTGCCCTAATTTCTTTAATTTCCCTAATTATGGTTTTGCCCTAATTTTGTTTGTTGGCTTTGTTGCTGGTTTAATTTATGTAATTATGTGATGCGGTTGATGCCGTGAATGGCCGTGATGGACTGATTTATGCTTATTTGGAAATTGGAATTCTGTGAACTGTGAATCTGTGATTTAGCTATGGTGATTTATGCTTATTTGGAAATTGGAATTCTGTGAAGGGTGAATCTGTGATTTAGGCATTTAGCTATGGTGTTGCATAAAAAAATATGAGGAATTGAATATGATACTATGCATATATGATATATTGGTAATCTGTGTTGAAAGTTTTTGCTTATGTAATATGAGGAATTGAATATGATACTATGCATATCTGGCCGTGATGGACTGATTTATGCATAATGCATTGCTTAATTTTTGCTTATGTAATTATTTTAGTTAGAACTTAGAAACTGAAATAACATTTGGTTGTAATAACATTTGGTTTAGTTATGGAAAAATTCTTTAAAAGAAAATCAAGAGGATTCATCTAGGTAGTGGCGAAGTGTCAAGTACAAGGCCTTGTATTGAGGAGTAGAGGAGTATTATCCCGTAGTTTATCATAAATCTTGTATTGTAATTTTATAATTTATTTTGTATTTTAACAATTTTATTTGTATTTTAACATTTTTGAACATTTTCCCTTTGCTTTTTTGCCCCCACTCAAGATAAATCCTGGCTCCACCATGGGTTGTATTTGGATTAATTTTGTCAGCTTCTAATGTGCTTTCCTCCGTTGGCAATGCAGGCCACAGGAGATGCGGTTGGGAATGTTTTAGAAAACTTGCTATAAGTGCTCTCTCTTCTAATACTTCACACTAAATGTTTGAAAATTTGTCTAAAAGAATTCCTCTTTGAAGACCTGATGCTTGATAAAAATGCACGACATAAATGTAGAAACTACATTATTTGATTGTGTTCTTCCAACTGTGAAGACTATGAACACCTTCAAATCCAAACTACTTAATGTTTTATTGCATGTTTCAAATCGTTGTTTGGGTTTTTTTTGACACACTTCATTCACTAAGTCCTTTTCTTTTTTTCCCAACAATAATTGTAATGTTGCTGAACAAGGGAATCTAAAGCTTGTTTTCTTTCTTGTTTGCAGTTGATAGAGACTTCTTGAACTCCAGAACAACTATGATTTACACAGCAATCGACACTTTTTACCTAACAGATGAACAACTTAAGAACTCCCCTTCTCGGAGAGATGGAATAGATGAAGCCACTGAGACTACCCTTCAAATCTATGGATGTGATCTTATCCAAGAAAGTGGAATTTTGTTGAAACTGTATCCTTTATATTTGTTTATGTTATGCAGTTGTTGATAATGATGCATCTTCAAGTAAGTTGTTTCTATTGTAACAGATGCTATTTTCTTTATGGATCAACACATGGCATATGTACCTCCTTAATGTGGTTATCTGCAGACCTCAAGCTGTTATGGCCACTGGTCAAGTACTATTCCACCGCTTTTACTGCAAGAAGTCATTTGCTCGTTTTAATGTGAAGGTATATCTCATTTCGCCCCTTGCTCCTCCCAAATATGAAAGCAAACAATTACCTATGCAAGTTTAATAGTTGCACAAGTTGTGATTTTCATTCTGGCTTGGCATTTACTATGTACAGAGGGTTGCTGCTAGTTGTGTGTGGCTTGCCTCAAAACTTGAAGAGTGTCCTAGAAAAGCCAGGCAGGTCCTCATTGTTTTCCACAGAATGGAATGTCGGAGGGAGAATTTAACCATAGAACATTTGGACACCTCTTCAAAGGTTAGATTTTGAATAATCTTTACAAAGTAGGAGTCAGGGAACAATTTTTTTACCATTTGGGAGATATTAAATTTCTCATTGTGGATATTGGTTTGCTTTTATCATTAATTTTCTTGTTTTTCCAGGAAGCGGCCTGGGGGATGAGGCTATGCCCTGTATTTGTTTAGTTGTTCGTCCCTTTTTGTTGTTATTTGTATTGCCTTTTTGGTTTTATGTATTTTCAACTGAAAGTGAGTTGATTTCAGATTAAAAACCTGTTATTCATTCTCTGGACAGAAATATGTTGATCTGAAGGCAGATTTGATCAGAACAGAAAGGCACCTTCTGAAAGAGATGGGTTTCATCTGCCATGTTGAACACCCCCACAAATTTATATCAAATTATATTGCAACTCTTGGAATGCCTGATGAACTGAGACAGGAAGCATGGAATCTTGCAAATGACAGGTACTCCGTATAATCCAAACTAGCAGCTCTGACATAGTAGTGATAGTACACATGCTCTTTCTTGAAATAGTACAGCTCGACACTAGCAGTACATAGTTTTGTGCATGATTTAGATGTTAATTCTGAATATTTTAGAAGGGATAAAAGGAAGTATTATGTTTAATAACGTTTTTGTGGTATCTGTTTTTCTTACTAGTTTTTGCCACATGTTCTCTCAGAGCTTCCCCAACATTTACCGTCAATTTTACGTGTGCTTTATTATTATTTTTTAAAAACCTAATACAAAATAATACGCAGCCACTGATCTAGCCAATGTGATGGAGTTATCTGATAGTTTTCTCTGTATGTACGCAATGTTTCCACATTTATGCATTTTTCAATGTCATTTTCCTCACCTATTACAACGTGAAGTTGTGAACTAGTGAAGTTTCCTGATGTAATGTCTCAAACTAGATTCTCTTATACTATACTGAGTTGATCAATTATGTTATTGCTATTAGTACTATTAATATTCATTAGTATGATATTGGCTATATGTTTTTACCTATCAAAAATAAAAGGATTGGTTGTGTACTTGTGTGTGTATAATGTAATTATTTATGTTTATATCTATATTTATAGATTTAAAAAAATTCATAAATATTTAGAAATATGTGTAAATATGTAATATAGTTAGGGAACCCAAATTCGTAGTAACATAATTTTTTCCGTGCATCGCACGGGTAAAACACTAGTTTATATTTTATAGATGTAGAGATCCCAACTACATCAGATTTGGGTTTTTGGTTACAGACAGTTTTTAAAAGGTGACACAGCACGGTAATTCCAAATTGCAAACTTGTAGCTTCTTTCCAATTACCATTCATAGCCATTTAGCTTGGTTTTTATAATTTCTCCATTTTCTTTTTCCTGTTTTTACTTTCTACTCTTTTATTATTATTATTATTATTTATTTATCCGAGTGTTTCTTTGTTCCATTCTGCTGACATTTCCCCATTTATTGTGCAGTTTGCGCACAACTCTGTGTGTTAGATTTAAGAGTGAAGTTGTGGCTTGTGGAGTTGTGTATGCTGCAGCCCGTAGATTTCATATACCCTTGCCTGAGAATCCTCCATGGTGGAAAGCATTTGATGCAGATAAGGCTGGGATTGACGAAGTTTGCCGAGTTTTGGCCCAACTTTACAATCTTCCAAAGGCACAGTATATTTCTGTATGCAAGGAAAGTGGTTCGTTTTCAACATCAAATAGATTATGGGATTCACCTTCTCAGCCAGTGCCGAAGGTCAAAATGCCTCCTCTATTGTAATCTGCTTTAAATTTTCTACTTTGTCATGTGTTCTTTCCGCTAGTAAGCACCAGGGTTTAAACTCATATCATTTCCACAGAGAAAAATCCATGCTCTATTTTTGGTTCTCATTGAAAAGAGGTTAACATATACGGAGTAATTTGGTTCTCACCATGTCAACCCGAGAAATTTTTTTGGTAATTGATGCACAGTTCTGATACTAAGAATCAATCTGATTTATCACAATATTTCTATTTCCTCTCTTGTACTTTACAGGAAGTGGCATCAAATGGCCCTTCTGTAAATGATGACACTGGTACTCCAAAGGGGGCTTCTGCAGCAATGAGTCAGGAATCTGGTAAAGATGCAGTAACCAGGGCTCCTCTTGAGAAGGCAAAGGAATCAAAGAGTGATGAAGAGTCTAAAAGCGTGCCTTCTGAAGGAGAGGCAAAGGAAGAACCAGGTTCAAAATCAATAACTGTGCATAAAGCTGAAGCAGGTGGAGAAAAGGCCAAGGACCAAGATAAGGACAGAGACAGGGATAAGGATAGAGGCAGGGAGAGGAAGAAGGAAAGATCAAAGTCATGGGACCGTGATAGGGGAAGGGAATCTGACAGGGAAAGGGAGCGAGAGGATATTGAAAGGGAAAGGGATAGGGCCAAGGGGAGGGGCTATCATTCAAGAGACAAAGGTAATATTCAGATTGCTTTGTGAATTTTGCCATTATACCATTGTTCCCAGGCTTTATCATTGTATGTTTAATGTTTAATACGTTTACTAAACGTATCTAAACAATGCAGGGCACCTGGAGAGGTCAAAACGTCACTCTTCTCGAGGTATGGTGAACTACAGGTGTATTTTCTTTAGTAACATGCCACCAGAAATCCAGAATCTTCTTGACAATGTTAATTTTATGCAGATCGTGACTATCATAGTTCCTCGTATTCATCAAGGGAGAAGGATCGCCGCAGACATCACTAATGTACAATCTTTGAACTGGAAGATGAGTTTGTACTTTTAGCATTTCAGTTGGCTGGTAGACTGGTAGTTATGGTATGAAAAGAGTTTACAGTTGTGGTGCTTAGGTGTTATCTGCTATACTTGTTTGTATTACACCCGATTAATTATCTGTATAATGAGAAAAGAACTACTTTTAGCAAGTATATTCATACAGGATCAAACTTAATTTTTGTTGAATCTCTTTTAGAGCCTGAACCATTTTGGTATACTGTCCAATTTTAGAATTTAGACAGCATTGTTAATGACATAGCTAAACATGGTGGGTCCAGAAACATCAATTGTGTGAAAGCTCAATGCATTCTTATCAAGTATCCCAAGGGTTTCTGACTTGCTGTCTCCAACCAGATCTTAGGCTTAAATGAGAAATAAGAATAGCAATGCATAAACGCCGACTCATGCAGGTATTAATGAGGTGCAATTTATATCGTGGGACCTTGACATCGTTTGAGTATCCGCAGTGGTTATTTCTTGGTTTTTGTCAACTCAAAAAACTGAATGTTGGTTTTTTTTAGATGTGGAATATGGTTTTTGGCTTGGTTTTTCGCCGTGCAAAACAAGAGATTTTGTTAGGAATTTTTTAAAAAAAAGACCCGCGCACTGCCGCCCTAGCAGGCACGTGTTTCCCACGCGCCTGAGACGTGTCAGTGGCTGCTACTCTGATTTTTAAACAACTTTTAATGTTTTTTTTTTTTAAATGTTGTCAAATTTTATTTTCCTTTTTCTTTTTCTCCCACATTTTATTTCTTTCCTAGTTACACCAAACTTTTCGAAAATCGCAAAAAAATTACACTACTAAGGATATGCTCATATTAAGTTTTTAACGCCAATAAATGTATTGTGTTTAATAATATTTATTATATACTATGTTTATATTATTTATTTTATAAGTTAATAAATATAAATCTTAATATACATAAATATTAAATTGTAGGTATATCATATCTATTTTTACTCACTTTGTAGTTTGTTCATAATGTTCATTTTATACATTTATATAAAAATAAAGTTCAATATTTTTCATTTAGTGTGTAGTAAGTTCATAATGTTTCTTCTATATATTCATAAAAATAAGGTTAAATGTACTTAAACATTACACTAAAGTAATGATTTTATGTATTTATAGATTTATTTTTTTAAAAATAAAAATATATATAAATGTCATTTAAAATATCTCAATTAGAGCTTATTAATGATTTTTTTACACATTAATTTTATTTGTATAAAAAGAGAAAAATAAAAATAAATTTAAGTTGAGGGATCCCAATATAAGGAGTAAGTAAATAAAGAGTAAGTCTTGTATTAGATTATTTTCACGTGAAACATATAATACTTTTTAGTTGAAGTGTAATACTTTTATATCGTCTTACAATAAAACGATCTTATACAAGACTTATTTCAAGATAATTGCTTGTTTAAATAGATAAATTTTGTGTAAACGGGAGTTTTTGTTTCTTTTGAATTAAGTTAAATATGGTGATCTTTACTTTATACACTTACATTATTTATTTATTTGTTCATTTATTTTGATTTGAGTTTATCTTGTGTTGTAAATTTTTTTACCTTGTTTGTCACAATTAGCCATCTACTTAAAATGTCCAATAAAAATGAGAAAGAGCACGTATGCAAGCTGCTCCATCATGCAGCGTATAATTACTCACAATGGCGTTTTACAGTATATCGATGCAGCTTAAACCAGCACACGTAGCAAGTAGCAATCGGTGGGCGTTTCACACTACTTTTCTCTCTCAGCCTTATCCGGATCTAGGGTCTGCTCCATCGTCACTCTCCGCCATCTCTCCCTCCCCACCGAACCCTACGTCCCGATCAGGTACGCATACGGATGGATCTTAGCGGATCCGAGTTTAATTAAACTTTCTGTTCGATTCACTAATTTCCTAGAACGATCGGTTATGTTTCGCTTTAGATATCGGATGTAATTTCAATTTCTTCTGCGTGCTAATGATTTTCTTTTTTGTCTGATAGTTTTCATGATTTTGTTTGCCGTCGGTTTTGATTTGGGTTTATTGCCTTCAATTTCCTAACTGGATTTCAGTTTTGATACATCGATGTTTAAATATTTATTTATTTCATTTTCGATCTGATCTTAAAGCCGCTATTCTCTCTCTCTTTTTTATTTTTTATTTTTTTTTATTTTTTATTTTTTTTTATATAGTAAGTGGAATGAAACTTCTTCGTATATGTAACTGGTAGCTCCTGTGTTTATTTGACGCAGTTTTTTCCCTGATTGATTCAGTTATTTGGGTTTAATTGTGTGTGAGGTTGTGAAATTGAAGGTCTAAAACTGCTTTTTAATCCGGACTCAACGTATATTCCGATTTTCTGCTCTTTGGGTTTTCTTTTGTGTGTGTTCTAGGAGAGGGGTCTGCTGTGTATTTAGATTGATATATAGGTTATTTTGTGAGTTTTTTACTTTCTTTCCAGCACGTCAACCCTAATTTATGTGTGAACCTTCAAAATTTTGTTCTATGTCATGGTTTATGGCGTGGATGTTAGTGAGGCTATACAGATCATTACTTTATGTTGTGTAACTAATAAATTTGATTAGTTTATTTGCAATTCCAATCTATTTATTGTTTTCTCAAATTTGTTTCATAGTTTGTATATGCATGTGAATTTGGATAATTTTTGCTTCTGAAAATACTGATGCAAAATTTTCCCTTTCTTTCTAGGCCTGAGAATCCAAGATTAGCTCAGGAGATTTGTTTGTGTGTGTAGCGCCTTTCAGTTATCAGCCAATTTTCATGTCCGATCTCGACCTCCAGATTCCCTCCACTTTTGGTACAGTCTTCTTTACTCCCATATCCATTTGTTGTGGCAAAAACTTTTGCATTTAAGAACTTAAACTGTATTTGGTGAAAAATATATACCGAGTATTAATTGTTCACGTAATTTTAGAATGGACAGTATAGACTTCGGTGGTATCAAGTTGAGTAAAAGAGTAATAAGGATACTATTCTATGTTATTTATATTGCCACCAATGCCACATTGAGTTTTAAGTGATACTCTTATTTTTTTTTACATTATATGTGCTTGACATATTGGTGCTTTTTTTTTTTCCGCTCAGATCCTTTTGCCGAGGGAAATGCTGAAAATTCTGGTGCTGGGTCAAAAGATTATGTGCACATTCGTGTTCAGCAGCGAAATGGTAGGAAAAGCTTGACAACTGTGCAGGGGTTGAAGAAAGAATTCAGCTATAATAAAATATTGAAGGACCTTAAGAAAGAATTTTGCTGCAATGGAACCGTTGTTCAGGACCCTGAACTAGGCCAGGTGCACTAATATTTATGTAATTTGTTTGATTATATATATATATATATATATATATATATATATATATATTCTTGATCAGCATAAGTAATAATAATGATCTCAGTGTTGTTGCTAATCAACCTTATGAACATTTTTTTTTTTTAGGTTATTCAACTTCAAGGTGACCAGCGGAAGAATGTGTCTACCTTCCTTGTCCAGGTAATCTTCAATGACTTAGATAATGCTTGCGGATATAGTACATGCTCTTGAGGGACAAGGTGGTCAGTTAGGCTAGGCAACCATCATTAGTTCAGGCACATGGTTCATTACTATTAGTTACTTTACACTCATTTGGCTTGTCTGAGGGCAATCCAGTCTTGTGAAAATTAGTTCTCTGATTACCTGCTGTTTTTGAAGGTGTAATCACAGGCTGATGAGAATTCTGATGCTCTTCTCATTCATTTGTTTAGTTCTTTATCACTTGTGCATATCATAAGGAGCTTTGATGAATGGTTTGATTTGGGGTTTGGGGTTGTGGCTTTTTTCCCGACTCTATCATAAATTTCTTCAACTGATAAGTTCCTTGAAATTGGAAACAGGCTGGAATTGTGAAGAAGGAACACATCAAAATTCATGGTTTCTGATCTGACCGCCATCAGCATCCTAGTTACCATTTGTTTTCTTTGTGCTGAAAACTCCTATCTGAATAATAGTTACATTTTGGTGTTCTAGTGATTTGGAAAAAGTTGTGTTGTTTACCTATTGGACAGCGTGTTTGTGTTATGGGATATTATTCTCTTCGTCTATTTGCAAGTAATGATGATACCTACCATCTTCTTGTCGTTGGAGAAAGATTGGTTGTCGATTAACTTTGTTTTTTTTTTTTTTTTTTTTTTTTTTTTTTTTTTTTTTTGTAATTGTTGGCTAAAAATCTAAAATAGATTTTCGCATGGAAATTATGGTATAAAAATGTGTACAGGGTCAGAGTCTAAACACAAATCACAACTGTGAACCAGGATATGCTAGCTTTAATATATACGCCATGTCTAAATTTGCCTATTATGTTTATTATTATTTATTAGGGTGTGTTTGGTTGGTGGGTTTTCCTATGGGTATGAAAGTGATTGTTGTTGTTTGGTTGATAGGTTTTTAGAACACCACTATGAGTTTCGAATACCCCATCAATTAAAAAACCCATACCCAAATAGAATAAGGGTTTCATTCCCTTATTCATTTTCAAGCACTACTATTAGTAACCATTCTCATTCCACCATACTACCAAACATGTTAAATACTTTCACCAAAATTCATTACCAAGTATTTGATACCCATTCCAATTTCGATTCCTATGTGCGAACCAAACACGCCCTTAGTTAAATATATTTTTTCCTTATGGAGTACTTTATTAGGAGTATAAATTCTGTATTTGAAACAAATTAGTAGTTGTGTCTTAGGGCATCCCAATAAGGGAATCTTGCCACATTTTAGAACAGTAAAATTAGTTTGGGTTGGATTTTGACAAATAGGAAAGGCAAAATTTCATCACATTTTTCTCCTGCAAGAGGAGAACTCATGTCAGAAATTTTAAAAAAATAAATAAATAAATAAAGGGTGAGACACGCAGGTGCGTCTCACCCTTCAGCCTAGCGGGCGCGTGTATTACATGCGCCCGCCAGGGCGTTTCAGAACTGGCGGCCACTCTGAAATTAGTTACTTTGGCCATTTTCGGCCATTTTGTGTTTTCCCGTTGCAATTTGCAACGGCACACAATAGTGTTTTTTTTTGGTTAATAATTATTATTTTATTCTCAAAAAAATTAAATAGAACATCTTTCACACATTTTACTCCTAATTTTTATTTTTTATTTTATTTACTATGTTTATTTTAATTGTAATTTTGGAAATGAAAGCTTGCAATTTTTACTATTCATTTATTTTATTATAAAATTATAAATCAAATAAATAAAGAAATAATTAAAATATGGAGATAAAATGGTGGGTCCACCAAAAGTTGTGAAAAAGTTTAAAACTAATGGGAAGAAGAGATTTTGTGATTGAATTAGATAGTGGATGATGAGGTGGATGTTGGGGCCCACAAAAATGTGGGATAAAATCCTCAACTATTGAGGATGCTCTTATGTTATGAATTTTTGTGTTATGTGTATAAAATTCTGTGCCTATGAACACAAATTATGTATCTAAATCAGATTTGAAAAGTAAATAAATATATAACATGTGTATGTGTTTTATGGTGATTTTTTAAGTCTTGCGTTATGAAATTTTGTACCTCGTTGTTTAGTTCATCTACAATATTATGTAAATTTAGTTCATAATATAAATTGGCGTTTATATGAGAAACAATCATTAACAGTTGAGGATTTTATAATGATAATTAGTACTCTATTTGTGTGTTTACGTTATTATAAAATTTGTATAAACAAGTATATTTGGATAATCGTTGTTCGTAGTTGTTGTATCATATCATCAAATAAAACCCAGCTTCCATAAGTTGCTTTTATGGTGCCAAGAATGTTAGTCAGTAGTTATATCAAAAAAAAAAAAAAAAAAAAGAATGTTAGTGAATAGTGATTACCTTGGACGGTTCCGATTCAAAATAATTCAAATTTAAGCTTACAGGATACATACAATTCCAATAAAAGCAATGCAGATATTTTGTTAGAAAGAAAGGGCAATTAAGTTGAAAGCGACAAAAGATGATGAATGGATGCTCTTCCCATCACACTTTTCAGCCTAAAAAACAAGATATGAATGGATGCTCTTTCCATCACGAGATTGTTTGGTACACCAAAAAGTGAAGCCTGCATGCCCGGTAGACTCATAACTTGGGTTGGAAACTTTTTTTAAAAAGTAGATAAAATATGGCAAGTTTTTGCGTAGTGGACAAAACAATGATAAGCAATAATCTCAATGCACTTTTCTCTATTTACTAACAACTACCCATACACGCAGAATACATGACTAATTGATTGATTAGCTATCATTCATTATTATTATTATTATTATTATTATTATTATTATTATTATTTTTTTTTTTTTGAGAATTCATGTTGGGTAATAAGGCGGAAAAATTTGAGTAGAAGTTAGCACAAGTTTAAACAAATTGTTCGTTTTCTTAAAAGCTTATTTGCTACATCTCACAAGTGCTAGGAGCGTTGCAGCCTAGGTTTTTCAGGATAAAACGTGTTGCGATTCTTTGTTTAAGCACCCAAACAAAGAACCCGGCAAACAAAGCAAAACAAGAACACATTTGACTTAAAGAAAGAGAGTAGAAGCAAAGTTTTGCAAGCTAAAAACGTACTAAGAATTCCTTAATTTCTTATTGTGTGTAAAATACTTCTGCCCTACCTCTCTTTATATAGGCCTGTTCTCAGGATAAAACGTGTTGCGATTCTTTGTTTAAGCACCCAAACAAAGAACCCGGCAAACAAAGCAAAACAAGAACACATTTGGCTTAAAGAAAGAGAGTAGAAGCAAAGTTTTGCAAGCTAAAAACGTACTTAGAATTCCTTAATTTCTTGTTGTGTGTAAAATAGGCTTTTGGAGGGTAGCATTCAACATTTTCCAGATGACTCTCGTGCCTTTCCAATCTCATTTTCAGTTGGAATTTGAGCGAGAGAGCCTCTATGCTATACAATTCTACAAGCTCCAAAAGGGTTAGTTCTTGTATAAAAGGGGGGTAAATCCCATTTCCAAACCAATGTGGGACAAAAGTTCACTTTTCTCTTCATTTTCCAACTCAAATGGGTCTACTTTGAGAATCAATATCTCATTATCCATTATCCATTTTGAGCATAACATATACCGATCTCTTCATCCCACTACGAAGAACACGAATCCACTTTGACCCGACCCAAATCGAGAGTGAACTCCACTGATAATTGTACCACAAAATAGTCACTTAATATGCCATTTTAAGCTATTTTTTCCAACAATTCATTCTTAGGATTTATTTTTCCTAAACATTATTTCATTCCATACTACAACAATATCATTCTTTTTTAGAATAAAGGTCAAATAGGTCATCCAACTACACATCAAACTATAATTAAGCTATTGAACTCAAAAATTTACAATTAGATACCTGAACAATGCAAATTCATACAATTTAATTTAAAATGACTTGTTTACTTGTTAATGTGTTGACATGTTGGTTCCTTTATTTAAAAATAATTTTTTAAATTTGATTATAATAAATATAAATAAAATAATTATTTTAATTTTTTTAAAAAAAAAAAAAACCTCCATGACTGACCGGAGACGAAGGAGACTTGGTCTTCGGCCCGGCCATGGAGATGAAAACCTTGGATACGAACGATCATATTATACCATAACTAGTTTTATACCATCATATTATATAATGAATTATACAATTCTATTTTAGGGTTGGGGTTCAGCCTTTTGGAAGAATTATACAATTCTATTATACCATGTATTTACACAAGAAATTTTATTTTACGATAATATGCTATCATATTCATGACACGCGTTTCTGAGAAACGCATTTCTTTCTTTACTCCAATTTCAAAAACCATTATAACATTAGAATTCATTTTGAATTTCTGTCTACCAGAACCATTGAATTAAACTCGACCGGCTTGAATTTCCTTTCTGACCATGGTTACGATTCGAGAATCCACCTTGCCCCGTAGAACCGGACAAACTCACCACCTTCATGATTCACCATTTTAAGCCCTTCAATTCCTATCCTCTCCTTGACACGTGTCCTTGCTGACCAGGCCATCCATCAGATATTTTCTCAATCACCTCACCTTCATCTCCTTCCTTAAATACACTCTACTTTCCACTCAATCTCCAACCATTCTCTCAAGTTTTGATTTGATGGCAACCATGGCTTCTACCTTGGCCGCTTCTTCCTCAGTATCCAAAACCTCTTTCTTGGATGCTCATAAATCCTTCTTCCATGGAACCCCTGCCGTCTCTTCACAACCTGCAAGGTCTTTTACACAACCCCTTAAATCCCCCATTTCCAGAAACATGGCTATCTCTATGTCCGCTTCTTCTGCTTCTGCTTCCACTCCTCCTCCTTACGATCTCAAAAGCTTCACGTTCGAACCCATCAAGGAGTCCATTGTTTCTCGGGAGATGACCAGGCGGTACATGACGGACATGATCACCTACGCCGATACCGATGTCATTGTTGTTGGCGCTGGATCTGCTGGCCTCTCTTGCGCTTATGAGCTCAGTAAGAACCCTAACGTTCAGGTACGTTCATGTGTTAGACTAGCTAATTGGTTGAATTCAATTTTTAGTATGATTTGATTATGTGCATTATAGTCTAGTTCATGTGTTAGACTAGCTAATTGGTTGAATTCAATTTTTAGTGTGGTTTGACTATGTGCATTATAGTTTAATTGAGTGACCTGACCTAATCGTGTGTAGGTGGCGATAATAGAGCAATCGGTGAGCCCTGGCGGGGGGGCATGGCTGGGCGGGCAGCTGTTTTCCGCCATGGTGGTTCGCAAGCCGGCTCATCTGTTCCTGGACGAGCTGGGCGTGGAGTACGACGAGCAAGACAACTACGTGGTGATAAAGCACGCGGCGCTCTTCACGTCGACCATCATGAGCAAGCTTCTAAGCAGGCCGAACGTGAAGCTGTTCAACGCGGTGGCGGCGGAGGACTTGATAGTGAAGGGCGGGAGAGTGGGCGGCGTGGTCACCAACTGGGCTCTGGTGTCCATGAACCACGACACGCAGTCGTGCATGGACCCCAACGTGATGGAGGCCAAAGTGGTGGTCAGCTCCTGCGGCCACGACGGCCCCTTCGGGGCCACCGGAGTCAAGAGGCTTAAGAGCATCGGCATGATTGAAAGTGTCCCCGGGATGAAAGCTTTGGATATGAACACGGCGGAGGACGCAATCGTAAGGCTGACTAGAGAAATCGTGCCGGGGATGATTGTCACCGGCATGGAGGTCGCTGAAATCGATGGAGCACCAAGAATGGTAAGATTTAATCTGTGTTATAACTGATCTGCTCAAACTAAGAAAGTTCAGTTTTCAGTAGTAATCAATCTTGTGATTAGAAAGTTAAAAGCTAAGGACTGATAAATTTGATTGGATTGTCCCAAAATCTAATGTTTTTAGTTGAAAATGATGATGATGTGATGCAGGGACCGACGTTTGGAGCGATGATGGTATCAGGGCAGAAGGCGGCGCATTTGGCACTGAAATCTCTAGGAATGGCTAATGCTATTGATGGTGATGAGGTTGGAAGCATTCACCCACAGCTCATAATGGCTGCGGCTGATGATTCAGAGGTAGTGGATGCTTAATTCATTAGAAGAAACAGAGGGAGCAGATCGAGTGGTTTTAATTATTATGCTAGACTAGATTTAAGACATGGGTATGTTGGTCTGCGTAATCAAATGAAGGACATCAATGAATAAATATATCCTTAAATTTTTAGTCGGTTATCACATCACATCTACTCTATAATGTACTTGTGCTCATCGTACCTACTTTCTGTCGGCTTTAGTGTTAAAAAAAAAAAAAAAAGTTTTTAATTCATATTATCAATCAGAACATTACAGAGAACATGAAGAGAGGAAGAGACCCACTGCCTACGTTCAGGCCTAAAATCAGGCTTCCTAGCTAGGGGTATAAATGAGTTGAGCGGCTCGCGAGCCACTCGGTCAAAGTTCTGTTCGAGCTCGGTCAAAATCGAGCTCGAGTCGAACTCGAACGGCTCGTTTATTAAACGAGCCAAGCTCGAGCTCAAATATTCTAAGCTCGTGGCTCGTCGAGCCGCTCGCGATCTATAATTAAATAAATAGATAAATATTATATATATGGTAAGGATCAATGTCTACTATTGACTTGTAATTAAAGTGGAGTTGTAAACTTGTTTTGAGTGTTTGGAGTCTTTAAACATTGAAGTTTGGACTTTTAAATTTTTTAAAGTTTTTGTTATTTATGTATGGATAAAACAATGTTTATTATTAATTGAAATATGAATACAAATAGGTCAAAAGCGAGCCCGAGCTTGAACAATCGAGCTGCTCGAGCTCGAGTATCATTTTTTGAGCTCGATCGAGCTCGAGCCGAACCATGTTTATCGAGCTCGAGCTCAAGCCAACCCATGCTCGAGCTCGGCTCGTTTACACCCCTATTCCTAGCTAACAAATGTGGGGTATTGGCCCAATGGTTGTTAACTGATAATGGTTAGCTGTTAGTTAATTAAGTTAATTAAAGAGTATAACTAATTAATAACATTAACTGATTATAGAAAGTGTTAGCTGATAACTGTCCAAACACTTATATTAATTATTGACCTATAGACTAATTATTTTACCACCAAACAGGGTCAGTGGGAGTTAAACATAGCGTTTCAATTGGAGGGTCTTTGCATTACAACATAAAACGGGTATGTAGAGTTGACTCACACTACGTGTGTGTGTGTGTTATGATTCATCTCATATACAAAAATAGTAAAATACAATAGTTGATGCAAATACATTGTAAAAACTTTATCCATAATATTAAAAAGAAAAAAAAAAAAACAAGAAGATTTTGCTATGTACCATTTCTAAAGATTTCCAGTATTAGGTTCATGTTTCTGTGTTTATTTCACAATCAGAATTCCTTCCACATCTGATCTACTTCACCTTTTTAAGGTATTTCTTGTGAAGTTTGAGCGCGCCATTGCATGCTTTTTTCGCGTCTAGGTTGCCCGTTGTGTCATTTAGTATCTGCAAAATGATGACGAAATATGAATCCCATGTTAGGATGGATCAATTCACATACAGAAAAAATACTACAATGGACAATATATATATATACCAACTGCAGGAATGACACGAGTGTTATGTGGTAAACGTTTACTGCGTTTAATGTGAGATAACACACACGAAGCTAACCTTAACAACGTCGTCCAGTCCCCGAGCCTCTGCCAACAGCTTGGGGCTTTTTTCTTTGAGGACACTGGCAACAAGGAAAACAGAGAGCGGGAGGGGAGCCACTGAATTATTTTTTCCTGCATTTTTCATGTATGCTCTCTCGTATTTCCCATACTCGCTTTTTGTCTTTGTTTTCCCTTTTGATCCTTCAGATTTTTCGTTAGATGATGATTCAGGATCTTCATACAGCAAGAACAGCGTTGGATCGTACTCTAGCGCCCACATCATCTGTTCAACATCGACCAAGCAAAGAATGAATGAATGAAAACCGCCAGATTTCCATTACTAATGGAATTGGAAAAGAGATTCAATCTTACCTCCCATAGAAACAATGAATCGCCAAAAGAAAATTCACGACGGAACAAAACCATAAGCATTCTGAAGGCAAACAGATAATCACCTCCACCTAAGGTCTCTGCAGCAGCCAAAAAGAAAATTTTAAGAATTATAAAGAAAAAAACACGAAAACATTTAGAGAAATGCATACCTAAGTGCTTATGGAGTTTAGGATCAATAACTTGGGTAACTGTGGCCAGATTACTAAGCTGCATTTCTACTCCCACAGATCTTTCAGTGCATTTGAAATTTCCTCGCTTCAAAATTCCCAATAACCACACACATAAGCAACTAAAAGTGTTTTTCTAATAACAAGAACGACCATATAGAACATCCAATAGGATCGATAGCTATTCAACTAACGAGAACTTGAAGTTTCTAATGGTAGCAATTGAGCTTCAGATAATTACTTTACTTTCCAATTATGGCTACCAAGAGAAAGGCTTCTAGCGCCATTAAGCCATACAGTACATGGGAAAACTCATTGGCGTTAACCGTTTGTCAAAGAATGTAAAATGCATGTACTTATACCTACCAGTCTACGCATCAAGTGTTGGAAGCACCAAAACGCATCCCCTTCATCTTCAAGAAGAATGATCATGGGGGAGCAAAGGTCACTCATACCTGCTCACCATATTTAAGGTCAAACTTAGCAGCAACAATAACATATATAAACATGCGAATTAAAATACTTGTAGAAATGAATACTAAGTTTACGGGTAGAATTTTATCCACTAACAATATGTTTAACGACTGAGATACAAGCAGTTTAAACTAATACACATCATGTTATTTAGCTAGACTCTTCTCGTTGAGAATATGCATAGAGTATATGATCTTTTTTTTTTTTTTTTTTTTGGGGAGTACTACTGACTCTGTTACAATGTAGTATCTATTCATACATACTTTCTCAACCTACTGAAGCACAAAGATTCAATGCCCCCACTGGGGTTCGAACCTGTGACCACAGTTATGCCGCTTGACAACAAGGTCTTTGGCAGAGTATATATCTTTAAAACAACTAGAAATTGCAAAAACCATAAAAGACACTCTCTGTGCTCACAAAATTGAATCGGGTATGTGCAATAACACTCTTTGGACAATAATTGAGGGGCAAAGGTGAAGAAAATATTGCAAGAGTTGGTAGACACACCTTGACAGTAGCCAATATCTTTGTCAAACCAGGCATAAACGGCCAGAATATCCCAAAGTTTTGCAAGATTCTCTTGTTTCTCATAGAATATTAGTGTCCTATCCGTCCGAAAAACATCAAGACCTATCATAGATATTAATCCGACAATGAAATGTTACAAGACATAACCAAAGACACCATCAATTAAGGAAAGAAAAGAAATAAGCTGTAAGAATGATTTCATAAGTAGTATATCGATCATTCTTGAATTGCAAATCAAATAAATAGTTAAAATGAAATGGGCAGAAGAGTGGGAGGAGAACTTGAACCTAGATAAATACTTAATGAGTAGAAAGGGGAAGACAAAACAAGAAATCATATTATATTTGCAGAAAAACAACCTATCTGATGCAATGTGAGTTTCCACTCAACTATTCTTTGATCTGTTTCCTTCACCACTTCTGGGTCATTCAAAGAACCTGAATTTCAAGGTTAAAAGCATTAGCATCAAATCACTGCAAGTGCCAAAGACCTTCTGGTCGAGAGGGATAAGCTTGTGACTCAATATAGGTGGTCACTGGTTCCATCTCCAACCCTTTCAGATATATTTTAAAAAAATTTAAAAATCAAGTCACTGAAAGTGCACACACATCCACAAAATATCGACTAGAAGCTATACACACATCAAAAGCAGAGCATGAAACCAGCTTGGTTGGCGTGAGTGGCCGTGCACTCTCATCCCTTAAGAGAGGTCAGGAGTTCGAACCCCCTCTCGTATGGAAAAACCAATCTGGCCAGCACTTTGCCCCTTAATTGGGCCGGCCCGGTGCAAATGGGGATTAGTCTGAGTATGGTACAGGCTTAAAGGTGCCTCATACAGTTAGGGCCTGCTCAGAACACCTCATGGCATGACCAAAAAAAAAAAAAGCAGAGCATGAAATCTCCACCCCTACCATTCTCGGTTGGCCTTTGGGCCTTATTTGCCTCTTGAAGCACTAAAGGATCTTGAATAGGATAACCATCCTCTGTGATTACAGGTGCAGTAATAAATCTGCCACTTCCAATCATGGAAAAATTTTGGCGGCATTCTTCTTTCAATACCGCATACTGCTCCCTGGAAACAGACACAAGAAAATTGCACTAACTAACAAATTACGACAACAGTAACAGATTTGAAACTCGTGAAATCTTTTAACATTGCAGCCAAGAATTCCACTATGTTAGAAGACTTTAGCATCTACTTTTACATTTCAGATCCTTCAATCCATTCAATGCCAGAAAATAGCAAACACAAGAATAAATCATGTTCAAAATCCCATGATAAAAGGCTTAATACACACACACACAAAATTAAGGTTCAAGCATCTATCTTTCTTTGCTAAAAGTGGAAGCTATTTATTCAACATTCCCCAAGAGAATTAGATCGAATGGAATTAAGAATAGTCAAAAAGTCAAAAATCCCTTTGTATGGTAAACAGTAAATAATTCCCTCCAAGGCAAAATTGTAAGGAAGACAGTGTACCTCCGACGTTGTCTTATCTGATCTCGTTCTCCAAAAGTGCTTTTTGGATCATAACAACCCAGTAAAAATTCCCAAACTTCACCTCTAATTGAGGGATGTATCCCCTATGTAGTCACAAATATTGATAGTAAATATAATGCTAACTTGATGCACTCTAGAAGAATTGTTAAAATCAAACAAAATGTATTTACCAATATTTTTTTTCCAGAATAAATCTGAAACAATTTCCTAACCATGATCTAAAACTCACCCCACGATAAATTCTTCTAAGTATTTTGCCAATATTGAGATAACCTTCTGGAGTAAATGAAGCTTCCCATCTCCTTGAACTTAGGGTTTTCCCAGCCTGAACAAGTAGATATAGATAGCTTCAGTAGAGCAATGTAGAATAATAAACAAAGCCAGTGGGAAAAGATATATGCAATAACGAAAGCTTATAAACTACCACAACGGGATTCAGATGATTTTCCAGACACACATCGTCCAATATATATTATATTTATCCGAAAAAAAAAAAGAGAACACCTTATTAATAGTACCGTGAAATCATTCAACTAAGGGTTCACACAAATTGATTCACTTGCCATGGCCTTCCTAATGTTTATTATCCTAGTAAAAAAGTGAGGATACCGATAGATCCGATTCCAAAGATGACATCTGCATAAATACATAGTTTCTAGAATCTAAAAGATAAAATTTATCCATTTAATAGAAAGGGTTCTCATATTTCAGGTTTCAAACATGTGCATATTTTCATAATTTTGTCGAGTGTGCACTTCCAAGATTGTGAGATAGGCTTTACCAAATTGTGAAATTTTGATTCTCAATAAGGACACATCTATTAATAAAAAGTTACAAATAGACCAATCAATGAACTCTCCTTCAAAGAGAGAAAGACCCTAACTTCTAAAATCATGGTCCGATCAGTGTTTCGTCATGCTCACTTTACTTCTGTTTTTAGTAAATAATTCCCTTTCTCCCCAAATTAAGCTAAGTCCGGAGTGGTATACAAGGAATCAACTCCGCTCTCTTTTTTTGCAAAATTAGCTTAAAGTTCACAGCAGTGTGCAAAAGAAAATAAATTACAAACAATTTGCCTTACTATAACTCAACACAAAATTTAACATTTTACTAACCAAAGCAAAAAACTTCATGATAGCCAAAAATGAAATTAATTGTCCCCTAAAACCAGAAAAGTTCCCATATGATGCAATTGTTACAGACCAAACACTTTTTTCAGATTATGAGAACTCTGAACTTGTGAAGGCATGATCTATAAACCTCAATTGTTTTTATACAAGTTCTTCAATCTCAGTTCTTAATTAATTCTTGGAAAGGAAAATGCAAACCTTGACTCTAAACTTGGTTTTGGGAACATCCGTGCATTGAGGCCGGACCTCATAGAATGAATCAGTAGCAGAATCTCCAAGGTCCTTCCACATTACTGAAAGTATCTACAAGAACAATACACAGAGACTCCAATCCCAGCAATTAGCTGCAACTCCTGAGCCCAGATCAGAAGAAGAATCAAGAATGGGGGGCCCAGATCACCGCGCCTCTTCGTTGGCAGTTCAGCAGGCTTCTTGACAGAGATTCAAGAGACCCTTCCAAACCAAAGAGAATATTGAATAAAAAAAGAAAGAAAAAAGATCTCTTTTTTCCTTTTAATTTTTACTTTTTGTAATGGTGAAAGAGTGATGGTAGCTGAATAAAGATGTTGGTAGTTATGGGCAGTGGCGGTGGTGCGGTGTTAGTAGGTGGCGAAGGTGGCAACATAACAAATCCAACACAAAACCATTAACCGTCTCCACAGTCAACGACCACCATCTTTTCGCGGGTAGGAGACTCAATAAACTTTGGAGTTTGGATGACGCGCTAATGGTTAAGCGTATCCGAGACGCAGTTAGTCTGGTCAATGTCAACTTTAATTTGCTGACACAGTCCAGGGTCGTTTGAAGGGCTTGAGGGGAGAAAAGTAGATAACTTCACTCGTTCAACCTCTTCCACACATACATCATTATTAAGAAAAATGCTATGAGATAATGAAATAAGAGATTAGAATATGAGAAGATTAATGAAATATAATATACAATGTCAAATGGAGAACTCCAAGAATATACATACTAAGGTAAAGATCAGAAATAAATCTCTAAGAATATGTACAGAATTTTAATGATCATGTTAAATATATTCCTACCATATAATGTCTTAACACTTCTCATCAAGTTGCAGCATAGATATTGATCATGTCTAAGTTGTTACATAGGTAATCTAATCGAGGTCCATTCATGTCTTTTGTAAAAAGATCTCCTAATTGTTCTCATGTCTTCACAAACTCTGTTGAGATTAAGCCTCGTTGTATCTTTTCACGAATGAAATGACAATACACTTTAATGTGTTTGGTTCGTTCATGGAAGACAGAATTGGTTGCAATATGGAGAGCTGTCTAATTGTCGTCATAGCTTCGCAGGAATAGGGGCCTTGAATCCTATTTCATTTAGAATGTGATATATCCACAAGATTTCACAGGTTGCTTGTGCCATTGCTCTATACTCTGACTCTGCACTCGATCGTGATACAACATTCTGCTTCTTGCTTTTCCACGAGATCAAGTTCCCATCAAAGAAGACACAAAATTCAGTAGTAGATCTCTGATTCTCCTTAGACCCTACATAGTCTGCATCTGCAAAACACTCAATCTTCATATGTCCATGGTTTTGATATACAATTCCATGCTCTGGAGCCCCTTTCAAGTAGTTCAAGATTTGTTCAACAGCTCTCTAATGGTCAACAGTTAGAGATGCCATAAACTGACTTACAATACTGACTAAGTAAGCAATATTAGGACGGGTTACAGTCAGGTAGTTTAGCTTACTGACTAATCTCCTATATTTTTCTGGATCATCAAATGCACACCCCCCCCCCCCCCCGATGTCAACTGTGAATTAGGGATCATTGGAATACAAGGGACCAAAAATAATTTGACGAATTGAATGAAAGTGTTGAAGATGATCTTTCAGTTAGATAGATGAGGTCTATTTATACTTGAGGTCCAGCCTGATGGAATATTGATATGTGGCAAGTGAGGTCGACATGGTGTGTTCCTATTGGAATACAAGGGACCAAAAATAATTTGACGAATTGAATGAAAGTGTTGAAGATGATCTTTCAGTTAGATAGATGAGGTCTATTTATACTTGAGATCCAGCCTGATGGAATATTGATATGTGGCAAGTGAGGTCGACATGCCCTTCCACCTAGTTAGTATTGTTAAGTTGGTCTTAACGAATCGAACTCATCGGGCCTATTCCATTGGGCTTACTCTTTATTGGATTAATTTGGCTACCATATAACTCCATCATAAGCCTATTACTTTCTATGGTGCAAAAATTGGCAACACAAGAAAGTAGATGAGATAGTCAGACAACCATCCTCTCAAGCCCCTTTCACTAATGGTCATTCAATTAGAGATTGCATTCTAGTTGGTAATGGTGTTTGCATCATTTTTGCTTATGTGAAAAATCATGTAGATCCCGTTTTGCTGACATGGAATCCATATAACTAACCTTAGATAATCTCGTTTTGGTCAGTTGGTTAAACATTGACCAAGTATCATATATGCCTTTGGAAATTTTTTAAAAACTTCAATTAGGAGTACTTATTGCTCGGTCGCGCAGCTTGGGCAAATTTTAGTTTGAGAACTTATAAGAAGTGTAGCATCTCAGTCGCCTAGTAACTTGACCAGTTGGAATCACATGAACTAGTAACTTGTAAAAATAGAAGAGAAAATGTAGTTCTAAGATCCTAATGGAGCTCAAGAGCACTAACCAAGCAAGTGCTCTCTCATAGGCTTGTACTTGCCAAACACGAGCACATCAACCATTCAGGTAAAAATCACGAAAGGGAACTAAGCATAAATGCCCCTCATTGGGAAGAATTATCGGTCAAGCACAAGGTCATCGTCCATTCAGATGAAAACCGTTAAAACTATAACAAGTGCCCCTCACAATTAAGAAAATTTCTACTCAATTGAATAAAAAAGTTTGACCAACTGGATATGAAGGTCATACACTCATACCAACTGAGTAAGAGGTTACAACCTGCTAAATAAGAAATTCCAACCATGAGAGTAAAGGGTTCTACCATGGAGTAAAAGGTTATGACCATTGGAACAAAAGGTTTCAAAGGTTTTTACCACGGTAGTAAAATGATTATACCGTGTGAGTTAAAAAGTCTCAACCATGGCTCATGGGAGCAAACATTTTCAACAAGTTAATAAGGTTTAACTAGTTGAGTAAAAAGTTTTGACTAATTGAATAGGAAGTGTCGATCAGTTGGATAAAAGTTCTAACCATGGAAGTAAAAGTTTCGACCATGGGTCCAAAAGAGTTATATGATCATGGGAGCAAAAATTTTTAACTAGCCAAATAAAAAGTTCTGACCAACTAGTAAGATGGCCTGACCAGCTACGTAAGAAGTTTCAACCAACTTGATATGAAATTCTAATCAGGTGAGTAAGAGGTTTTGAATAACTAGATAAGAGTTTCTCTGACAACCTTGACACTTAATTACATGATATGTTCTCTTTGACCAAAGATAATAGGATGTCTAGGGATGATTGTGTAGATGACCGAATTTGATAGGTTAATTGACTAAGAAAAATGGTGGTGATGAGGTAGAAATTAGGAAACCATTTGAAGGGTCGCCATAGATGACTTTATTGATAGCATAAATTAGACCAAGGGATAAGGGTCTAGAGTTTCATTGCCATATAAAATACTAGGAAATGAGAATGTGTTCATTAACTAAGGACAAGTTGGTAGGCTCCAAATAGTATGACTAAATACAAGATACAGAAGTTTAGTAAAAATAATACAAGGTCAGGGGTAATCAGTCAATTATCAAAGTGTAGAAGATAATCATTCAAATTAGGTGTAGGAATTCTATTTATACTAAGGCCCAACCTAATAGAATGATGGTTGTGACAAGTGGGGTCGACATAACATATTCATGTGGAAGGAAGGTCGATCGGTATACTCGACAATCCTATCAAATGGCGCATCAACCTACAACCCCCAGCTAGCCTTGCAGCTTAGCGGGTGTAGGCATTTCGACCGAACTAATCTTGACCACGTGGTTGATGAGGAACATCTTAGATGTCTACACTATTGGGTAGTCTAGCAAGTGTAAGTCTCTTTCATTCGATTAGTCTCATCGAATTGGTTAGACGATGAGATTTTAACATATTGGACTATTTGACCTATTTCATTGGGCTTACTATTACTGCCCTATAACCCTATTAGCTTTTTTTTTTTTTTTTTTTGACGTTACTTCTTAATATTTACCTCCTGATAAAGTGGCATTAAAACTACTTATAATATTAACTACTCAATTGACCGAATCCATCTCCGGTTTGAAAAGTAAAAAATCTACTCATTAATAAAATACCAAAAAAAAAAAAAAAAAAAAAAAAAAAAAGAATCAATCATATTGCCACATATAATATAGTACTTTAACGCTCCGCAATAGTATTATATCTTGAATTATATTTAAACATTTAAAATTTGATAATTTAATATTAAATTTTTATATCTTGTGATAATTATACCGAATTATAATAATTGATGCTAAAAATAATTCAACTCATGATTTTATATATAATCATAATTAAAAGACCTAAACTGAAATAAAATAATTATTTTAATGTCCAACTTTTCAGTTGATTTTGAATAGAAGCATCTCACATGAGATATGTAATACCTTTACTAAAAATAAAACATGTTTGATGTGATAGGCCTCACACAGCCATTTGTGTCCGTGTTTCGCTCCATATAAATAATTTTCTCAGCCTTATTGTTAGCAGCTGAGCTTAGGATTTCGAACAAGTTTGTTAGTTTAGTTTCAATTGTAAATAATCCAACTTGAGAAACCCACTCTGCAAATATAATCTATCAACTCCCCCCTCTACCTGAGGAAAAAACTCAAGAAAAACCCCTTCTGGGGATGGCTTTAATTTGCAAGTCCAACCATGTGGAGTACTACAAAATATTCTACAACTTTTATTGTAATTTGACAATGTAATATGTTGAAACTAGAGTGAGTTGTCTGTATAGTTATGAACTTTCAACTTTGAGAACATTAAAAATTCTTTCCTAGCTCAACTTTTCGCACCAGTCTCATAGTATTCTGCAGAATTGAATCCAATATACCAGCTACCTGCAAACAGCAGGAGAAACAAAAGAGGCATCAGCAATACAGGGTCAACTAAATCGGTCTTATTCCGTAGGGTACAGATACCAATGCATTATGTAAAAACAAATAAATAAAAAGGTGTGTGAATGGTGTGCAGCAGGGAGGGTGAAGAGAGAAAAACTAACCGTAAAAACACCCCCGATAATAGCGCAGACATTTGTAAGAAAGTGCGAGAAGGATTTTGCATTTTCGTTAATGATGACCTGATTGCAAAACAAAGACATCAACACCAATGGAAACCGAGAGAATGGTTGGTAATAATTCTAACATGTATGAGGTTGGAGTTTTGGAATACCTGCATTGCTGATGGCACAATATGAAACTTTGCGACAGGTAGGTCAAAATTGTGAACCAGACTACTATGAGCTGTGTACTCGTACTCCTCCACTAATTTATAGGATCTTGTCATGACCTCTGTTTTCACCACTTGAATGTAATGCTCAATCTGCAAGACAGTCGGGTTCAAGAAATAGCAAGGCTTCGAGCTCCAGGTTTAATTAAAAATGAAATAAAACGACGAAAGATGAAATGAAGTTAACATCAGTCACACCAAGCAAATAAAGAATTCCATTTCATTCCATTCCATTTCTTTTTATCATCCAATATTTTAGAATCACATAAGAGGTTTTACCGTATCCAACTATATACATGCTTTTCAGGTCAATGAACAATATAAAATTATAAATCATAAAATATTTTACATGTAAAATATTTTATGCAAGTTTTATTCAAAGTGAACTGGGCACAAAAATTCAGGGAAGAAACACTTATCAAATGTAGATACAAAATCTAAAACCAGCAATTAGGATATGCAACAGAAAAGTAGGAAGCTTACGGTAACATTTTCACTGGAATCCTTTGGATTAGTAATGTATGTTTTGCCACTCAGCTTGTCATAACCTTGACCAAGGTATGGTAGCAACCTCTTCAGATCACTCATTTCCCTAGGACTTATCATCTTACCAAATGAAAAACGAGAAATTACATGCGACATGTTCATCTGAGAAGCATCAAATGAATGAGCCCCTGAATGAGCTGAAATAACAAGACTACCGGGAACCTGCAGAAAATAAGACAGTGATTTTTATCTTTTTCAAAGCATACCTAAACATCCAAAGAGACAGAGATAATAGCCCCATATAACATCTACAAGACTACAATATCCTAAAAAGCAATGCTGACCAACACAAACTATGAGCTTCCAAAGTGTCTGTTTGTCCCTCTACATTTCAACTGCATTTATACTAATTTTTATTTGGGCAAAGAGGAGGGTGGTTGTGGTGGAGTTGGGTAAACTGTCATCCAAAGGGACTTGAAATCTGAGCCTTTGGATAAAATATAATTTCCAGACTCCAGTGTGTCACTTTTTGCCCCTTTAAAAGGTTAACTAAGATAAGAAATATACATTTGCATTTTCATGACCATTGATGAATAACACACCTTCTTAACACGTACAAAACCTTCAATTCTGCAGCCTCCAGTTGCTGGTGCGGGCCTCTTTGTACCATTTGTCAGTTTGTTAGACTTGCCATCAGAAGCAACCCTTTGAGACTCCCTTGAAATAGGTGCAACCAGTTCTTCCATTGTCTGCAATAAGAAAGTATCAGGCATGTCTCTCCTATAATAGGCAATATGCATATTGCATGAGAAACACTCCAAGGGTGCATCTGCTTCAAGTAATCACATTCTTAGGAATCTCACATTAACTAAGAATTTGGGGGGAATGAAATTCCAGGGAACATGACAAAAAATGAACTACAAAACTATTCGCAGAAATCTCACATAAACTCCAGAAATTATCTCAGATTCCAAGAAACCAAACAAGAGCATATAACATCTGCTTAGGTAACGTGAGATTTCTGAGCACATAACGCAAACCAAACACCCACTAAGGTTTCACAACATCTCCATCACTGCAGAAACACTTCAACAGTTCAATATGTAATGTGCCAAGCATTTGCAAGGGCAACATGCTGTCTTACATTTTAACTTCCACTCTCACTTTCTCTTCAATCCCCACACACCCCCACCCCGCCTTTAAAAAAAAAAAAAAAAAAAATAGAATAGAATACAATACAAACTATTAAGTATTGTTTCTTCCTTCCAAATGATCTTTGTCAAATCAGATTCAAACTTTGCTCTTACCTTTACCAGGCTCTCTGTATCTCGATCACCATAATATGACTCATGCTCATGGTGCCCATGATCCTCTCTGTATCAGAAGCACATAGAGAAAGAAAAAAGTAAACAGAGATGCATACAGCACAAATTGAAGACAAAATTGTTACGACTAAATGCATTTTCTACAAGTTAATTAATAAATTTAAAATCTTCTTTCAGTCTAGCAATTTAAGCATATTTAAGTTCACGCATCCCCCTTTTCACTGCCTAGAAAGTTCAAAGTGTTATCCTTTCTCTTCAATTTCATTGGAGATGGATTGCCCAAAAAAACTTCAGCTAAATCATCAGTTCTGCCAGTTTGGATCTACAATTCAGAAACAAATACATATTGCAAAAGAAGGCTTTGATACTTATGCTGAGAATGCCAGGATGAAATCCCCCTCTCCGGGATACATTTTTACCTGGTTGTATTTTTCAAATGCTCAATAACTCCTTATAATGACAAGTATATCAAATAACGAGGCAGTGTTCTAAATATTGCCATACACAACTATGCAAAATTTTTCAAAAGGGAGATTGCACATTAAATACATCCCTAAACTTACTTAAGGTCGCTCCCTTTCCTGAAGATGCGAATAGATGGATAACCCTGTATGTGATTCCTGAATATTTATTAATGGTTATTGTAAGCAAGAGGATGTAGATAAATGAATAAGCAAGCACTAACAAAGTTACAAAGTTCGCAAAAAAATGGAAGTCTAAAGACTAAGCCAGTTAGCACAAAAACCAACAAAGTCTTAGCAGCAGCTATATCATTAGAGAACAGAATACATTATTAGATTATGAAAATGTAAAGAAATATAATACTGTTCTTAAGCTAGCTTCAAAAATTTAAGAATTTCTCATAAAAAGTAGCTTGAAAACATAAAATTAAGAGATGAGTCCATTCAGCAAGACAATAAATCTTGAAAAACTGCAAAACTATGCACCACTGCCTAATAGTAAGTTAAGGTAAAAAAAAAATATATAAAATCATACCAAGAATAAAAAAACTAACAAAAAATGCATCCAACTTTGAGAAAGAAGGATGCCAAAAAGAATATTTTTCTGATGTCATGAATGATAATGGAAACAAAAGATTTTTGTATTGGATAAATATTTGACTATTTGAGAATCTATAACCAAAATTAAGACTAATATATGAAAGCAGAGCTGCAAGAACAGATTCCTTGAAAGAAACAAACAAACAAAGAAAAAACAGTTCAATTCAGAAGTACCTTTTACATAAATCAACTTCTTCAGTGCAATCAACCTTTCCCAAAAGGATTCGTCCATCCATCTCTGGATCATACCTAAGAGGCCAAAAATGAAGTTTCATATGAGAATTTGAAGGGCATAGTAGCATGAAAATGCTAGAACTCCATTTCAGAAGTGAAATGCAGTCCAGCAGGCAAAAGTTATTTTCGACATTGTTATAAAAGGATAAAAGAAACTACTAGACCTTTCTTTTATGATTTTGGCTGCTTTTTCCCATGAAGGTTTCTGATATTTCAAGATACCAGCCACCAAAAAAAAAAAAAAAAAAAACACACAAACAAAGTTGTTAGTCAGCCCTCAATTGCATACCCTTAGATTAAGAATTCTAAAATAAAGCCTCCACAACATCAAGGCATGTAGTTTAACCTATGCCATATATATTGCAAAAATGGGAATTTAATCAACATGAGCAATAAGTGAATAAAAAAGTACCAAACGGTTGCTCCAATAGCACCACGGAGCATAGAAATTTACAACTAGAATTGGGTATCTGAAAAAGAGACATGACTAGAATCAGCTGATGATGTAACATCAAAAGTATCAAGGCAGTGAAACAGAAGGTTCATGGTTCAAATGGATCAACTCACTCATGAACTACTCTATCAAAAGTACGGCCATTTAGTGAAAAGGCACCTTCACCATACTCTTCATCTACTTCCTCATCATGCTTAACAGCAACAATTGCTCCAGATTGAAATTCAGAACCAGTATGTCTCAAATTTGAATCTATGGAATACTTACGCACTGTTTTTGTAATATTCAACCTATTCTGAGGTGAGGAGAGGGCACAGTCAGACTCATAATTCATAATTATAGCAAAAGGGTATCCCCATAAAATAAAAACTATCAGAAAACAGAGCAAGATAATTTTAACTTTTTGAAGCCAATTACACAATGTATTTTATTGGACAATCATTTCATGGCCAATTATGTTTTCATTAAATTTCCAAAACATACATCCACACTGAGGAGGTTCACAATTCATAGCCAATTATGTTGAGTTCATTGAATATCCAAAACATGCATCCATCCCAAGGATGTTCACAAGCAATGTAGAGCTAAAGTTTAGAGTGAAATTTTAATGAGCAGCTAGTTGACTGACCAGCTTTTACTAGAATCATCTTTTGATGAAAAAAAAAAAAAAAAAAAAAAAGACAGAGAGTCAGGGAGAAAGTCCATGTATCTGATTCTGAGACTTACTGTTCCCAAGACATCAATCACATCCACAGATGCAAATTCACAAGACAGTGCTGGAAAACTGCAGCATAATTCAACAAAATGTGAGACTAATATAATTGTTCAGCAAATCTAGGGAACATAGATTGAATTCCCCCAGTTCAATGAAGAAGAGTTTCGTGCTGGACAAAGATACCAATCTTTTCAACGAATCACCTTTTCCTATAAGTAATGGTTAAGAGAGAGAGAAGAAACAAACAAAGAAAGAAAAATGTACAAGCATTCTTTGAACAACAAAGAAACTCCAATATACCTAAGATTAAAATCAATTCGCAAGAAATCTCCATCAGAACTCTTGTCAACGACAATTGAAGTTGTGGTGCTCACTGTCAAGTAATTATTTAATTCCTGTAACGATGAAGACATGAGTGCATTTGGATTTCTTTTTCTTTTCATGCAATAGGTATGTACTATAACAATAAAACATGATATTGCTAGAGTGAGGCCAGAGCATATCCATTTGAAACTTAATGAATATTGCACTAAAACAGTCATAAATAACTATCAACTTCTACCACATCTATGTAAAAGAAAGAAAGGTTCAAGCACTAAATAAAAGGTTAGACTCTTACCATTCCAAACAAAAACACCATGCAAAGTGCTGCTATAATGGACAACCCAGCACCAGATAATGATGCCTCAGTCAGATCTCTGGGAATCTTCCTATAACGGAATAAGTTAATAAGTTAGACTCCTATTCACAGTCTATAATTTTCTGTGCCAAGAGATAAAACATACCCATGTGAGGATGCAATATTGGACACAAACAACTTTTTTTATGCATGTAAGTAATGGAACAAGTAAGCAAACAAACAAAGAAGACTTTAACTAACTATAAACTCATTAGTGGCCTCATGCTAGTCTCATTCTTCATCTTGTTTCAGCATTGAACAGCAGGGTTCACGCTTGAGTAAAAGAAACAGTGATGGATTGATGGAACCGTAGCTGTTGGTACACGACCTTCTTTTGATAGGAAGAAGATGCCTCCCAAATCAGACTCCATCTCAAATTATTTTACTAGTTACTCTGTATGTTTCTGTCTAATAAAGTTATCCAATTTAAAGTAATTTGTTTCAAAGCAAGAACCATTAGTTTAGGCCATGGAATAATTAAAGATAGGAATTTATGTTCTAGGGGTTTTAACAGCTGCGCCTTCAGAGGCCATTCCTTCTGCCATATAAAATTCCCAAGTTTCTGCAAGAAGAAATGCACAGAACCAACTCCAGCACATTAATGTCGTCATGCACTGTCGTGACCCAGTATATAACCCCAGACCTTTTCTTTCTTCTTCACAGCTGCAAATGCCCATTCCTCTCTCACTAATAAGGTTAAGAGGCTTTGCAAACTTATGAAGATATTTCGGAAAAACTCTGATTATTTAAAAGATCAATACCTGCTCTATAAAAACTTATTATTTAAAAGATTAATATCGGCTCTATTGTAGGGGAAATATCAGTAAATGCCAAAGGCTGGACTTGGAGACTGAAAGAATGTGCATTTACTCAAATTCCTCTGTGGTCAATTTATTTTTTTTTTCTCACAAATAGTCATCATACTTCCTCCAATAGTATATTATATTCCCCTTCTGTTATTCAATTATTCAAGTATAGAGACAGGTGATTCAAACATAAGACTAAACAATTTTATTTTTTTTGAAATTACTAAACAATTTTTTACCCCCTTCTTACCAATCAAAACAGAAACAAACAAAAAGCTATCTTAACATACCCATCGCTAGATCAGTACTATTTCTAATTGGATTTTATATCGCATAACAAACGTGAATTGAAAGAAGAATCATGCTTCGCCATGCTAACATTCGAGAAACGAATTTAACAGCTTCGGCCAGTCCTTAGTCCATGGAAGTCGTGAAAAATCAAATGCAAAGTCAAACGGAAGCAACACAAAACTCGCAAACTCGGCTATGAGCTATGAAACAAAAACACCATAGATACATAGGAAAATCAAATGGGAATTCCACAACCATGTACCAAGAACCAAATGCCGAACAAAACAACTCGACGAACTAATTAACCAAAAAAAAAAACAGTCGCATTAAAAATCGAGGGTTGCGAATGTTTAACCTGTAGAAATCAACGGATTTGAGTTTACTGGTAGAAAACATGGCTCCAAAGGATGATAGAAACGGAAAACAATCGAAAATTTGAGCTAGTTTTATTGCCTCAAAATGCGGGATTCCTTCGATTTTGTGCCTCTCCCGCCGCGTATCTCGGTGTCCGTGTCAGAGACACAGTGATGCGAGGCGACGGATGCAGGGAAAGAATGGTGCACTATTTTTAGAATGAATAACCAGATCTTGAATTTGTGGGCCCAATTTATGGTACAACATTTATTTCTACTGCAGTCAACAAAGGAAAATGGTACGGTATTATGGACCATGGTTTACGTTATTTTTTTTTTTTTGGAAAACAGACCATGGTTTACGTTAAGAGTTGGTATCATAAATCAGGTATTATTAATATTGAAATTATAAAGCTCTAGAATATAAATTGTGTTCCTAAATCAAAAGGCATAATAACGGTAAAAGGAAATTTGTAAATATAATACGGGATCATTAAATTTTAATATGTCATCAAATGTTAATCTGTTAATATTGTGTAAGTGTGTGACTGTAATATTTAAAAAGAACTTGTGAATGCAAAACAAGGTAATCAATTACATATATATTAAGTTGTTAACATTGTGTGTTTATAGTATAAATACAAATGGTGAGTTTTTAAAATGTAATTGTGAATATTTAGTATGTAAATTGTGACATTTGGATCGGGGTCCACCTTGGCCCACAGCATAATTTGCGTTACGTTATCATTTTGTTTAATATGGATAAATATTTATTTATATCTTAAAATGAACTTTTAATCTCTATCTGTATTCTCTATGTCTATATCTCTATCTTTATATATATTAAAACAAAATGATGGTCAAAATTTTTTTCTCTCCAAAATGTGAAAGCATTTATTATATATATATCTATCTATCTAATTTATTTATTATCTAAATACCATAACCATAACTTAATTTAATATGGAATAAGGGTCAAATAGGTCATCCAACTACACACCAAATTGTAATTAGGCCACTGAACTCAAAAAACCTACAATTAGGTCCCTGAACTACACAAATTCATTCAATTTAACCTAAAATGACTTGTTTACTTGTTAATGTGATGACGTGTCGATTTTTTTTATTTAAAATTAATTTTTAAAATTTTATTTTAATAATTATAAATAAAATAATTATTTTAAACTAAAAAAAAAAAAAAAACAGCCCGCCGGAGACGAAGGGAACCCTTCGTCTCCGGGCAGCCAGCCAGGGAGTCGAAGGGTCCCCTTCGTCTCCGGCCGCCATGGAGACGAAGGGTTCCGTCTCCATGGCTAGCCGGAGACGAAGTCTCCTTTGTCTCCAACCGGCCATGGAGACGATCCCCTTCGTCTCCATGGCGGCCGGAGACGAAGGGGACCCTTCGTCTCCCTGGCTGGCTGCCCGGAGACGAAGGGTTTCGTCTCCGGCGAACTTTTTTTTTTTTTTAAATTAAAATAATTATTTTATTTATAATTATTAAAATAAAATTTTAAAAATTAATTTTAAATAAAACCGACACGTCATCACATTAACAAGTAAACAAGTCATTTTAGGTTAAATTGAATGAATTTGTGTAGTTTAGGGACCTAATTGTAGATTTTTTAAGTTCAGTGGCCTAATTGCATTTTGGTGTGTAGTTGGATGGTCTATTTGACCCTTATTCCATTTAATATCTATAAAAAAAATATGTATAAATACATCTACTCACACAATTAATGCACTCAAAATGCATTCACACTTTGGAGAGAAAATATATATAGAGATTAGCATCCATAGCGATGCCCTAATAATATATATATGTACGTTAAATATATTACAACAGTAATATATATATATATATATATATATATATATATATATATATATATAAACCTACTTATGATTCTAAACGCTTACTCCTAATATATAAGCATATATGTACACACGGATTTCCCAATATATATACTAATCAACATCCTCTTAATCTCTTCATCGACTTATGTTTTTATTCTTCGTTTGTTCCTCGTGCGCACAAAGAGAGAGAGAGAGAGCCGATGGTGAGTCCGACGGTGCTGTTACATATGTGTTGATGTTGAAGGATGCAAATAAATCATAATTTATACCAACTACGAGCCGCAACAACATCTTTTTACATTAGAAAGGACCATCTTATTTTTTAATATATGTACTTAAATACTAAATATAAATAAATAAATAAATAATGAATATAAACATCAGTATATTATATTGTTTTTATTTTATTATTAAGTATGTTAATATTTACAATTTATTACATATGTTAATATTTAAGTAACATTGGTGAGTGTTTTTTTTAGTTAAATTGATTGATTTGATTTTTTGCATTGTGATGGTTTAATTTCAATATGTTAGAGATATAAATGTCCAAACCTTCTAATGTAAATAAAATAACTCTTCAATTAGTTTACAATAATTAAACAAATACAGTTTACAAATAAAGTGTATACGTTTATCCCAATGTGAAGTCATTGAAAACATCAGTATATTATTTTTATTTTATTATTAAGTATGTTGTTATTTATAATTTATTATATATGTTAATATTTAAGTAACATTAGTTAACATAAGTCATATTCGTGCATCGCACAGGTACAATACTAATAAATGAATATATTCTAAACTCATAGGACCCTGCCTCTTAATCTCTTAGAGACAAATCGCAAGTTTATCCATCGGTCATATCCAAATTTTCTTTTAAGTCAGGCACCGAACCAATCACTACTCCGCTGGCAAATTAATGAAATTCTCCCCTCCCCTTGTCGCGGCGTACTTCCTTAGAGCATCCACTATAGTAGTGTCTTTTTTGGAGCTTTTTCAGAATGCATTCTTCCCAAACAAGGAGCAAAGCTAATGTGGGGTGGGAGAATGAGAAAACCAAGAAAAAAAAATAAAAGAAATACTACTTGCTGTGGCACACAGCAAGTCCACAGTCGGGCGGGCCGAACGGTGCGCCTGACATACTTTTTTTTTTTTTAATTATTTTTTCATTTTAAAAAGTCGGTTTTGGTTTTTTGTTATTTTTTTTCCTATTCCCTCTCACATTTTCTTTCCTAATCACTCTTACATTCTTCTCTCTAATATCTCCACTAATAAGGATGCTCTTAAGTAACCATCCAAATGGCAGTAGGATCCATTGATGAAGAGCTTTAGTTAATTAATATATCATTAATAAAGTAGTACCCAACACACCCACCCTACTAGCTACTACTGCTATTTTCACTTGATAACTTCTCAGCAGTACCGTACCAAACACACCAAACCTAGTGCTTGCTGCCATATCTTCTCATCGCTTCAAGCCGATCCAACGGAACTTATAATCTAATTGTGTGAGGACATCTGCTCGATCGTTGGATGTATTGTAAACTTGATTAATGGGGAGATGAGATACTGTAATTGTGAATGCATAATTTCACATATGGGACCTTGATCCGGCCCGGATGGATCGAAGTGGATTCTCTCATTATGAAAAGAAATTAGAAATGCATGTATGGGTCATGGGTGTATATATACCACCCACCTTGAGCGCATGTAATGTTTAGGAGTTGAGGCAACACTTTGGAAAATTGACATGAAAATGGAATTTAAAAAGGTAATTTTGTTGAAAAAAAAAACAAGAAGAATAAGGATCAAATAGGTCATTGAACTACACACCAAAATGTAATTAGGTCATTAAATTCAAAAATATGTCATTGGGTCCCTAAATTAACCAATTCCATGCAATTAGTCCAATTTGAAGGATTTTCAGGTTTCTAATAGGTCACCCCAAATTTAAAAAAAAAATTAAAAATAATTATTTAAACTAATTATTTAAAATTATATATAAAAAAAAAAAACTTTCTTCGTCTCCGGCATCGACTTTTAAAAATAATAATAATTATTATTCTTAAAAAATATTTTAAATTTGGGAAGACTTGTTAAAAACCTAGAAAACTTGTAAATTGGACTAATTGCATGAAATTGATTAGTTTAGTGACTTAGTTGCATGTTTTTTGAGTTCAATGGTCTAATTGCATTTTGGTGTGTAGTTCGATTGCCTATTTTGAGACATGTTTTTAGTATTTTCAACTTGAATTAGGTCATAATTAATTTGAAATCTCCTAATTGATATAATTAATTTGATCAAAGTTGTATATAGACTAATTTCTCTACCGAGCATATATGACTATTGAAATTGACCAAGTTTTTAGTTCGAGATTTGTCTTAGGAAAGTTAAATGGCCCATTTGGTAATTGGCGGATTCACCATTTTAGCATTTTGACAGTCAAAACATCAAAATAAATGTTTGGTAATATGACAGTTTGATCCAAAACGCAAATTTGCAAATGCTACAATTTGCAACGTTTGCTTATGGCGTTTTGGAGAAAGAAAATTCTTTCCCAAAAAACACCCCTGATTATTATTTATTATTTTTTAAGGTATACTATGAACTTAGCCTTTAAGACTCTCTAATGAGAAGTCATTTCAGCTTCTCAATGTTGCACAATCCGCTTGGATGGGCATAAAATGGTTAACCAAAATGGAGCCTTGAGGCTCCTTTTATAGGGGCCCCAAGGGTCCATTCTCACTTTTTCCACATCACTTTTTCCACTGATGTGGAAAAAGTGGGAATACAAAAGGGGAGTAGCGTCCTTACATATATACACACACACACACACATATATATATATATATATATATATATATATATTTGTTTATTTATTTATTATTTTTTTTGTTAATTTTTATGGTCATGGGGTAGCCGGACGGTAGGCCAATATATTCATAAAACAAAATGAAAAATATGAGAGAAAGTTCATAGAGTAATCACAAAATAATGGAATTATGAACTCGGTTCAATGTGCCCCAGAGGTTATTTATACAAGATTTATGTGCATTAGAAAGGAAATAAATAATAAATTAAGAAATTAAGACTTATGAAAGCTTCCAAATAACCATGTTTATTTCCTAATATTTAAAAGGGATTCTCGCGAAGAATATGGAGAAAAGCTTTGGGAGATCTCTTTTAACCACCTCTGAGTGCAATACCTAGTCGAGCGTTCCAACCAACTGCCTTCGCTTGTTGTCTAGTTGGGCCTACCATACGGGTCATACACCTCAGCATGAGGCAAGCTACTGGATTCCTCCCATATTCGGGTAACATGGTCAGATTGCGAGTCTCAATCACCAAGGTATACTCCTGACTGGGTACCCTACTCGGTGTATCCATCACTAGTCCTTCACTTTCCCGAGATATAGTAGGGCGACGGCTTGGGAAATTATGTGGGGTGAGGAATCTAGTAGCCTGAGTGCTGACTGTAGGTTGGGGCATCCTTGTATCTGTCAATCTTGCAATGTAGCTAAGAAATATGTATGCAACCGATCAGGTCGTCTTCGTAGTCGTGATGCTCTTCTCACCCATCACGACTGGCTGAATTCTTGACTGGTTTTGCGAGGGTATGGTCATTAAATGAAGCATATTCAATACATTTCCTAATTTCTCGCCGATTGGAATTTTAAAAAGTTACACTAATGTAACAGTTGCGTCAGACGTCACTTCCGCCTGCCACGTGAGGGGGCTGGGAGAACCGAAAAATGTGATGGCTATACACAGTGTCGCGGTGCGCCTGTGTTGGTCGTGATCGGCTGGTAGCTACGTCGTTGGGAGGATTAGAGAAACGACATAATAGGGATTGGGGAATTAGGGCTGGATGGGCATGGGGAGACTACGTCTCTTAGTCTTTATTCATTTAAAAAAAAAATAGGTGGAGCTCGCCAACCTACGTGTTAGGCGGGGATGGGTTAAAAGCACGCTCTGATATGAACTTATAAAATCGAGTAAAAGGCAGGGCGGGACGGACTAGCCCAACAAGCTAAGCCCGTTTTGATGATATGGGACGTGAATAGGGGAAGCAACCTCCTCCCTCCATCGATATTGATTAAGGAGGTGGCTTCTTCCTTTGTCGACGTAAATCGGGGATCGGAAGCAACCTCATCTTCCATCGATATTGACTGAGGAGGTGGCCTATCCCTTTATTGACGTTGATGGAAGATGCAGACTTCTCTGTCAACGTAGATGTAGCCTGTACTCCTGTAGGAGGTGTAAAGTTTTATTTTTATATTTTTTAAATTGGGACAATAAAGCTTTGATTTTTTTTAATTAAAATTAGAATTCTAAAATATTATAAAATAATGTGTTATAATTAAAAAATATTTTTAACATGCCACATAATGTAAATGTCAGCGTCAATTTTTTAAATCTATCACATTATATATCGACTCGGCAATTTAACATGTTTTACCTAGAAGAAACCTACCAATAATGATGATCACACATTTTTAATATTAAATAATTTAATTACATAAATTTTGTATTCCATGATTTAATTATACAAAAATTTGATAGGTCACTTTTTTTCCAAAATTCAATGATCTATTTAACCTTTTTGTTTTGGAGCCAAAATGGTGGTATGGTGGAAGGCAAGAAGGGTAGAGTTTGGGATCATGTGACATACGCGTGCGATGCCTCTCATTCCTTCCGCTGCTACAAGCAAAGATGGATGAACATCGTGCCCACACCTCTCGCTTTACTATGCTCACTTGGGCATCGTGCCCTTCCGTATGCTTCATTGCTTCTCCAAACCCACTTCTCTCTCTCTCTCTCTCTGTCAAATTGCATATCCTTTTCATTTGCTTCCACCGCCTTTCCCTCTTCCCAGAAAACTTTTCTCTTCTCCTTGCACCGTTCCCATCACCGTCATGATCCTCAGTAAGCCCCATCTCTCTCATACTACTTCCGCTTTATTTTTGGTGTTTTCCCATTCCTTTTCCTCTTTGTTTTATCCCTTTCAAGAAATGGTTGCGGGTGACGAAGTCTCATGGATAGTTTTATTTGTTTATTTGTCTGTAAAAATCGTTTCTTTTTTTGTCTGGGCATTTTTCGTGCTAAAATGGCTGATTGCTTATACTGATCTTTACAATGGTTTGATTTAGTTTGATGCTTTCGCTTCCGTATCGTCTGGGTGGCGGGTGGGTACTCAAATTGCAAGGCTAAGTTGCACAGTTTCTTATTAATTGTCATCGGATTAACCCTATGGGCTCGCGTTTTGGAAATACCCTACTGTTGGGTGTCCATCAAAGCATTGCCATACTTTGCATTACTAGCGGGGCATTCAGCACCGGTAGTATTTCTCCATTTTTTTTCCTTTTTTTCTCTAGATGATAAGTTAAAAGTACTTGCTAGAATCTATAATCACCTTTTCAATATTAATATCTGAAGTGCTTTCCTAGAGCAAATACTTTCTGCCAGAAATAAGGATGTCTTGTTCTGTTTATGGATGAATGTTGGTGTTTCTAGAACTGTAAATGTGTGGCACACTATTCGGATCCTAGAGTGTTTTATTCTTGAGCATACTGTCAAAAATTTCATTTTTAAGTTTTAACCCTATCGAACTCCTTACTTATTATATTCGCAGGGGAAATGGAGGACATTATGAGCAGTTTCAAACGGCGGCAGAAGGTATCTGAGGTGGTCAAGATTGATGATGGTGAAGATAAAATTAGCCAGTTACCTGATGGCATTCTTCATCACATTCTATCATTTCTTCCCACCTCAAATGCGGTGGCAACCTGCATATTATCAACAAGATGGAAGAATCTATGGACCATTAGGAACAATCTTGACTTTGATGACTCCTTGTTGTACTCGAGCCCTTTTTTTGATTATAAGGTCACTTGCTTTATGCATTTTGTCCAAAGGGTCCTTGAACTTAGAAATGCATCTACTATTGAAAAGTTTTGCCTTTCTTGCCGTGTTTGCTTCAGTGCTTCCCATGTTTGTACGTGGCTATCATCGGCTATTAAAAATAATGTTCAAGAGCTTGATCTTTGCCTGTTTGCGGAGGAACCTTTTTCCTTGCCCCCATGTGTTTTTTATAGTAAATCACTTTTAGTACTAAAACTACAAATGACTTGTATCCTTGAGCTGCCTGATTCTATCTCTTTTCCATGCCTTAGAACCTTGCACCTACGTCTCGTCACATTCCCTGATGATAGCTCAACCCAGAGGCTGTTCTCTGGCTGCCCTGTGCTTCAAGAATTGGCCGTGTTAGATTGCGAATGGATTCACTTGAAGAGTGTCAGTATATCCATTCCTTCACTAAAGAGTCTGACAATAGATGACTTGCCCTATTTTGGATCATCTGATGATCTAAATGGTTGTGAAATCCGGATTGACTCGTCCAATCTCTGTTTCTTAAAGTACAGCGGCTATCTGTCAAATGAAATTTATCTATATAATCTCTCCTCGCGAGTTGATGCTTCAATTCATATTGCTGTTCTCTGTGAGAAGAGGAACCAGATTGCTTTCCGTGCTGTTAATCTATTTAGAGGACTGAACAATGTTAGCTCTGTGAGAATATCGAGTGGTGCTATCAAGGTATTTACTTTGGGATTGCTATTATCAATGAAATTTGTGAACACATGCCTTTTCTTGCATATGGAATATTAAACAACTGAACTGAGATTTTAAAATTTTTCTTGAATCCCTTGTGCTTGGGAAGTCTCTATTCAGTGCAGATGATGTACTTGACCGTCTTCCAGTATTTCAGAACTTAACACATTTAGAACTGAGCAAGGAGCTTGAAAACCAAACAGTTGGAGCATTGATGGAGCTGCTTCGACGCTTGCCAAAATTAGAATCTCTTGATTTTTCTCAGGTAGTATTCTAGTAATATTCTAGCTTAATAAGGATATGTTGTAATTCTTGGAGAATGTTATTTTATCCATTTAGGGACTTGATCCTTGCAAGCCTTCTGGAGAAAATGACTGGAAATTGAAAGCAATACCAACATGTTTCTTCTCAAGTCTCAAGACAGTTAACTACTGCAATTTTCATGCAAAAGAAACAGAAATTTGTTTTCTCAAACTTTTGCTGAATATTGCTATCATTTTGGAGGAAATGAATATATTCTGTTCTAAGAGTTTCTTGGAGGACCCGAAGAAGCATAAGGAGGTTAGGAATCATTTGCATACCCCTCCTAAAGGATCAGCTCATTGTGCAATCAAGTTCTTTGAAGTATGAAAGTGCCAGTATATGTAAGTGCCTTCCGCTCTCTTAAAGCATTTTTCTATTGCGTGCTATTTATATTTATATTATACTGTATATACCATCCAAATTGTGATTGATATAGATAAACTAATGCCATGCAAAGCCTTAAGAATGGTTTTCCCTAGCAAGCAGAATGTGATTGTGAAACCTTTATCTATATAGAAGGCTTAACAACTAGAACCTACTGGTTCATAGAATGGGCTTAGTGGTTGTACCTAGGGATCATACACCTGTAATTAGATTCCTGATTGTAAAATAGACAAAAATTCAGCTACTCATTTAAGAGCTTAAGTATGTGTCTTTCAGTCTTTGTCAAAAAAGGAATTTAGGGAGCATTTTTGTTTGAGGCATTAAAGAATTTTCTCCCTATATATACATACATACATTATATATAGAGAAAAGGGTCAAATAAGCCCTTAAACTTTACTCAGAAGGGCAATTAGGCCATTGAACTTCAAAAAAGGTCAATTAAACACTCAAACTTATTATTTTAGTGCATCTAAACCCAATAACCGGTAATTTACCTGGAATAACCAGTTATCAAGAATCCGGCGAGAATTCCGACAATAATTCCGGCAACAAAAAATTTTCCGGCGACATATGAAAAAAAAAAAAAGTTCAACAGTCACTGTTCGTCTTCTCCGGCAGAGAAGACGAACCAGATGGTCGTGGAGACCAGAAGGTCATCTCCTCCATGGAGAAGATGACCGGTCTGGTCCTCCCCTCCATGGAGGAGACGACCAGATCTGGTCGCGGAGACCAGAAGGTCGTCTTCTCCATGGAGGAGAGGACCAGACCGGTTGTCTTCTCCATGGAGGAGACCACCAGATCTGGTCGCTTTCTCCAATGGAGAAGGCGACCAGAAGGTCGTCTCCTCCACGGAGAAGACGACCAGATTGTCTTCTCCACCAGAGAAGATGACCGGTCGTCTTCTCCGGCGGGGAAGGCCGGAAAATGGCACCGGTAAGTTTTGTTCATTTTTTACGAGCGTGAATAGTGGTCAACGACTAGAATTTTACCGGTAACTTGTTGGTTACCCTTTAATTTGACTTAATTGACTCATTTTAATAAGTTTGAGTGTTTAATTGACCTTTTTTAAAGTTCAGGGGCCTAATTGCCCTTCTGAGTAAAGTTTAAGGGCCTATTTGACCCTTTTCTCTTATATATATATCGAATAAATCATGTGAGGATGATTGCTGGCGTGAAAAATGAGAAATAACATGGACCATCTAGATCAAGTGGTTAAATGTTCCAGATTTATGCAGTGGCAATTTCAAAATTTTTTACAAGCAGTAGTGCAAAATTTACTATGTAAAAGTAAAAGTTTATTTGACATGAAGTGCACTTCTGCATATGAGATTCTTTTCACCCTTTTTGCACTGGATTTCACCCCTATATATAATTTATTTATTTATATGTATATATACTATTTTGTGTATAGGTACTTATATGAATATAATCTCTTAACCCAATCAAATAATGGAATAGTATTCTTATTTTATTCCTTTTTTATTCAAAATTTGTTTGGAATCCTATTCCTATTCACTCTATTTCCATTTCGTGAACCAAATGCCATGTTAACACAACTAGTCTTATTCCCATACTTTCATCTACCTTTCAATAGATGAATATTTATAGCCTTTGAGGTTTGCTTGTTATAGCTATTGCTTTCCAGTGTAAGCTTTATCCATTTAGTTTCAAGTTTTCTTTGTTTAAACTTGCATGTTATATGAGTCTTGCATATTGGGTCTCTCCTTAAATTTATACAACATAGATAACATCGAGTCCCATATCGAACTCCCACAAGTAGAGCCAATGTAATTGCTATACCCATGGCATGAAAGAATAAATGGATATACAGCGTAACTTTTAAGGTTTGATGCTATTTATGTAATCTTTGTTGTCATTTGATTCAGTTTTCCACAGGTAGTATATCACAAAACAATAGCGGTTGAATCTGGTCAGTAGCTTGCCTCTTTTGATTGGTGATATCAACATCTGGTCATGATGTACTTGTTTCACATCACACATGGACTATCAAACTATGATGCACTTCAGGCAAGGGTAACGAGCGCTATTTAACGTATTTTAGTGCAGGTTTAGTAGTACTAGTGGGTTTTGTATCTGGTATTTTGCTTCAGATAACCAAAAAATCCGACCATTGTCTTTTATTCCTTTTTTGTTTTTGTCGAGGGGAAGAGAATGGAGGTTGGATTTTGTGAATGTTGTAAAAATTAGCCTAACTCATAAACAGGTTCCATCCTGTAACAGAACAGGACAACAATGTGATGATGCTTTTTGGGATAGAAGGAAATGCATATTTATATATTTATGTTACAACATAGAAATTCTGATCTTTATTATCATTAAATTTACAGTATTGTTTTAAGTGTAATCCCATGTGGGCATGTCCTGTCTTTGTTAATCAGCAGGACAGTGGTAGGGCTCATTGGGAATCAATTGTTTGGTTCATGGCTGTTGTGTTGAGAATGCCCCTTTTTATGCACAAAGAATATTCGGAAAATGAAAGGAAGCATAATCTGTGGATTTGATTAGTTGATTGGAGAAAAGTGTTTTGTAAATTAGCTGATAGCCGATTACATGCAAAATGACTTATTCAAAAAGTTGATTTGAACAGCTTTTTGAATTTTAACATTTTGGAACAATAATAGTGGTGAAATAAGTCAAAATTGATTGATAAGTTAATTATGTTACAAAATAGGGCTATACAGATCTGTAAAAATTAATAATTGACAATGAAGTAAGCAATTGTGTTATTGCCAGTGCCATGAAAATGTGGCTGCTTATTCTCACAAAGGTCACTTCGACCCTTATTCAGTTTTCAACTTTAACATAGGCCTAGGTTTTGGTTTAAGGTTTCGAAAGGACAATAATGTTATGGTTTAGGTTTCAAAATGTCAAAGGATGGCATGGAAAGATTAGGTTTCATAAGGTCAAAGGATGGCATGATATTGCATTGATATCGGTGTGACATTATTTATTAGTTGATTTAAAAGGATTTTAAATTGATTAACAATATAACATGTTACAAAGTTGGTTAAGGGCAACATGATTTAAAAGGGTCTTTTTGAAACGGTTATCAATAGTATGTAATGTATTCACAATATATGGATGAGATAGAATTGCATATGATAGAGATATATTTCGATCTTGCGTTGTGTGTGTGACTGATCATGGTATGACTACATATTCTCACCGTGTAGGAAGGCTACACGTGTTGTTTTGCCTTGGTCTTATCACTATCAGTTAGCACGCTTTGGACAGATGACTTGATCGACCGTTTACTTGTTAGAAACCCATCACGTGTAGCCAAATGAAGAAAGACAAGCATGTGTCTCTTGGAATGCCTTAGGGCATCCCCAATAAGGGGATTTTACATAGGTTTTGGAATAGTAAAAGCTTGAGGTTGGATTTTAAACAAATGTGGTGGTTGAAATTTTAGTGGGTTTTTCTCATGCAAAAATGGGTTCTTTGTGGGCCCCATTAAATATTAAACAAAGAGGAGAGATGAGAAAGCAAGCGCGTATTGCGCAATTTTCGCGCCCAGTAAGGCGCGCCCATAGCACTCGCCTCTTGGGCGCGTTTGGCGCAGCTAAAGCGATGTAGCTTGCATTAAGGGGGACTTTTGGCCAAAATCTAATGAAGTGAATCCTTACTGCTTAGGAGTCTGTCAGAGTAGAAGTGTCTTGAGTAAAGATCTAACTATATGAGGCACATTTAAGTCCGTAGCATACGAGATGAAGTTTTAAACTTTCAACCTATCTTAAGATATAAGAGTGCACGACTATTCACACAAATCAAACAGTTCTTTTCTCTCTTCATTTAATATTTATTTCAATCAATAATTTTTTTTCACTCTCTAAAAAGTACTCCATAATAAAATATTTAAATTTAATTAGTTGGTATTCGAAGAAATAAAATCTTAATTTATGGAAATGTATTCTTAATAAGTCATAATGTACAAAGTGATGGAGTATTACATAAATGATTAATATTAAAATGAAATGACAATGTATTAAATATATATACTTTTGAGTGCATTAAATAATATGAAATCTTGAGGTAGTACATCAGAATTTAGTACACAGCATTAGAAAGTTTGGTAGACATAATAGTATATATAGGCATACTTGATGGAATATGCTATTTCACAAACATTATTATTTATAATTGCTTGATGGGCGGTCACCACTCACCACTTTTCTGAATTCTTTTGGTCTTCACTCTAAAATATAATAACTATAGAAATAGTCCTTTGTATACTGATTTTATTATTCTGGTCACCAACTTTTAACTTCATTTAATAATCTCTTTTAACTATCAAATTTGAAAGCCCTATATTCGGAAGATTCTTGCCAATATTCTCTCAATCAGACCTATCACACAAGGTAATCCCAATACGATTTATTTTTCATGTATTATTTTCAAATTATTATATAAGAACGAGATTTGCACATTCTCAGATAGTGTCTACACCTAAAAGAAGAAAAAAAAGAACTAAAGTGATAAAACCACTATAATTAATGAATTATTTCAGTGGTTGGTTTTTAGTTTATGTATCACTTGACATGATGTTTCAAATAATTTTTGACACATAAGCATTATATGGATCAAGTTAGGGAAAGTGTAGGGTAACTCTGATTAAGTTGGTCAGATTATTAGTTAAATAATCACAAAATTTCAAGTTAAACTTTTAGTGAGAGTGACCTATTGACTTTCTTGATTTGAGCAAGGTACACCCTATATAGTAATATAGTAATTGTGAATTATCTTAATCATCCAAAAAATTTTGGAGAAGTTTGGTTCCGACATCACAATAAGAATCGTAAAAGAAGGGATGGATGGGTGTATCTACCAAGAAATTGACTGTTGAATATTGACCAAAAAAAGCTTAGAGTAATTATTATTAGCAGCATATTCCATTTTAAAAATGTTATATCCTTAATAATAATAATAATAATGTTTGTTTAATGTAGTACATACAGTGTATGGTGCTTTTATTGTCGAAACGTCAATATTCAACGGTCCGAATTTGTGATATGAAGAGTGAAGACACCCCACCAAACATTGTGTAGTTTGGACAAGGAATTACTCCAGCGCCTCATGTACCTGCCCTTCTTACGGTTAACACCATAAAATGTGATTTGTGTAAGTGGTAAATAAGTTGATACACTATGGCTCTGTTTGGTAAAAAATTGGCCTATAGGTCAATTTTGACTTATTTGACCACTATTAATTGTTTGATTTAGTTAAAATATCAATAGAAATATTTGGTTAATTAGCTTTTTGCAACTCCAAAAGGCTAAAATTCAAAAAGCTACTCTAAGCAACTTTTTCAATTAGCTTTTTGAGAAAAGAAATTATACCAAACAGCTATCAGCTAACAGCTAATTTACCAAACACTTTTCTACAATCATCTAATGTTATCAACTATTTATACCCTTTAATTAACACAATCAGCTAACAACAAACAGCTATCAGCTAACAGCCATTTTACCAAACAGGGCCTATATATAGATTCAGGTTCAGATGCATTTAAGTGTTTCTCGTGCGGTTGTGCGGGTGATTAATATGCGCGAGTTTTGTACTTAATGTGCATGAGTCTTGTGCTTAATGTGCGTGAGTGTGTAATGTTTAATGTGCGTGAGCTTTGTACTTAATGTGCGGGAGTCTTGTGCGTAATATAATGTGCGTGAGTGTGTATAGTACTTAATGTGAGTTGTTATGTGAGTTGTTGTTGAAACTTTAAAGTGCATGAGTTTTATGCTTAATGTGCGTGAGTTTTGTGCTTATTGTGCGTGAATCGTGTGCTTAAGGTGCGTGGGTGTGTACTTAATGTGAGTTGTTTTTAAAACTTAAGGTGCGTGTGCTTTTGTGCTTAATATGCGTGAGACTTGTACTTAACATGCGTGAGGTTGTGTTCTAAAGGTGTTTTGTTTGTGTGCTTAATGTGCGTGTGTTATGTACTTTAAATAGGTCAGATTAATGCTTAACGTGCGTCCACCCGCACAATCGCACGGGAAGCCTCAAATGCACCTGATCCCTTCATATATATAAAGAGCCCAAGAGAGTTAGGCCTATAATGAGTAGAAAAAATGGCGGTCAAATTTTTTAATCAAATGAATGGCTCAGATTGATTAGATTTTAATTTTTCCTTGTGATTTCCTAATTTATCCTTAATGAATATGATTATCCGTTAACTTTTCCGTTAAATATGATCTTTTCTGTTAGTTTCTGTTAGTTCACCGTTAACTTACTCATTGATTTTATAAGAAAGGTCTCAGGTTCGAACCTCATCCCAATCAAATTAAAGTTGGCATAATTAGTACTCTATTTTACTCTTATTAAATTAATTAATAATAAGAATTTAGTAGCTACAACAAAAAATAATACATATGCATTTCTTTAATTTAGAATTATGTGTGTACAATGTCTTTATTCAAAAAAAAATTATTCATTATCAATAAATTAAATAAGAGAAATAATTTCATTAGTTATACTATCTTATTTTTCTCCAATGTAAAAAATCTTTACATTCAAATTAATCAATTAATTATATTCACTACATTGTCTATTATCTTTTTTTGTGCACTATTTTTTAATTAAATATCAAAGTTATAATACAAAATAATGTTATATATTTATTTACCAAGTATTTTATTAATACTATGAAAAAATTAAAAATTTAAAAAACATAATTAATAAAGCCGGTCATATTAACTACTTGAGGGATTTGTTGACAAAGAGAGTATTCAAAACACACAACAAATTGAAGTGAGAACTACATCGCAATGTTCTTGTTTGATAATCAGCAGTTAGGGGTTAGCGTTAGCGGATTTGACTAGCGAATTATATCAACGGTTGGTAAAAAGATATTTGAAAAAATTAACCGTTTAGATTAACATGTAAAATGACCTAAGGGTATACATAATAATAATAATAATAATAATAATAATAATAATAATAATAATAATAATAATAATAATAATTGTTTTAAAAAATAAAAATATATATAATTAAGGCAACCATATTAACTACTTGTGAGATTTATTGACAAAAATAGTATTCAAGTCACAGAACAAATTGAAGTGGGAAACTACCTCGCAATGTCCTTGTTCGTCAATCAGCAGTTAACTATTCAATATTAGTATATATTTAATATTTTATGCCTTAATTTTTAGTTGCTCCCCTTTATGTCCCGTATTTGGTTTCAACCATACTTATACAATTATTTTATTGACAATTATAATCAATCTTGACTATATTATTTTGCATTTGTAAACTTAGAATTACCTATTTAAATACACAAATTAAACATTCAATTATCTATGCATTAACAATTCCAATATAATCTTGCATTGATATATTTTAAAGTACTTATTTAAAAAAAATAAAAATATTGGGCATTATCCCAATCGCGCAATGCACGTAAAAATTAGTGTATATATATATATATATATATATATATATATACACTCAAAGCTATGAAATTTAATTTTGAAAATTAATTCCAACTAAAATTTTAGTACGAAACCAAAATAATAAGTGATTTAATTTATAGAAAATTAATACCAAGAAATTTATTTATATAAAATAAATAAATACTAAGAAAGAGTTTTCTACCCTGAGGTTATAACCCAACAAAAATAAGGAAAGATCCAAGTCGTGTGTAACACACACTTTCCTTAAAATTGATTCGCTACCTTCGGGAGCTAGGAGCGTTGTAGCGTCAGCCTCCCAGGATAAAATGGATCACGACATTAAGTTTGAGCATTCAAACAAAAGGTTCGGCGAACAAAAATAACAAGCTGAGCACTTCGTAGTTTTACCCCAGTGCTGGTAGAAATTTTAGAAGAAAATGATTTTAAGAGAGGAAGAGAGAAAATTTAGATTTTGACAATTCAAAATCAGCTTCCAAATATAATCTGCCAACACTAACATGGCGTTTGGTTGGAGGGGGGAATTATATGGGAAAGGAATTGTAATTCCATGGGAGTTGAATTACTGGGAATAAAGTGAGAATTTAAATTCCAGAGTTTGGTGGACAGGAATAGAATTACTGGGAATTTCAATTCCAATGTTTGGTATACATGGGAATTGAAAGGGAATAAGTAGTATAAAGTAAAAAATGTCCATTATTGTTGTTAAACATTAATTTTAGGTTAAAAAAGGAAGGGATAATATTGACTCATCACTATTTTTTTACCCAAGAATTAAAATCTCGGGGGGGGGGGGGGGGGGGGGGGGGGGCACATGGGATTTTAATTCCATGGAATTGCAATTCCCTCCAACCAAACTACGGAATTTAATAGTCTTTGGAATTAGGTGGGAATTAAGCGGGAAGGGAATTTAAAATCCCTCCAACTAAACGCCCTGTAAGTTTTTATATGAGAAAGAGAAGTTAATAGCATTAATCAATGGCACATAAATCTAATTTAATAATCAAATTATAACGTTTAAAACGATCATACTTATTATCAAAATATACTTATTATCAAAATAATATCAACGGTTACAAAATTAATATACAATTAATTCATATCAACCATTAATAACTTGTTTCAAAACACCTTAGTGGTCGAGAAGTCTGTACATCCGGCAACCTATCGAAACATTCTGGAAAGTTGCCTAAGCATGCACCTTCTGAAATTAATCTGGATGGTCACAACTCACAACCATTCGGAACTGTCCGGATGGTGACCATTCAGTACTACTAACTATTTGCACCATTCGGTGCTGCCACCTTCCGAAAGGTGCAATAAAAACACTCCAAAGTGCTTAATGAAGTAATTAGCACTATTTGAAATGCTACACAATTAGCACCTAAACTTAAACTTAACTTTTGACTTCTCTCAAATAGGTTCCTTTTGAGAATCAATTTCCCATTCATTTATTATCTATTTTTAGCGTACAATATATCAATTTCTTCGTCTCACTACGAATAGTGCAAACCCACTTTGACCCAACTCAAATCGGAAGTGGATCCACATATATTTGTACCACAAAATAACCACTTTATTTGCCATTTTATGCTAAAAATTCCAACAATCCCCCACATGAATGAAAATTAATTTTTGGAATGTGGAAAAACGACACGAATGTGCTCAACGGTCGATCCCTACATAGGATAGGTAGGTGTTACCCTTTGAACCTTGCCTTGTGAAGATATGTTTACTCTACTGGATGTTCGGTAGAACTGATGTCTTTGAACCGACTGCCGTTTGTGTAGATGATGACATACCCCACACAAGAACCTTCCAACATTTGTTCTATTCTCATGGTTGTGCCTGTTTTGCTCATGGATCACCTTCCTGGTTCTGCGAGAGTTTCAAAAGAATTGAGCCCAATCAATTATCCTTTGAAGCAGTCTACTTCTCTCTCACATATGTGATTCTTTTCTGAGTATCCCGCACACTCACAAATGTCAACCGACATTCGAATCATTAAAGCATCAACATGCTAATCTCGTGCGGGAGTCACTATTTTGTCCAACTCAGAGACTATTAGACAAATGTGGTTAAGTGGATGAAACACGATTCTCATGTATGATTTGTGAGCTATTACAAACGAATAAGAGAGATTTATCTAATACACACTCAAATAGTGACGATTGATTTTCTCATCATCCAAAAACTAAAATAAGGGGGTGACGGGATAATTGGATACATTTACTAGTATTATTGAGATAATTGAATATCTTTACCGGTATTACTTTCTAGCTGGCACTAGGTCTGAGGAGAGCAATAAATCCGTTACATAGGCACTTAATGCAGAGTCATTATAGTTATTATAGAGCCGTTGTATTTATTAGACTAAATTAATTAGCCAGTATCCAATATAAATACCGAACCCTTGTGGTAGGCATGGGAGTGACGATGGGACACACTCAAATATTATACTAAGAACTATCACCAATGCAATCGTTTAACTTGTCACTCCTTGCTTACTATATTCTTAACTATATTCTGGTAACATTCTTACGGTCAGGGAGTGTATCATGACTTGTGGAGACTTGACTTTTAAAATAATAGATTTTAATAAATTATCAGTGACTTTCATTAAATATTTATAAACATTTGTAAACTTTATAAGAGTCTATAAAAGTCTATATTAAAAATATTAATATACTTTTATTAACTTTTGTATTTCTTTTTTTTTAGAGAAAATTCCAATTTTGGTCATATGACTATAGGAGCTTTGTTAATTTCAGCCCCTAACTTTTAAAGTATCAATTTAGTACCTTGAGTATGTAATTTTTGTCAATTTTGGTCACTCCGGCCAAATTTCGCCGGAAAATATTAATAAGTAAAATAATGAGGGTATTATAGTAATTTCACTCCTCTTTTCTTCTTTTACGGCGAGACCATCTTTTCCGGTGATGGAACACCAAATCTAGAGCTCCACACCACATTTTGCTCTTTCTTTCCGTTCATCCACTTCCAATAAATGAATAATTTCACGGATTCGGTTTGGATGATCACAAATATTTGCCCTTTGCAAATTCTTTAGACTTCTGGAATTTGTCTTAATGTGTGTTAACTAAAGTTGGTGACGCAATCACTGATGTGGAAGCATTCAAATGGACTAGAAACTGGTATTGGCTGGAAGATTTCTTCATTATCTACGGTGAGTGTTTATCAGTAGATTTATTTCTCCCATATGTTTTTAATATTGGTCCGATGAGCTTTGTGAGTTTCCGATGGCGCACTGGTCTCGTACGCACAATCAGTTGGTATCGGTACCATGACTTCCTCAAGTTCGCCGGAGAGTTTTTCTCAGGTGACATGGTAGACTCGCCGGAGAAGAAGAAGAGAAGTGTGAAATGATTAAAATGCCCTAATTATTTCAACTATTAAAATTTTTCGACGAAATTTAGCCGACAATTTGACCGGAGTGACCAAAATTGACAAAAATTACATACTCAAGGAGTCAAGGTACTAAATTGACACTTTTAAAAGTTAGGTGCTGAAATTAACAAAGCTCCTATAGTCATATGACCAAAATTATTTAAAAAAAAAAAATCTAAAAAAGTCATTAAAATTCTAAATTAAACACAACTCTACAAACTTCCAATGACTTTGATTCTTATTATTTATATAATTATTATTTTCTTATAAAAATGTTTTAAAATATGTTAAAATTCTTCATAAAACTCTCCATCTATATCTTCTTCTTCGATATCAATTTTCTCAACTTCATTATTTTCACCATAGTAAGGTGAGACATTAAATGACAATAACATATACAATATTAATAAACACTTCCAAATAAAAACTTTTTCATATAAAATTTCATAACAATATTGACTACAAATGGGAGGTCACATGTTCGAATCCAAGTGGGGTAATTGACTCTTTGTGCTTCAATATATTAAGAAAGTATATATAGACAACAATTTTTTTTTTTTTTGAAAGCTTCTAGCTCTATTACATTGTAATGTAATATAGACAACAAAGTTAGTAGTACTAAAACCAACAATATTGAATAAAAAAATGATTTAAATAAAATATTTAAAAATATACTTACTAATTTTTTTTTTAAATCAATAACTTTTTTAATATTAATTAATATTGAGTAGATCTAAGTATAATTTTAATTTACCCCTTTCGCATGACGTAAACGTGGCCAATAAATACAATGTGTTAGTTGGAGCTTGGAGTTTTCAAGGCCTTACAATAAGCAACCAAAACCAAACCCTCCAATGCCCATACGGCCCTACTTCCCCTCTCTCTCTCTGGATCCAGCGGCCACCTTTTGCTTTTTAATTTTGAGTTTTATTTTTGTAAACCAACCCTTTTCTCTATTATTGTGATCTTTTCTCACATGAATCTCTTGCCAAGTGCCAACCCAATACCGTTTCTCGCTCGTAATTTGTGAGTATTTACTTGGCGTCTCTCTGTAACTCTGTAAGTATCACACAACATTACTGGTTTCTGGTTTGAGTTTGACGGCCATGCTTGTTTCACTATATTATACGCCCACTTGGATCTTGCGCCTCCTTTCATTTTCGGCCGTCAATTGAATTAGCGTTCAGAGTTTTGATCAGTCACTTCTGTTTCCCTTGAGGAGTTATATATACATTCAGGTAGGGAGAGAGATCTTTCAAGTTGGCACCTTTTTCTTTTCTTTTCTTGGTTTTTTAAATCAAAACTCAACTACCCACTTTGATCTTTGCCTCAAAGTTCCAGTCTTTACGCTATAATGATGATCTCCGCTGTGAGGCAGTCTGGGCCGCTAGCGATCCGCGGCTCTGATTTTTTCCGTCCGAAGTCGCCGGCGCCGGCGCCGAAGTTATGCGTTCTCCCGCCGCTCCCGGCGTTGAAGCCTTGCCGGGGTTCTGTTCTCTCGTTGGCGAGGCCGGTCCATGTTTCTTCTGTGGAGACCTTTGGGAGTTTGAAGGAGAGATCTCGAGGCGATGATCACGAGAAGCGTGCGTTGGTCACGTGCAAGGCCTACGAGGCCGACCGATCGCAGCCGATCGAAGAACCGGCGGCCAAATCTGAGGCTGCCCGGAAAGTGAAGATCGGAATCTACTTTGCGACTTGGTGGGCTTTGAATGTGGTCTTCAATATATATAATAAGAAGGTTCTGAATGCTTACCCTTTTCCATGGCTGACCTCCACGCTCTCCCTCGCTGCTGGGTCTCTGATAATGCTCATTTCTTGGGCTCTGAGGATCGCCGAGACTCCAAAGACGGATCTTGATTTCTGGAAGACCCTCTTCCCAGTAAGAAAATCAATCTTTTTGTATTGTTCTTCTTGATCAGATGTTTTATGTTGTATTGCCTGTGATCTTTAGCTTACCTGTTTATTTATTTTAATGGATTTTATCATCTGAGGATGCTAATATGTTGGGAATTTTCTATTTTTCTTGTTTGTATTGTAATTGGATTGGACTATAGTGTTTTTTGATGATGTTGATGTTAATGTTGTGTTGGGTATATTTATTTAGGTTGCAGTTGCACACACCATTGGACATGTGGCTGCTACTGTGAGTATGTCAAAGGTTGCTGTGTCTTTCACTCACATTATCAAGAGTGGGGAGCCGGCTTTCAGTGTTCTGGTTTCCAGGTTCATCCTGGGAGAGAATTTTCCGGCGGCTGTTTACTTATCACTCGTCCCGATTATTGGTGGTTGCTCGCTTGCTGCCCTTACCGAGCTCAACTTCAACATGATTGGTAACCACAATTTCCTCTATCGAAATGTTTGTGATTATGTGTTTCTTAAACCATTGCCGTTTACTATAGTGGAGAATTCATGGTTTCTAGGAGTTATTGCGTTACTTCTAATCAGTGTTGCAAAAATCAGGCCTAGGCCCTAGGCGGTCCCCAGGCGCTTAGCGATTTTTTCAACCTTGCTTCTAATATAAATCACCTTTAGAAAGAACTATTGCACTATTTAATTGATGGAGTTTTCCGGGGATTTTTACTACTGAAATACTGCCCAATAATGCTTGTTTACTCTAACAATACGCAATTTGCTGATGCCTTTTCATTTTGGGTTTTGGCTGTTAACTTCAGGGTTTATGGGTGCCATGATATCGAACTTGGCGTTTGTTTTCCGTAACATATTTTCCAAGAAGGGCATGAAGGGGAAGTCGGTTAGTGGGATGAACTACTACGCTTGCTTGTCCATGCTATCTCTTGTTATTCTCACCCCATTTGCAATTGCTGTGGAGGGACCACAAATGTGGACTGTTGGGTTTGAGAAAGCTCTTTCCCAAATTGGACCCAATATCATATGGTAATCAGATGACACCTATCGAACCTTGTTTATCTTTTCGGTACAATATTTGGCATAATGTTACTTCAAGATGTTTTGGGTAGGAAACCTTTTTTGTAGTAATTATTATTTTCGTCAATTTTTTCAATGAATTTATGCAATGAGGACAATGAGGACAATTGCAGATATATATATCTATTTTCTTATTGGCTTGCCAATAGTTGGAAAACTCGTTTTCATTGAATTCCAAAAATGATTAGGTTATCTATAGAGAATATGCAAGCAAGCTAAATGATATTTCAAGTGTGGATTTAACATTTTCATATCCAACGGTTCTCATAATTTCTTATGTAGTGATGTATGACCAGTGTTGCAAAAATCGCGCCTAGGCGCTAGGCGGTCGCCCTCCTAGGTGCCCTAGGCAGTTCCCAGGCGCCTAGTGATTTTTTCAACATTGTGTATGACTATTCGTTTGTTATAGAAATATTTAGTTTGAACGGACTAATAACTACGATGAAGGCTAGGGAGCTCTTCAATGTGCATTTGCGTATCTGTTTATACCTTTTTAAACTGCGACCCGTCTATACAATCGGTGTGTTTTTGGTTACTGATGTTTTTGTATGGTTAATATCTGCGTGTATAGGTGGATGTTGGCCCAGAGTGTGTTCTATCACCTCTACAATCAGGTGTCGTACATGTCCCTGGACGAGATCTCGCCTTTAACTTTCAGTATTGGAAACACCATGAAGCGTATTTCTGTTATTGTCTCGTCCATCATTATCTTCCGGACACCAGTCCAGCCTGTCAATGCTCTAGGAGCTGCCATCGCTATTCTTGGAACTTTCTTGTATTCACAGGTAAATTATGTCTTTTTGTATTGTTTTGGTGATTAAATACGATTCTCCCTTGCTAGATACCTCAGTCTGAAAGCTACCGAAATTTTTTCTGCAAAAATGAACACTACTTCCATATAAACTAAACAACAACACAATTTACATTTTGAAGTTCTGCCCCCACATGTCTTTGGACCGAGGGAGGGAAGTGTAATCTGTGGTTATCTAAGCTGAATTTGTCACCATTGCTGAAATCCCAGAGGCCTAACTGTAGGAGGCACCTTTAAGCCCGTACCATACTTAGACTAATCCCTGTTCACACCGGCCCGGCCCAATTAAGGGGTAAAGTGCTGAACAGATTGGTTTTTTTCATACGAGAGGGGTTCGAACTCCTGACCTCTCTTAAAGAACAAGAGTGCCGGCCACTCACGCCAACCAAGCTGGTTAAGTAGCTAATTAGGCTTCTGCATTTTTATTTCCTTTTTGTCATTTTGTGTAGTATACCTAAAAATGAACATTCAATGTATTGAAAATGAATCTTTAGTATACAACTAATGAATCTTATGTCAATGGTCCATCTTGTAATGATCGGACAAAGTATTGAATTGTATTTCAAGGGCACGTTCTCTAGTTTTAGCGAGGATGCATATTTAACTTAAAAGGATTGCCATTTTTATCGTATTCTGGGTTGTTTTTGCAGGCAAAGCTGTGAAGATTTGGGCAGAAGGAAGTTGGTGCAGCAGAGAGGAAGGAATGAGATTTTGGGGGTGGTGATGAAGCAAGCAAGTTGCTTTGTTTGTAGATAGCAAATAAGGAGTTTGAGGGAAGTACTCAAACGTTATTATAGTGATAGATTGGGCAGAGTTTATTGTAATTTTTTTTTTGCACCTCCAGAGTTGAGAGAGAGAGAGAGATAAGAATGTTGAACTGTATAAATAAGCGAACAGAGATGATGATGAGCTGTTAGGGAACTCTTTCAAATTTGATAAATAGAGTATGATGGTTATGATGATAGATTGCCACCGACGCCTAAAGTATAAAAATGGCACACCTTAATTGAAAAATTTATGCATCTTTAAGTTTATAATAATTGGATGTGTTTTAAATGTTAAAATGGTGCACTTTACGTGTTAAAAAAATACACAAGTTATGAAAAGATACACTTTAAAGTTTAGAGTGAAGTTTAAAACAAAAAATGCATCATACGTTTTCAACTGAAAAATTGACGCACAAAAATCACACCTTAAGGACAAAAACTACGCACCTTAAATTTGATTAATAAACAAAAAATCAAATTGCCGTTGTATTTTTTAAAGTTTTTTTTTTTTTTTTTTTTTAATCTGAACTGTTGATTTTGATTAGATCAAACTGAAATTAACTCATTTTTCACCTAGAATATGCATATGATTCTCTCTCTCTCTCTATATATATATATATATATATATATATATATATACTTGGCCGCCTAGGCGACACCCCAAGTGCCCAACTAGCGCATAGCACCTTCGTGAGAGCCAACCCACTCAAGCCATTTAGACTTGATAGATCACATTGAGGTTAAAAAAATAATTTGACCTTAACCTACCATTTTTTAGAAAATCTTTTCGACGCAATTCATTAATTTTAAAATTAGTTGTATCTAATCATCGTTCTAACCGTTTCAATTTCACTACTTTCCCAATCATAAGTTTTGGATTGATTGTCCCACCAATATAAGCCCAGCCAATATATTAGCAATTGTTATACAATGAAACATGGTTGACACAATTGTGTAAACCACGGTGATACGCCATATATATGTATATTGTCAAATAAATCTATAATAAAATTAAAATAATATTTTAGTATTGCTATAATGTATTGTGTGTATAAATTGAAACTGAAAAACATAGCTCATATAAATATGTATAATGTCAAATGAACATGTAGTAGAATTAAAATGCTACTTTAGTGTTACTATAATGAATCTATTGTATGTATAAAATGAAACTGAATAAGAGAACTCATATAGATATGTATATTATCAAATGAACGTGTTTTGAAATTACAATGATGCTTAGTGTTGTTATAATGAATATATTGTGTATATAAAATGAAACTAAATAGCAAAGACATGAGTGTAATTAAAATGATACTTTAGTATTATTATAATGAAATTAGTATATGTGAAAAATAAAACTAAAATAGAACTTATACCATGATCTATACTATTATATGGACCATGATCCATAATAAAATATTCCATATATTAGAAGTGTCCTAATATGTTTGGGCTTGGACCAAAATTTATGTTAAGGAATGGTCTTAAATATGTCTTAAGGCAAATTATTCTGTGGACCAGTGTACTAAGATACACATTTTACATATTAAATATTTACAATTTCAATACTAAAATACACAATTTAAAACAAGGATCCATCCTGGTCCATGGTATAAGAACTGAGGTTAGTCTTAGTGGCTCAAAAGAGTTGATTGAGTTATGATTTTACAGGTATGAGTGTTTCTAGGCTTAATAAATGTTGAATTATCATTTATCAACTTTGTGTATTTATGGCCCAAAAAAGAGTTTAGGTTAATCTTCGAGGCTCAAAAGAGCCGAGTTATTATTTTACAAGTCTGAGTGTTTCTGGGCTGAATAAGAACTGAGGTTAGTCTTAGTGGCTCAAAAGAGTTGATTGAGTTATGATTTTACAGGTATGAGTGTTTCTAGGCTTAATAAATGTTGAATTATCATTTATCAACTTTGTGTATTTATGGCCCAAAAAAGAGTTTAGGTTAATCTTCGAGGCTCAAAAGAGCCGAGTTATTATTTTACAAGTCTGAGTGTTTCTGGGCTGAATAAAAAGATGTGTACATGGGAAGCTTTTCTCTATCAGAGCCAGGTTTCGATCCTGGGACCTGTGGGTTATGGGCCCACCACGCTTCCGCTGCGCCACTCTGATTTATTGTTTAAATATTGTAAATTTCTATACTTATTAATTTGTGTAGATAGCTGTGACGCTAAAGCCCGTTTGTGATTCTCGGTATTTGCGCCACATTGATGGCCTTAACTCATTCTTTAAAATAGTGTAGTTTCCCAAAAACTTGATTTATACACTTTTGATAAAATTTACAATATTAAGTGCTTTGTAAATTGTAAACATGTACTTTATTTTTTTTGGAAAGTTACTGGCTCTATTACATTGTAGTATCTGTTCATATACTTTCTCAACCTACTGAAACACAAAAAATCAATAACGCCTCCATTGAAGTTCGAACTCATAATTTTTTTCCAAATGAAAGTCCAACCTGAATACCATTAAACCACATAGTCCTAGTAAACATGTACTTTATACTTTACTAGAAGTTCATACTTCATAGATATTGCGCTAAGCACAGAATACAATTTTACAACTTACATATTATTGTACATTTTTCTATGCGATTATATATACTATATTACTCTATATTATATTATATAGAATATTTATAATGAGATAAAAGAAGAAACCCAAGCCTTTTTATTTTACCTAAAGAAAGATAATGGAAAAATACAATTAAAAAAAAAAAAAAGAGTAACAAATTTAGGAGGATAAGCCATTCTCTATATTATGTTTTTGTCCCTTGTGAGAAAAGGGAGAAGATGTTATGTGTATTTACAAAAATGAATGCAAAAGCTAGAAGTCAATGATGGGTTCGCCAATGGTGAGATTCCTCTCAACGTTCCATGGTAGGTTAAAAAGCTTCGCCATTATAAATTTGAAGATCTTATTCACATTGATGTTATGGGTCGAGCTCGAGAAGAATAAGGTTGCCTTCATCACCTTTGCATATGCCCTTGCCTGCAAATTTATTGTGTATCAGTTCCTCAAATCTTAAATATTACTTTGAGCAGCACAGCTTTTTGCATATAATCAGTTATCAGCTAATTTACTAAACACTTTTCTACAATCAACTAATACTATCAACTCGTCAACCTCACTAACCCAATCAGTTAACAACTATCAACTATTTACTAAACACTCCCAAAGTAGCAGCTTTTTGCATATAATCAACTATCAGCTAATCAACTTACTAAACACTTTTCTACAATCAGTTAATGCTATCAACTCGTCAAACCCATTAACCCAATCAGTTAACAACTATCAGCTATTTACTAAACTCTCCCAAAGTATTGATATAGAAGTGAATATTTTTTGATGGGTATGCTCAATAGTCCCAACTCCCAACCAACATTCTTGTGCTACCAAGACAAGCAAGTTTCATATAAAGAAATGTTTGGCGTTTGTCCTTGAACTTATCCGATAAGGCAAGGCCTAAAGGACATACTACATAGATACAATTTGTAGTTACCTTGTTTCTTTCTTTCTACTTGGATTATGTCCGGTTGGACACATGTATTTTGTAATCTCAATCTTTACGTTGACGTTACAAAGGGGATGCAGAAAACAAGACATTTTTATCAAATTTTTAGGCAATGAAAAAATTTACAATCATTACTCGAGAATATGCCCAAGATAAATCATATTTTGTGATTCTAGAAATTAATTTAATAAATAATCTAAATTATTCAAATTAAAAAGTTAACAAAGCCTCCTCATCATGAAAAAAACATCGTTATAATTCACACACGAACAGGTCGTCGTAGGTGGGCCCACACCTCATCCTAGGAAAAAAATCTGGGCGTTTGTTCTTTGGATCGTTACGCACGCAAAGAGATTTAAGGACTGTTTGGTTGCTTATATTACATTATCTTTTTGGGGAAAGAAAATGACTCCTTAACGTATGTCCGTTTCGTTGCCCCGAAACCTAATTTTCAAGGTCAAAGCTCAAAAAATAATTTTATATTTTTTTTATTTACTGCTCTCCTGTTTTTGTATACGTGTCGTTAATTATCAAAAACCAAACAGTAAAAGAAACATTAGAGAACTGTAAATAGTTTTGTAGGTAAAAGGGATTTACCTGAGTGACGATTGTCCACTGAATGTCGGGCGGAAGCTGGGCAAAATCGTCAAACTTGGTGCCGATGAGTATAGGAATTGCATTCTGCAGTATCAACTCAGAATTAGATACACACTCCAAATTAAGTGCATTTTAGTCATTTTAATTCTTAATTATCTGACTTTATAATATTAATAAATATAATTTTTATCCCTGTTACGAAACAACAGTAATGTGAAACAGAATCAAACAAAGTTTCGTACCTGATTCCACTTTCTTGCTTCACTGAACCACCCTATAACACTGCAACACCAAAACAATTTTTTTTATTGAAAAAAGAATTAATATATTAAGATTTTAAAGAATTAATGACTTTGTGATCTAGTGACACAAAATGACTCGATCATAGAGTCAGTATTAATTCGTCGTGCTTCAATAAATTTAAAAAATAAACAGATACTACATTGTAATAAAATCAATAGCACTTTAAAAATATATATATATTAAAAAAAAAAAAAAAAAACTTAAAGCATACCTGTTTAGTGTTGATCTACTAGTAAGATCGAACATGAAGAGAATAGCAACTGAATCTTTGCAGGCAATTGGAAGTTGATCAAGTGAGGAATAATCTCCTGCCCAATTTTTTTTAAAATAAATCAGATTTACCAATTTATAATTTAAAATTCTATTATTGATTTATTACTGAAAATAATTTTATTTTATTTTTTAAATAAAAATCTGCATACCTCCAACATCCCATATTCTGAACGCAATTCTTGCACCTCGTACGAATAATGTTTTGTCCATTAGGTTTAATCCATTCATTTGCAGGCATCTCTTCTCTTCTTCATCTCCAACATACTTTATCTAAAATATTCCCAAAAAAAAAAAAGGATTGATGAACTTTAAGGCTTTAAACTTTAAAGGGTTTATTCGAAACGAATAGAAGTTTGATGAAATTATAAAACTGACCACAAAACTTGTTTTCCCAATCTGGCAATCGCCCAAGATACTGATCTTCAAGGTGACCAAATCCGAATCACTCTCGTACCCGCCACGAATAGCGGTGGTGGGGTCCTCATCGATAACCGTCCCGGATTCTGCGGATTCCGGCGGCGGCGGAGCAGCAGCACCTCCGGTCCGGGATATTCTCCGGTAGCGCGCCGGGTGCTGGCCGGTGGAGCAGACCAGTATTCTATCCCAAAGGAACCGGAAAAACTCCCTGAAATACGAAACCCTTTCCAGTAACCTCCACCGGAAGTTGACGTGCACGATTTTCCGGCAAAGCTTGGTCATCTTCCCGGTGGCTTCATGGGCTTTCTGAGCCATGAGTGTGGCTTACGCTCGGAGAAGATAATGATTCCTGAACTCTCATTCTGTGTCAAGTTTTAGGTTTTGTTTTGCGTATTTTTTTCTTTTCTTTTTTTGATTTCTACAATAAAGTTAACGAAGCAGAGGGAAGAGAGAAAGGAAGTTTATTGTTTTGGGGGGTGGGGCAGTTGACCGGAGTTCTTGGGTGCCTAATAGTCCAAGTTGCCGGCTTTCTTGGTTCCAAATGTAGGCTGGGCATTTAGGTCAATTAAATTAGGCTCAGCTTTTGATATATAGAAGTTCCTAGGGGTACTTTGGTCATTCCGGAAAAAGGATAATTTTGTAAATTAGCTCGTTTTACCTGATAGGGATTGCTCCATTTTAATGAATCTAATGATGCTAAAATTCAGCATTAGACCTGAATTATTATATTCCTTTTCTTTCTTTTTTTTTTTTTTTTTTTTTTTTTTTGAAAAGAATGATTATATTCCTGGGTGCTACTAAAAGGTGAATCACTACTACTTGTTGGACTAAATTTTGGATCATATAACATTTAAATTTTATTTATGTGATTAATTGAACTATCCATATGAAATGAATTATTATTAAAGTATAGACTCAATCTATCAATTAGGGGGTGTTTGGTTGGCATGAATTGTGTTGAAATTGAATTGGAATTCAATGAAATGATAAATTACATTTTTTGGTTTGAGCTAATTGCAATTCTATGGAATTGCAATTCTCACAATTCATTGAATTGCAATTCATAGGTCTCAATTCAATGAATTCATGCAAAGGGAAAGTGGAGGAAAAGACATATTTGTCATTGAATGTTATTATTAATATTATTATACAAAGGGTATTTTAGTCTTTATATCATTACTCCCATTTTCATTATTCCTTCCTACCAAACAATGTAATTATAATTCCTACTTTATTTACACCTTATTCTTTTCCCACCGAATTACAATTTCTTTCCCCTTTAATTCCTTCCTTCCAACCAAACGCCCTGTTATAGTTGTGTTTAATTTTCTTCCCTTAATAATTATTCATGAAGTGATGTTTTGGTATTTTTGTTAATATTCTATTGAATTTAGACATAAAATCAAAACTTAAAGGGTAAAGGTAAACATGAAATTTGATGTTCTCTTATTTTCTTTATATGAGACAGATTTTCTTAATATTACAATGTTATTTGACCATTTTTTTAGTTTAAAATTTGTTGAATAAACTAACTGAAACACGGTTAATAATATTTATGTGACCTGTTAACATTTGATAACAAATTTGGTCTATCTAGCAAAATTTGATTGAAATTCTAAAATGGTTAAGATTATTAGTGCGTTTTTTGGGTTGTCATATTTGAATACGATTACAAGTTTTACTTTATTATATTTTAAAAATTAATAATTTGTAAAGCGGACAAGCAGTTACAAACATTGACATTAAAAGAAAAAAAAAAAGTGAGACAAAACATTATTTTCTTGTAACAAATTTCACCTTTGTGACTAGTTGAGTTACCACTTCATTTTTTAACTAATCACATTATAGTTATTTCTTTTTACGAACCGATGTACTATATTATAATTGCTTATTTATTTAATACGTACAATTCTCATTCTTAAATTATTATAAAATAACACTTTTATTCTTTCAAGTACCTTGTGGTTTGATGTCATCACTGTTATTATTTCAAACAGAATTACAAGTTCGAGTCTCATCTCAATCTCAAGGGTTGGGATATTAATTGAAACTGAACACCAAATAAGGTTACTCGTGACCATTCACCATTCATTAGTCGTCGGAGCACATTAATAGGGAAAGGAAAAAAAAAAAAAAACGATGACTTAGACCGAATAAGGCGACCCGCAACCATTACACTAAAATGACATATTAATTTGTTTAATTGTAACTTTTAAAAGTTTGAAAGTTTAATTAATGTATCATATAAAGTTCACCGTGTATTTAACCATTTTTCTTTTCAAATATAAATGCTTTTATGTGTCATTAATTCATTGTAATGAGATTTTAGCAATTTACTTTAATTTTAGAACACAATTAAGATTTCGAACTCTTATATTACTGCTTAAAATAAGGCATATGATCGGTCAAATCAACTTAGCACGCGGAGCCTAATTATGAGTTTTGATGTTAATAATCAGAAACAAATTGAAGGAATATTATTTCATGCATTGTTTTAATGCTGAAATTGGCATTAATGAATTAATGAATTATGAAGCAGAGGAAGGTTCGACGCACTGATGATAATAAAATACTTAATTAATTGATTTAAGCACAATTATTTAGTAATTATATATTTGTTAAGGAGCAAACCTCCAACAAGAAGAATACAAATGTTGTGATGACCACGAGGTAAATAATCAAATAGGATAAGCCACATCCTCATCATCACCAATTAGAATAAACAAGATATTATCATGATTCGTTTAAAAAAAAAAAAAAAAAGATATTATCATGATTTTCATATAACCCGGCCCCCATTGACAATTATGCTAAACAAACACTAGTAAAAATCAAGGAATATGACACTCTAACCCCTTAATTGTGATCATTGTTTATTTTTTGTTATTTATTTATTTATTAATTAATTTGTGACTTTGGCTTAGTCAATTTATTTTAGGAGTAATTTATATATATATATATATATAAATCAAGAAGGAGGATAACACTCCCCCCCAAAAAAAAAAAAAAAAAAAAAACTAGTTGTTCAATATTAGAATATGCATGGGTACGGTCGATGAATGCAGAACCAATCTTCCTCAATAATCATTCAAAGGGGAGTATGTAGGAGGGACTGCAAGCATATGTGTGTCATAACACTATCGAATGGACAAGCGAACTAAGAAATCTATCGCTCTATTATATTCTCTAAACATATACACTACTTGGATTGCCCCATGTTTCCTCCGGTAATATATTGCAAGAATATTTAAAATCTTAATTATGAATCAAAGTTGTCATTTTTCTAAGAACATATAGAGTAAATTAAAACCACAAATTTTTTTTACTGTGATGAGTACCAAGGTGCCATTTGGAAGCTAGAAAAAACTCAATTCAAACATTTATGATAATTTAAAAGATGAAAAAAAATTTATTTTCATGTTCGTTGAACTCTTAACTAGGAAAAGTTTAGTCAAATAGAAATGTGATTCATTAAAGGGTACGTCTCTTGTGACACAATCTCTTTTTTTTTTTGGTGAGATGTGTCATATTTAGATAGAAATATAATATTTATGATGAAAAATGTAATACTAATCAGATATAAATGAAGTGTTATTTATGAGGAAAATGTGATATTGTTGATTAAAAATGTACTCCGTACGTAATACTTTTAAATCAAAATATAATATTTAAGCGTTTTACATTGAAATATCTGTTCATATACTTTCTCAACCTACTAAAACACAAAGAGCTAATAACGCCTCCACTACGGCTCAAACTCACAACCTTCCAAATGAAAGTCCAACCCAGGTACCATTGGACCACATAGTCCTGATAAGCGTTGAAGAGTTACTTATAAGGAAAATGCAATACTAATTATGGATTAATTAATTGATTATTAATTACTTATAAGAAAAAGTATAATACTTAATGTGATATTTTTAATAAAAATATAGTATTTTTAAATAAATAAATAAAAAGTAATATTTAGGGGTTGAATAGTTACTAATGAGCAAAATTATAATAATTATGAGAGAAATGTAATATTTATGAAAATTTTGACATGTCTCACAGATAAAGATCAATTAGATGATCTCATAAGAGATTTTGCCTTCATTAAAATTTAAAACGTGAGAAAATTATTCTTAAATAGGGGTTACAATACATAATTCTTTTTCTAGGTAATTGAGAATATGCAAAATTTATCAAATTACTTTCTTATTTGTTATTGTGTTTTTTGTTTGCATATGACTATATTGTATATTAAAATAATTTCTCCAAAAAAGTTTAGGTGTTTGATGTTTGAAATAAGTTTCCAGGAAATTTAGTTATTATGTTAAAAAGATAACACCAAATGTATTAACTAATTTACTCAAACAAATTATTCTAAACAAACACATTTCCAATAGTTATTTTTCAAAAATTTAATGAATAAAAAAAATATTAAAGGGCCTTTAAAGAACTCAACATGAAAACATATCATTCTTCTTAACTCTTAACATAAATAACTTTGATTTCTAAATTTAAAGTTTTTTCACTACTATAAAAATTATGTGGCTCACCCAAATGAGTTATTATCTTACCTCAAGGGTTGATTCCCTAACTCAAAGAACCTCCACATCCTAGCTCGACTGAGTATTTGGGATGCTATAAATCTAACTCAGTGATTTATAAGACATGGTCAAATTGTCAATACGTATAAGGAATCTCTCTACTTTAAATACAATCTTAATACTACCACTATCAAATTTTGAACATTGATCTATTGTCCCAAATACTAGTTAATGAACCAGTGAGTTAAACCCGTGCGGACTAAATGAATTATTATCTTCTTCCAAAAAGTTGAATCCCCAACCCCAGAGATCTTCACACCCTGACCTGACAGAACATTTAAGAAGATGTAAATTACGGTGACTCAATAGCTCAACGGACATGACTAAATGCTGGTGCGCATAAAGAATCTATCCACTTTAAACATAATTCCTTACACTATCATTATCGAGATTCAAACCTTGATTTCTTCTTTCAAATATTACTTACCGATGCGGGCAAATGAGTTATTATATGCTCCCATGGATGGCAGATAAGTATGAAAGTTAATGGCAAGACTTGATTGGTGGATCTGGATCATGGCATTCTAATATTCCAATTTTAGTTATTTGTTTTCGAAATTAATTTTGGGTAAAAGTAACAGGGAATAAGGAAAAAGCTGCAAAAGTGGAAAACAGCGTCACATTTCGATATAAATATTTTTTTTTCCGATATAAATATTGACATCTAATTGGCTTTTCCTAAAAGTACTGCCAAGATTTAAAACTCATATAGGCCTGCCTTTTTTCAGCCAAGATGTCCTTGGAAACTGGAATCTTCATATACAAAAGCAATTTTTTTTTTCGGGAGAGATACAAAAGCAATTCTCATGTCCTCAAACTACGTGTTTAAGTAGAGAAGAAGTATTAAAAAACTTTGGTTTAAAAAAAAAAATTAAAAAACTTCAATTTAAGTAGTATAAATGATTTGATTTAATTTAGTACTCCGAATTTATTATCTCAAGATCCTCAAGTTATCACCTTAATGCACAATTAGAGGTTATACATATCTATAGAAATTTTGATGGATTTTCACTTTTTATAGCAGGATCATGTTATCATTTCAACTTATGACAATTCAACTTCTTTTACTCGAATTATATTTTGTCATCTTGAACTATATAAACTCGATCATAGTCTTTTGAGTAATTATAGTTTGTTGATTCATGACGGTAAAGAATTTTGAAAAGTAAAATTGGAAAGTCATTTCTTGATTATTATTTTTAGAGTGAAAGTGAAAAAAAAAAAAAAAAAACCGCTATCATATCCTCTAAGCAATTCAAAGCTTCTTGCATTGAGATTCAATATGTTCTATCAAATATGTCTTTCAGAAAGCAAACTTATGCGATAATAGATTGATGATGCACCATATCCAATTACAATGAGGTTTTCATTTTTTTAAGCCCTTCCTAAAGGGTTAGGCCAATTACTTTTTTTGCTAAAATATAAATTCAGGAGCAAAGTTTAGCATTCAATATTCTTAAAAACTTTATCCCCAAACTTGCTAAGCCGCCCCCCGGAGTAGTTATGTTGTGCATCCGTATGCACCATGCATGGTGCATACGGATGCAAAAACGACGTCGTTTTATTAAAAACGCGCGTCTTTCCTTAAAAAAAAAAATCAGGTTCAATTCCCAGCAACAACATTATGATGTTCATTCATTCTGGAATTTTAGTTCATAGATTATGAAATTTTAGTTCATTGATTCTGGAATTATAGTTCATCGATTCTAGAATTGTAGTTCATCGATTCTGGAATTTTAGTTCATTCATTCTGACATTTTTAGTTCATAGATTAGATTCTGGAATTTTAGTTCATATGTTGTTGCTGGGAATCGGAATCGAACCTGATTTTTTTTTTTAAATGGAGACGCGCGTTTTTAGTAAAACGACGTCGTGCATGGTGCACAGCACAGGGCCAAATGCCAGCGGTAACTCGCCCCACAGAGCATGTGGGAGGGTGTAAATCACGACAGTAACTCAATGGGTTAGTAGACAGGGCCAAATGCCAGTGCGCACAAGGAATCTGAAAAGGTTCCAGATTAGGCAAAGAGAGTCGTCGCGAAGAGAATAAGATGCTGCTCCCCTTCCCTCTGTCTTTTCCCGCTTTGCTAATCTTCCGGGAGGAATCTTTGGCTCTATCGTGCTCCCCTTCCCTCTGTCTTTTCCCGCTTTGCTAATCTTCCGGGAGGAATCTTTGGCTCTATCGAACATAGTCCCCGAGCGAGGAATGAAAGACCAAACCTGAACACCGAATAGTTAGAGATGCCGCAAGCAAAGATCGAATGAACCAACCAAGAATGAAGAGAAAACTCTCTATTTTTCAGTATGGATCACAGGTTGATCCAGTCGGTCCCATTTCCAATGGCATTGCTTGCTCGCTCCGTTGCTTGTGGGAATAAACGGAGGGTGGGATGGGTTCTTGTAAGGGTGTGGAGCCGTTTATAAAGTAGCAGGGTCGAGTCTGATACAGAAATCGTCTACTCTCAGGGCCAAATGTCAGTGCGCACAAGGAATCTGCCACACTGTGGTCGCCGAGGTTCGAACCTTAGTCTCTTATCCCAAATACTACCCACTTAAACTATTGATCTAAGCCCGTGCAAGTTCATAGTCTTAAAAACTAAAAGTACAATTTGGCATTTAATCTTTAATTTATTTGTTTTAAATGCATAAAAACATGCATGTGCTCCGTTTCCTTAGTTTCTACTCACTGGTCACAAGTTATATTTTTTTTGAATGCCTGGTCACAAGTTATATATTTTCCCTTTTTTTGAAAAAGTTTGGTCATTCCAACATACCCCCTTTTCATTCCTTAGTTTTTACTCTTAAAATGCTGTTATTGTTGTGAAAAAGTTAGGACATTTCCACATGTATGTATGTTTGTTAAACTGTGTTTAATTAGATTTAAATTAAGTTTAAAAGATGAATAGAGATAACTTTGATTTACGAGAAAGTCTGTAGCAATTATGCGAAAGTGAGCATATGGTTAAGTCCGCTTTGTGACCCTAATCGATCACAATGAGATAAGTCAACATAGATTGTCTATAGCTAACCAACTCAAATCAGGAAAATCAATAGATAGCTATGACATGGTGTCAAATTTAAAATCTTGTAGTTACCAAGTCAATTGTCCAATCAATTTTGGGCAACTAATTTTTAAATATTATTCAAGATTCTTTACCATGTAATATATGTTTTATACTTTCTAAAACTCTTTCAACCCAAAGAATCAATCTCCCACCACCGAGGTTCAATCTTTTGACCACTTATCTATAATGATAATAGATGTGACATCACACTACATAATAGTTGGTGTAAATTAATCTGATCTATTTGATTATGCAATTGTTAATAAACCATATACTCCGTATTAATTTAATGGGGACTTAAAAAAAATAAAGTCATATATGTATGTGTGTGATGAAGTTGAGCTCTCCGACAACATAGACTAACGACTGCTGAGTGTTGGATGAAGTGATAGCGATGTATAGTATTTGTTGGAAATCAATACCTAATTAAACCGATAAATTAGACAGTGATCGAAGAGAAAAGAATGAAGGCAACGGAAGTCCACTGCACCCACGCCACCTTGCTTTTCTGCGTTCAATCCTGCCTATAAAAGTTGAAGTAGCTAAGAAGAGAATATATATACAATGGATAAAATATATACTTCAAGAATCGGCATTCAAAAAAAAAATATACTTCAAGAATCGAATATCTTTTCCTTTATCCTTCTCCCTAAGGTTGAACTTCCAACTCCAAGGCCCAACAAAGCATATAAAAAAATGTAAATTACGGTGGCTCAATAGCTCAGCAGACAAGGCCAAATGTCAGTGTACACACAAGGAAGGAATTTGTCAACTTTGGGCATAATTTCCACACTGCCGTCACTGAGGTTTGAAGCTTAGCCTATTCTCCCAAATATTGCATACTGAACCATTGAACAAAGCTCATACAAGCATCCTTTCCTTATCCTATCCAACGTGTTTACCTACCTCAACAGAGAAAAAAATAAACTTAAATTATTTTTCATGGAAAATTTGCACCTGAGTTACTGAGTAAAACTGATTCATCTTAAACTATATATGGAATTTGGAGTCAAAGGCTGTGTGATTGAGCGGTATAGCTGTGACCCTTCAAATGGGAAGTATCAGTTTGAACCCTAGTGTGGGGGCATTGACTCTTTGTGCTTTAGTATATGTATGAACAGATACTACATTGCCTAACTTTATTAATTCTTATATAGATTATTATAGATTGATTATTATTATTATTATTATTATTATTATTAATCAATCTGTCCCATTTTATTTGTCCTACTTACTATTTATTGGTCAAACCAACTCTTTCTTTTTTATTTATTTTTTTAGTAAGCCTCGTTAATCGAACTAGACACATAAAATAGGACGGAAGGAGGGAGTATTTTATAACATAATAAAAGTAAATGATATATAGATAGAGGTTTGTTTTTGCCTAAACTGAATTTAATAATTGTCTTATAAATAAAATGAATAACATTACAATAAACAAGAAGCACCAGTGGTCTAGTAGTAGAATAGTACCCTGCCATGGTACAGACCCGGATTTGATTCCCGGCTGGTGCATGCCCTTGAAACAGTGGTAATTGGGTCGCCCCTTCCATCCGACCAAAATTGGACGATCAAAAGCGCATATGAGTTTCTTATTTTTTGGACTTCAAATAAATAAATGACAAATGAATGGAATGATACTAGCTTTTTGGACACTTAGCTTGGATAACTAATATAACTATAACAGTCATTGAAACAATAAATAAATACATGGAGATTTTTAAAATATGTATAAAGTAATATAATCAAACTTGATAATTGATTTGAATGAAATGTTTAATTTCAATTTTTCAAGTATAGTTGTATTCCTAAAATTAGATGTATATTTTTTTATGAAACAAACATAATATCAATATAATCATATCAAAATACACTTATGTGTCTATATCGTGTTAGTTTAAGTATTTTAAAACTGGAAAAACAATATATTTAGTATTATTATTATATGAATATAGTGGACTTAAGACCTTCAATTATACATGCATTTAAATTTCGTCTTTCAAATGACTCAAAGATGGTAAATTTAATTCTATGAGGTGGAAATATTAAATGTAAAGAGCAAAACTTTAAAAATCTAAAATTTTAAGGGTTAAAATTGTAATTTCAAGCTTCATCCCCCTTACTATACACTCAGGGGGCGTTTGGTTCACGGAATCTTAGATTACCCAGGTAATAAGATTACCTCCAGGAAGGTAATGTGAGATTACAGGAATGTAAGATTACCTTATGTGTTTGATTTGAATTGTGGAATATAATATTACCGTGTTTGGTTAAAGGTTATATTTTAGGTTATATGAATCAATTTACAATAATGTCCTCAATAATATATATATATATATATATATATATATATATATATATATATATATATACATATACATATATTATTTATGTGTGTGTATTTATTTATATGTATGAATGTATATCAATGTTCAAATATTAAAAAACTAAATATATAAATATACACATGTATAATAATAATAATAATAATAATAATAATAATAATAATAATAATATAACATTACCAAGTAATCTCATAACTTGAACCAAACAAGGTAATATAACATTACCAAACTCAGATTACCTAGATAATCAAAGATGACCTGAACCAAACGCCCCCTCAAGGTTAATTATCATATTTGCAGTTTGCTTTAATTTCATTTCTTCCACCATTGTAGCTCATAAACTAAATCAAATCACGACTCCAAATTCCATCGTTTACTCATGAATCCATCATCAGCAGGATTGTTCTTACTGTTCTTCGCGAGGTAGAAACATACAAACAAACATGTAATACAACACGACTACATGTTGAGATTAATTGAAAATTTTGACCATTTTTTATTTTGGTGGTCAAAATTTTTAATGGGCTAAACGTTGTCGGATGTGTTTTCTTAATTTCTCCTATTGATGGTCTTCTTCACTGAAAACATTCGTTTTTATCATTTTAGAGTGGTAAGAAAATCTGATTTTTCATAATTGTTAACTTTTTTTTTTATATATATAATTATGTTATATTGTCTCAGCTCGCAATGAAAGTAAATTGAATGAAAATTATAATTAAAAATGAAATGTGTGACTTAATGCCAGTAAAATTGTGAAACTAAACATGATTAAATTATGGATAGTAGCATGCTTCTACGTTTGGTTTCCTAGTTCGTAGCATGGATAGCTCTTTCATCGCGGCAGCCAACGGTCCCCTCAAGTGCCCTTATGATCCACTCCTAGCTGAAGCCATGACCGTATGTGAGACGCTTTCGTAGCTAAAGGAACACAACTACTCGAATGTCAGAGTCTATTCGAATTGCGGAGTCGTTTTTGTTTCCGGTCTTAGTAATGCCTTTTCATTTTGGTCTTATGTTGGTCTAGTAATCTAGTTTTACTTTCGTGTTTACATTTAATTAATTCTATGTCAGACTATGTAGTTAGTTTTGTTCGTAGGGATGTCAATTTGGTAGCTCATGCTCTTGCTAAACATGTAAGTGCGGTCTCAACACGAACTGTTTAGAGGAATGCTCGTCCACCAGTACCGTTTGTTGATGTTTCTTTAATTTAATACAACCCGCAATTTTTGGCTTAAAAAAACATGATTAAATTAATAATTAAGAATTGAATGTGACGTGAAATTAAAAGTAAAATTTGGTGAAAATGGTGAGATAATGACGAATCCAACATTATATTCCAACTTAACCTATAGTAGTGCCCCTACCGCCCATACATAGGCCATAGACATGATTCTTTATCTTAATAAATATAGCTTTACCAATTCACCAACCTTCTTATTAGGACCGCCCAAGCTTTGCTATAGTGGACACCTACAATTAACCACCTAACTAATTTCTATTTCCTATATCATATAAAACCTCGTTGGGGTTGGCAGTTGGGTAAGACCAATCATTTTTTAATGCAACCTCGTAATATATAGTCATTAATGTGTACTTAGTATCTTATCTGCTACACGTAAGCCGGAATTCAGGCTAGTCCGATCCTGCACCCATTTGTTTTTCCTACACTCATCCAACTTAGTTTCTTCTCCTAAATATTATCCATTGTCCCAATAAATTATTATTATTATAATTCCTTGAATCCCACACCCTCGCTCGACAGAGTATTTGAGAAGATGTAAATTATGTTAACTCAATGGTTCAACAGACAATACCAAATGCAAGTGCGTACAAGGGATCTGTCCACTTTAAACATAATCCCCATATTACCGTTGTTGAGATTTGAACCGTAGTCTCTTCTTCCAAATACTGCACACTGAGCTAATGAACTAAGTTTGTACGGTCAAAATCCACTTAACTTTATATGAGAGAATTGTCCGTAAATCATGTTGTATTAAAATTCAAAATCAACGTTTTTCGAATCTAATTACAATTCATTGATAAGGTTTCAAAAACTATAAGCTTTTTATTTTGTAATCAAATTTTAATATATACAGGTATAATATGGGTTTGGTAAAATCTTTGATTAGTTATGAATATTGGAAAATGATAGCTAGCCTAGCTATTACACGTGTACCTACATCAAGAGAGAGTGAAAATCACAGCAGTCTCAATGATGAAACTACCGCATATAATATAATAATTAAATTAAACAAGATATATAAGGTTACGTGTGGCATTCATTGATTGAAATTGAATCCATCCCAGTCAGTATGTAAGAGGGCCGGCCTTTTGTACCTTCCACTTTGTTTTCCTTGTACCTTACTGAAATGTTATGGAATTGCAGTTAGTTCGTTCTTATGATTTCCCAATTAAATATTTTTTAAGGTTTTTTTTTTCCCACTTTGCAAAGTGGAATTGCAATTAGTTATGATGGTTTCTCAACCTTTTATATATATATATATATATATATATATATGTGTGTGTGTGTGTGTGTTTAGCTTTTGTCCCACTTAACTTGCTTTAAGTTAACATTCTCATTGACAATCATAGCTTCATCTATTCGATCTCTTTGGTAGATGATTATGGATTTGTTGAACTCACAGACACTAGAATAAGTGCATATATAAAAGATGTTATATATGAAGTAAACTAATACTATACGAGACTGTGTATATATGATTTGTTAATATTATTAACTTAGGTATTTGATTGATCTCTAAGTATAATTATGAGTAGCTAAAGCATGTTGTAACGTCTCTATGCACCTGTTATAGTCAGATTCGCCTACCAAACTAAGGGGCACCTCTCTTAAGAAATGAGAGCGCACGGCCACTCACACTAATCAAGTTGGTTAGAATATATTATACTTGATGTAAGCTTCATGAGTTCATGGGGTAGTTTAGTGGAATGTGTCATCAGGCAATGTGCTTTTCATTTGTGTGTAGACAATTAAGGTTTGTTTGGATTGGGTCATGCCATGCTAAACTAGGCCTTGCCATATTGGGTTAAATACCTCTTTTGTGGGTTATGATGTTTTAGGGTGCACTTAGAAAAGTGATTGGCGAAATTCAACACCGCAAATTATGTTGTGCAACCGAATGCACCATGCGCATGATGCATACGATGCAAAACGACGTCGTTTTGGTTAAAAAACGTGCGTCACACTTAAAAAAGAAATCAGGTTGGATTTCCGGCAATAGCCTTTTTATATATCCATAAATTCATAACTATATATCCACATTGAATGAATGATGTAAAAATCCACAATGAATGAACTAAATATCCACAATGATTGAACTAAATATCCACAATGAATGAACTAAATATCCAGTTCATAACTATATATCCAGAAATTCATAACTATATATCCATAAATTCATAACTATATATCCTCAATGAATGAATGAAGTAAATATCTATAATGAATGAACTAAATATCCACAATAAATGAACTAAATATCCATAAATTCATAACTATATATCCAGAAATTCATAACTATATATCCACAATAATGCTATTGCCGAGAATCGAACCTGATTTTTTTTTTTAAGTGGGACGTGCATTTTTAGTCAAAACGACGTCGTTTTGCATCATATGCACCATGCGCATGGTGCATTCGGTTGCACAGCATAACTACTGATTCAACACTTTAATCGTAAAAAGTAACTAAAGAACTAAAATTTAGAAGGAATAAGGGTCAAATAGGGCCATCGAACTGCACACAATAATGCAATTAGGTGACTGAACTTAAAAAATCATCAATTAGGTCCCTAAACTAATCAATTTTATGCAATTAGTTCAATTTACAGATTAATAACATGTCATTCAAAATTTAAAATATTTTTTTTTAAAATTATTATTTAAAAGATTAATTTAAAATCAAAAAAAAAAAACCTCTGTCGTCTCCTCTTCGTCTCTGGCCATGGAGACGAAGAGTCTCTTTGTCTCCGGCCATGAGACTTTTTTTTAATTATTATTTAAAAAAAAAATTTAAATTTTGGATGTCCTGTTACTAACCTACAAAACTTGTAAATTGAATTAATTGCATAAAATTGTTTAGTTTAGGAATCCAATTGTTTTTTTTTTCTTTTTTTAGATTCAGCGGTTAATTGTATTGTTATGTGCAATTGGATGACCTATTTGCCTCTTATTCCAATTTAGAATGAAGGATTAGATTACACCAATAACAATGTCACTACTTTCCCAAAAAGAGCCTTAGTGGACTAAACTTGGTGAAGCCATTACACCCCCAACAGGTTATTTAAAATCCTACTACCTACCCCTTCACTATCACTTCATGCCCTAAAGTCACATGATCATTATCATCACATCATTTAATACAATATTGCATGAAGACAGGTTTAAAATTATTAAATACAGTAAGCTATAAGCATTGTGCCACTTCATATTTCATATAATAATCTTCAGAATAGTGCTCTTAACAAGCAAATAAAACTCAGGATATGGTCATACAATTTTCATCATGCATCCAGAATTTGGGATAACCTAGGATACTTCAAAAAAAAAAAAAAAAAAAAAAAAAAAAAAAAAAAAAAAAACCAACTAGGAAATTAGAGCAAAACCTTTTCCAAATCGGGTACAAATTAAATTACAAACTAGATGTTCAGGAGTGACACTAAAATTAAATTATCATAGCTACTACTCTGATCTTGAGAACTGAAGACAGGTTGATGCCAAACATAGATTCATGAAACTCACATAAAAAAAAAAAGAAAAGTTTGCCAAAAAAAACACGAGGGAATGGAAGAAATCTAATGTCAAAGAAACTGATAAGAGGCAAATACAAATTAAACACAAAAGTTAACAACAGATCAGAATTGTGTTAATTAGTTATGCCTTCTGGACTGAAAAGTTAAGAATGAAGTCTTTGATTTCCTCATTAGCTCTATCAAGTGCAGTACGGCCATCTGCATCCTTCACAGTATAATCAGCACCGGCTCTTAGTAACTCTTCGATTTTAGGCTTGTCGCCTTCAGAGGCAGCCATGAGGAGTAAAATGTCGACTGGGTGAATATTTTGGCTCAAAAGAGCTTCCATCTTATCATATGAACCCTCAACAGCAAGCATGCCCATATAGTTGAAGTACTGCAATTTTCAAAGTTAGTTCATATTAATAGATTGATCCATTGTAAATTAAAGTTGAAACAATAAATATTAATGTAAACATTTGATGTTTAACACACAAAAACAATAACAACATGAATCCATTTTCTGAGTGTCAACGAAACTTGCAGCTACTATCTGATGGTGTGCACAGGTACCCCACCATATAACCTTAGCAGGGCAAGGAAAGTAAACCAACTTAAACTGTCTAGGTACCCCACCATATAACCTTAGCAGGGCAAGGAAAGTAAACCAACTACCCCACCATAAAGTAAACCAACTTAAACTGTCTATAGCTAACTAACTTAATCGGTCTATAGCTAACTGATTCAAATCAAGAAGGTTTAATATGCTGTTCTCACTAAGAATCGAACTTGTAACCTTGTGGTTACAAAACATACAGTCTGACCAACTTAACTACGTTGCCCATTTTCACTATCGTAGTGGCTTATCGTGTGACGTAGAGATTCGAACCCCATGATCTTTGGTCTGGTTCTGAAACCAAATTGAAGCATGTGTTCCAAAGCCTAAGCTGACTATATGCTCAACATCCAATAGTACACACAAGATAACACTAACATGATTTGATGAAATCTACCCACTCTTCCAAGACTCAAAACATTTCCAATATCAATCAAGAACAGGATAGCTAATAATTACACATTCAAGAGAGAAAAGGGGAGCTACTATACCTGTTCAACATCATCTCGGTCAAAATCGTTTCGGGATTGGCTACCATAAATGCCGGCACCTTCAGCATCGACGCCATTTTTGCCGAACCTGAACCAACAGGTTGTTCTTGAACCACAGCCGGGCCCAAGTCCGGAGGGCCTGCACCATCCTAGTCTCTTCGCTCGTACGCCACCCACGAACCGAGATTTGAGGTTTGGGAGAGACGGAGAAGAAGAAGAAAGAGTGGGTCTTGAAGGTACTACTCTCAGTTGGATAGCACTTGAAATCGTGGCCATGGTTCAGTTTGGGATGCTCGTCCAAACACGAGAATCACAAACGGGCCTTATCTTCACAGCTATCTACACAAATATAATTGCTTAAGTAAAGAAATTTACAATACTTACACAACAAATCAGAGTGGCGCAGCGGAAGCGTGGTGGGCCCATAACCCACAGGTCCCAGGATCGAAACCTGGCTCTGATAGAGAAGCTTCCTCCTCTGTGGCACTTAAAACTTTTTATATTAAGCCCAGAAACAAAAACTCTTTTTGGCCCATAAATAGACAAAGTTGATAAATGATAATTCAAAAAAAACTCTGTTGGGAACCAGACATCTTAATTAACTTCATATGCAATTTAGAGTCTATATGAAAATTTGCAAGAGAGTAATTTGAAATATATAATATTCATTTTTAATATATTGAATGTTCATTATTTGTACATTGAAACTACCAAATAATGAACCTTCAGTATTAAAAATGAACATTTATTCATGGTCTACCTTGCAATATGGACCATGGTTCACAGTATAATTTGCACCTACCTATAAACACTTACAACCCATTTGGTTCGTGAAAAATATTTGAAGATGAATGAAATTGAAATTCAATGAGAAATGAATTACCAGGAAGATTAATTACATTGTTTAGTTTGTAGAAAATAAATTACTGGGAATGTTGATTATATTGTCTGGTTGAGTTTGGGATTCTAAGGAATAATGAGTGTCAATATACCCTACATAATAATAATAATAATAATAATAATAATAATAATAATAATAATAATAATAATAATAATAATAATAATAAAGAAAAATCAATGAGTATCAAGTTTCTTCCTAGATCAGTGAACAAGCTCGTCCATGCATTAGTTAGGGATGTTCGTTTTCAAACTGGTCCTTATTCTTGGATTACTTCATTACCTCCATGTATTGAACAATTGCTTTAATAAATTTATGGTTTTTTCAAAAAAAAAAAAAACAAAAAATATAAGAAATAAATGAGAGTAAAATTGTCCTACTAATTTTTCATGAAAAAACAAAATACCAAATGTGAGTTAAGGAAAACTTTTTTCGGGTAAAAAATATTTTTTCATGAACCAAATAAAGAAAAGAGTAAATACCCAAAATGGTCCCTCGACTATAGCTAAATTCACAAATTGGTCCTCGACTTTTAATTTCAACCAATTAAGTCCTTAACTTTGCAATTTTAACACAATTTGGTCCTTTGTCTATTTGACCGTTTGTTGACTGCGCTTTTTAGGATATATATGTAATTTCATGGTCCATCGTCGATTTTTTAAGGTTCCGGTTGCATTTCTAGACCGCACTGTTACATTTGAATTCACTGCCGGCGTTGTACCCCATGCCAGATATATTATAGCTTTTGATAGATAGATCGCCGAAATCCCTGGAGTGGCTCTTCGAGAAAGCCTGACTCCAAGCGATGTAGGCAAGCTGAACCGGCTCGGGATCCCCAAGTAGCAAGTAGAGAAGCACTTCCCCCCTCCGAAACGGCGTTGTCACCTCCAAGAGCGCTCTCTAAGCTCAAATTTAAAGAAAACTTTTTTCTTGAAAAAAAAAAATTCCATCCAACCAAACATATCTTAGACTTGAAAAATAATCACTCACACAACTCTTTTGGACCACAAATACTAAGAATAAACTAAACTCTTTTTGGCCCATAAATACATGGAGTTAAATGATAATTCAAAAAACTTTGCAGGAAAGTGGTAGGGCTTTATGAGGCAAATTATTCTATCAACTCGAGTCCACCTCACATACCGAATGTTCACAATTTAAAAAAAATAAATAAATAAATAAATTGTAAATATTAAGTATGCAAATTGTGTATTTTGGATCCGGTCTACCGTGCAAGGTGAACCCAGGTTTATGATATAACTATTGGGTTTATGACTTTAAATTAGTACATTAAAAAGTTTGATTCTCAACCTTTCTAGTCTTCTAGATGTACCAAAATGATGTTTAAATATCTCCATGGGTCAATTTACACCCAACATAAATTTGTTAATCCAACAATCAAGTTACTCTTTTGGGGGGGGGGGGGGGGGGTCATAAAAATGACAGCAAGTAAATGGTTCTTTTAAAAACCATCAAACTGGAATCATGTTACTAGATAAGGTAATGCATCTATTACTTGTACCAAAAAGCAAGCAATGCATGTGGTCCATGAATAAAAAACCAAACCAAAATTTAAGAATCTGAATCCACCAGGCAGTTAGAAAGATGGTACAGGAGCTAATCAACTTTAATGTTTTTAACTGCAAACACATGAATAGAGTGACCACACCACCACCCAGTCTTCCATCAAAGGAAAGAGCCAATAGGCAATAGCCCCCCATGCTTTCCACTCTGTTACATAAAATATTCATGTGAAAACAACACTACCTATTAGGCCTAACCATAGTGACCCTTTCTCCCTTTGGTGTATAAATTTGATGCCCATATGCCCATACCATTCATTATACATTATCCCCAAGAAAAAATGGCTGCAAAGTCTGCTCGGATCGCGCTGGTTGAGATTGGCAGCAGAGGCACGGTTGGGTCCCTCGTGTTGCGAGAAATGGAGTATTTCAGTAGACTGGAACTAGGCCCCCACAACAACTCTTGCTGTCATTTTACGGATGTGGATTCTACAAGTGGCATTTCGAAGCCAAAGATTGGATCTTTGGCTGCAAACCCGAAAAAGAAGAAGAGAGGGTGCAAGAAGTTCTTGCCTAGCATGTGTTCTATGGTGGAGGTTGTAGAGAGCAATAATCGTCCAAGGGCCACGGTTTCTGGATTCACTTACAAAAACCTCAAGGCTGATGTTAAAGAGTTACGGGCTTAGCTTAGACCGGGCTGTCATCGTCTGAGAGCTTTGAGAAGCCAAGCTTCTTGATTCTGTTCTTGATGGGATTTCCCCATGCCTTCTCAACACTCCCACATTTTATGTCCACAATTTCCACCATGTAAGCCCCTTTTTTTTCCACTTTCTGCCTTACTGGTGTTGTTCCATCCACAGAAGAGACTTCTAATATAGGAATTTGATGAGTTCTCCTATGGTAGTTCTTCGTCGTCTTGCAAACCGTTTCATCATTTCTAGCACTGCTGCTCGCTTCATCTGATGACACCGTTCTTGATTTGAGGCGTTTAGGACTTGTAGCATCACCAACGACGAAAGCACAGACCGAAGGGGGCTTGTTTCGACTTGTTTCTGGTGTCTGAGAAGCAGGTTTTATCGAATCCAATTCTCTTGACATCAGGGCACTGATTGTACCAGTGGTTCCCACCCTTATGGACCCTCCACCACCCTTGATTTCCTCTAATGTTTGAACCATTTTCTTTCAATGTTTCCACCCAACAGAATCTGTATCAATCTAGTTTCTTTCTGACCTGTGAACACAGCAGTATATGGATTAGATGTTTGTGGCTAAAGGCTATTTGTAATTTGTATGCATACCTAACAAATTCATTCTTATTTTCTCAACTAGAGATGTAAGGATCGACGAGCAGAGGGGGTCAGAACTGTCAACCAATATGTCACTTAATACAGTAGCTGATTTGGTCCTTCAGATACTAAAATCATCATTTTGCACATAAAGATATTACGGGTATAACTTAAAGATTAAGTTTGTACAACGAGTATAATTGGAGAATCAAAAATGCAATTTTCACAATAAACAGTATCATAAGTACAACATGAAGTGATCAAGAGTGGGCATTGGACAAATTCACTCATAAGTTCTATTGAGATTCATTATTATGCCTTTATTATGCTTTTATTATTTCCTTTGTCTATTCAAGTTCTTGTGTCCGTCAGTATCCCTATGCTCTATTAGTATTCCCTCTTCTGCCTATATATTGTAGTCTATGTATTTGCTTGTTTAGACAGTGTAAATAACAATACAATATTTTCTTCTTCAACTCTTTCAACAAGTTCAACCACCCCTTCCCCCAATCCAACCCACCTACCAAATTCCAAGGGGGGTGGATGAACTCTAGAGACAAAAGATTGGCCTTTAGTCTATAGGAAAACCAAAAAACCCCCTCCCACTAAATGCATGATATTCAATACTCCTTGAAGTGTTGTACCCACTACCCACCTGCCAACTCCATGAAAGTCACCACCCAAAAAGAACAAATTTAGGATAATGGCAAGTGAGAAACCAGAAAAATGCAAATGGTATTGAAAAGCAAAAAGTTAAACCTTCCTTTTTCTTTACAAACTTTAGCACTAACAGCATATATACCACAACCCAACTATGCTTGCTGACTGTTCAGAGACAAGAAACACCATATGCCATCAAAAAGTAGCAAATAAAGATAGGCAAAGGGGCAAATCAGCAGGAACCTTGAAACATTTTTGAATTCACCCATAAAATTTAAAGATTCACTTACCCATACTATGAAAACAACCCATAAACTTTAAAGATTGCAACTTTCATAAGAAAACCTTCAAAATGTAACAGATCTAGACTAAATGCAATCAAGATTGAAATAAGGAATTTACCAACAATGGCAGCTCTGTTGCCTCTTTTAGAGGTGTCAACAGACACCCAGATTGTCCAACCCTTCTACCCAGAAAGCACAAAAGATTCCAAAAAAAAACCAGAGAATAAGGTGAGAGGGCCACAACTCTTTCACTACTCACTGGTATTATAAAGATGATGATGTCACTTTCAAGAAATCTACTACTTGGTGCATCAATCTCTATATGGGTAAGTTTTGTTTTTGCCCCATTTTTCAAAAAGGTTTGTGTCTCTCTATGTATCTTGGTATCTCATATCAGTCAACGTTGTACAGACGCCTAGGCAAGATCTGACAAGAATCACCACATTTATGAATCAAAAAATTCAAAATCAAAGATTCTTCTCAATGTATTTTTCATTAATTATGTTGTCAAGATTTTTTAGTGTGATTTTTTTGGTATATTTTAAATTTTATTGTACATGAACAAATTTATTTAATGACGATTATCAGACTATGTATTTTCTAGACAAACAAAAATTCAAAATCAAATATATTAAGCATTTTAGCTCTCTAGTCTCTATCTCCATTAATCCATTGCCGCCCAAGGTGTTTAGTATTTTAAATATTTCATTTTTGTACATTTTCTTGGTTCTTTTGACATCAACTTTCTTTTTAATTTTTTTTTATAATATATGGAAAGTACCTCAATTTTAGAGACTATTGATTGATTGGATAGTGTTGGGTCGTTGGGAATTAATTTTGGAAAAAAGTTCAATCATTTTCCCACCATTTTATCATTGTCGAGTTCCTGTACGGATTTTGAATTGTTATTTAAAGAAGGGAAAATGGTCAAATAGGCACTTGAACTTTAACTTAAAAGTTAATTAGGCCCTTAAACTTTTTAAAGGTGTAATTACACTCATCAATAATTCATTTAGGTGCAATGAAGTCCAAAAACAAATTAATGACCTGCTATCACAAGTCATTAAGGTTCAGGCCACCTTCATTGCAGTAGTATGGATTACTTCATTACCTCCAAAATTTAAGGTTCGGTACCAGTAAGAATGAGAACTGAACGGGGAGCAAGCATCAAGGAACTTGGATTTACTTCTTTATTATTATTATTGTTATTATTATTATTATTATTATTATTATTAATTTATTATTATTATTTATTAAAAAAATTATACAACATTCGGTTCGGTTCGGTTCGATTTTTGCCAAACCGTTTGGTTTCGGTTTGGTTCGGTACTAAACCATTCGGGTTACAAAATCTCGAACCATTCAGTTTTCTATTACTAGTTCAGTTCGGATCGGATCGGTTCGGTTCGGTTTGGATAAACCGAACCGAAGTGCCCACCCCTAGGATTAGTAATGCAATTTCATTTCTTATTTCTTTGTTCGGATTTTAATACTCGATATCTAAACCAATTTTATATTCGAATATATCAAAATTTAAAATATTTGAACCAATAACTATTAAGGTTTACCTAAAATTTAAAATACGACTCGGATTTCGAGTGTTAGTTCGGATAATCCGAATTACGCTCACCCCTACTTTGACTATTGATTTTGCTTCAAATTTTGTCCTTTGGTTAAATATTTGCCTAATAGGCATTAAATTTAAAGGTAAAAAATGTTTTGTTACTGAGATGAGCAAATTGAGTTCATAAACTTCATACTCTAGGTTCATTATTAGTGGGAATGTCAAGAGCACGTTGATGCATAATAAGCAAATATGGACTAGACTATTGATTAGTCTCTACTCCAAATTTGAGGTGATTATATTCTTTGTTTCAACACCCTTAACTATGCAAATCTGAAGAGGCAATTCTAGTTTTTATCTTTAAATTTAACGCCTATTAAACAAATATTTAATTAAATGACCAAATCTAGAACAAAATCAATAATCAAGGTCAAATTAAGAGTCGAAGATAAAAATTGATGAATGTCAATAATCAATAAACTATTCTTAGAATTAACTCTTAGAAAAAAAAAAAAAAAGTATAATAGATGGCAATAGACAATGATTTTTGCTACTAAATAGCAATGTTGAAGTGCAAAAGGGACCAAAATCTACTTTAACCTTATAACCAAATGTTTATAATAACCCTGATGAAGATTAAAGATTACAGCATATCACATAAATTCATGTTTTACATTCCCTCTATCATACATATATATACATCACCATTTGCTGGCACACCTCGTCGTGGTTACATGGGAAAAACGCCAGGAATTTGAGAAGCTAATACCAAAAGGGACCTTTCAATGCACTTAGGAGTGTGAAGGAAGGAGAGAGGTTAGTAAAAGATCTCCCTGTTCATGTTATGATAACCAAATCTGTTCTCTACTTGGCAGAATACCAGTTTTGAGCACATTTCGCATCAACTGATAGCCCAACTCTCAGAAAATTCTTCCCATCAAACGGATTGGACATGCAGTGAACTACAATAGCCTTGGCTTCCTCGGCTGACTCTGTTGGCCCTTCAAGAATTACTTCATCGTGAACCTACTCGCAATACCAAAACGACAAACTTCATTCTTATTTCCCGAATCGAGGAAGTTTATGGGGGATTTTCGTTCTTTAAAAGGGGAGGGATGGAATGGTTGAAGTAATTAAATGAAATAACCTGTAAAAGCAATTTCCAGCCAAGCTCCTTTAATCGTGGGTTCTTTGATATTTCGAGCATGGCGCACATTGCAACATCTGCAGCACTTCCCTGTTGAAGAGACAATGCATGTTACTTCACTACTTTCCCTAAACACATGCATGCATACGATTTCTCCGGCCCCAAGAAATATGTGCACAGAATAAATCCTACTTGGGTTGGGAACAAAAAAACAGAAGCAAACAGGAAGAAAGGGACATTAACACAAAGACCTGCACTGGAGTATTGATGGCAGCTCGTTCAATGTGGCCTTTCAGAAAGCTGCTTGCTTTTTTCAGTGAAGGGAACCAGCGTGCTCGTCCTAAGAGTGTGTAAACACATCCAAATTGATGTGCTTCAGATTTACGTTGTTCTTGCCAAGATAATACTTCCTTTCTGTCACTATACCAGCGATCAACTGTTTCTTTGGCTTCCTTCACAGATACCTGTTTGTGAATGTGCGATTGGTGATTATCCAGTAACACGAACCAAATAAAGCACAAAATCCACTCCTCCCTTTTGTTCTAAACAAGCAAGGTTACCTTCCAATCCCGAGCAAGCCCCACTGTAGTTTTTCCATATGCAATGGAAAAATTAAGCATCTTCGCTTTCCTTCTTTCAGAGGCAAAAGCATCCTATACCAAAAAATATATAATTTTGTTAATAAAAGAAAACCATAATGGTACTTGTATCAAAACTCTGTACATAATGCAATGCAAAATAGTCAAGGAGTAAAATACAAGTCAAAAACAATCACTCCTATTTCCCCCTGAATGTTATTTCCTCCATCCCATTTTTATTGGCCCATTACTACTCGGCTAAAATATTCCTAAAGTACCCTCAGTTGTTTAAACACCTTGTAGCATTGGGAAAGTTGGCATCATATGTCCTTTGGAAATTTTGGAAGTGGACATTTTCTTACGGACCAATAAAAATGGAAATGTGGCCAATAAACCAGGCCAGAGGAAGTATCATATCTCAGTCATCTCAGAATATATGTACTTTCCTCAGACCAGATATTTTTTTACATTGTTCATTCTTCTCGAGTATCATAACCAACATCAGTAGTAACTAGTAAGTACATATTACATTCTTCTTGTCATACTATCAACATTATATTCCACATTGATATCCAGCAACTTTAAGGTTAACTGCTTATATTATAAATATAGTACCCTATCAGCCCAAAAGAGGGAAAAGGCAGATACTCAACCAACATGAGACATCATGCCACATGCTTTAAGGAACTACCCATAGAAAAGACAAGAATAGAAAATTACGCTGCCTGAAAGACAAATCAACCAACAGACTATTTGCACCAAACCTTTAATAAAGGAACTGGTGGCTTGTCTTCACCAGGCTGAGGGTCCCACTCTAGGAGAACACGCTTTTGTTCAATTGCTTCTCGTATGTGTGGATACATGTTTAAAGCAGTCCTTGAATGAAAGTCTCCACCAGCTTCAAAGGCAGCCAGCATGCTCTTACAATTTGCAAGGTGTGCAAGAATCCTAAGTTCCAACTAATCAACAAAGGAAAACAAACATTAGTGAGACACCACGACAGGAATTATTATACTAATAAAAACAGTTGGAAAGTCAAAATCACCTGCCCATAATCAGCAACAATTAAGGAATTCCCAGGTGCAGCGATGAATGCCTGACGAATTTTATACCTGTCTTTTTCTAAAGCAGGCTGGTTCTGCATCACAGGAAAATATATTTTAGCAGTTACAAACCTAGAGTCAAATGAAAATAGATAACTACAAAATGCTACCATGTAGGTATAAACCTAACAGATTGCATGTACTGGCCCAAAATATGGCAGATGATAGTCAAGAGAAGTTCATGTTTATTTGAAACTCACGCTATATTTTGGTATTATTGAGCTATGGAATACAAAATATTGCCAACACACAAAAAAAATAAAATAATAATAATAATAATACCACATCATCTAAGTCTTAATTGCATCAAGCTGTAGGATTTTTAGATTTCATTCCAAAGAGTTTTTTTTTTTTTTTTTTTTTTTTTTGAGTACTACTGACTCTATTACAATGTAGCATATGTCCATACATACTTTCTCAACCTATTGAAGCACAAAGAGTCAATGCCCCTACTGGGTTTCAAACCTGTGACCTCCCATTTGGTAGAGCCACAGAGGTGCCATTGAGCTACAAGCTACTTGGCAAATGACATCATTTCAAGTGCCAAATGCATAATCATGATGATATTCAAGAACACCACCTAAAATAGTAATCTCAGAAAGATATGAATCATATGTAGGAAAAACCTGCAAATTTGGCCTCCTTGCTGACAAGCGCCCAGTTTCAGTATTTATATTAAGTGAACAATGGATGCGTCCATTCTTGCCTGATATCTCACCGCCCTAGGAGACAGGAAACAACATCAAAATTAAATGCTTCAGGCTATAGAATCAGACACTGAAACATCAAAAGTCAATATTACACAGGAAAGAGGTACTCATTAGCACAACCAACAAAATTTGGAGAATCTTTGGTGAATTAGTATTAGGAGTTCAATGTTTGTATCTCTACTTAAGATAATTAATTATCTGTAATGAACCAAAAGTGTTGCGCCCAATGCTTCGTCATATATATATATGTCATGTTTTATGAACCTCTATGTATGAGATGAAGTAAAATAGAAATGGAGGCCATATTAAGGAATATTATATAAATTAACACTTAGTCGTTTCCTCTTGAAATTGTTCTACATGCAAAGATTAAGTTTGAACTAGTGGCCAAGTGCTCACCCCTTGGTCTCCATCCCATACACTCAACCCCTCTTGGAAAGCCTTGTGCATTGGGTCCAACATTTTTAAGAACTATATGAAATGTCTTAGAAAAACAATAATTGTATATGAAGTTGATTAAGTCAAAAACAATACACTCAAGCATCCTAGTATATGATAATTTAGGCGAAACTTCATTTAGCCTTCTAATTTAGAAATGCCAAAGTAAATCACCTGCAAAGGAAGGATGAAGTTTGAAATTAGAGAGTCTATAGAGCAAATTTCACATAAAGAGGCAATGGCATGACAGGCCTCAATTCCTACTTTTCCACCCCCAAATGCCTTGTAAGCTGTTCCATACCCTGAAGCCTCTGGCTCTGTACAGGGTGCTTCATTATTAGCCACAGACGGCTCATCAGAGCTTGAAGCAGACACTTCTTCCACATTGTCATCTGCTTCACTAATGATTTCAAAATCAGCAGAAATTTTCCCAGCAAGAGCCTTTAAAGCATCTCCACTAACAGATGGCCAGCCACTAGCAGTGTACAAATCAGTCTCGATGCGGTCACCAATCTTATGAAGAGTGATCTTACGAAATTTTGATGGAGCCTTCTTGCCTTCTTCAATTATATTCTCAACGTTGGGAACTTTGAAATCCCTCTTATTTTCAAGACTCTCATTAGGGTCCTTTCTGCATGCAAAAGAAAGGAAATCAAATGTAAAAGGGACATGAAGATTCAGGAAAAGAAGAAATGTGCAAAATATCCAAAGTGATTACAGAGTAAAATTAACACAAAAATAGAAGAGAAAAAATTTTCTTTTTATGAACAGATATATTTTAAAGAAACCCCATACCTGTTCAGAGTGCCCCCAAAAAAGAGCTGACGCAGCTGTGCATCACTACCCACATTCATGTATTTTGCATCAGGGCAGTGCTTAGATGCCCAGTTGCGAAACCTGTTAGAAGCAATCTCCTGCTCCGCTTTAGCCACTTTCTCCAACTCAGCAAGATAGGCACGATCAACCAGCATGCCCTCAGTTTCCATATGAACTAGAAGCTCACCAAATGGAAGCCAGTATCTCTCATAAAAGTTAAGCATGTTCCCTTTATAAAATCCATCAAGCTTCCAGACCCTGTTAGTGAGTTTAGTTTTCAAACTTTCATAAAGCATCAACGTGCTTATGGAATCTAAGGCTGAGTAACAAATCCATGATTTGCGCTCCACTCTTTGCAGCTCTTCAACAGAAGGAATGATGTCTACTTTACCCTCTGTCCCATCTTTCTTCAGCTTTTTTCTGCCAAATATAGTTTTCATTGACACTTTACCTAACAGCTCTTCACCAGGGGACACTCTTGCATCACACATGACAAAGTGATCACCTGTAAGTGCCTCAAGGGAATAGCCTCCCTCTGTTCGTCTAGAGGAATCCCATAATCGAGCCATGTGCATTGTATCAGCATGAAACCCAGAAACTTTAAATCCATAGTTCTCTATGATGTGGCAATCAAAGCTATAGTTGTGCCATACCTACAGAAAGCATGGGGTATTTTATCATATAACTGCTAAAGGTGCAATATGGATAAAGGATTCTCCTACCACCTCTATGGATTTACCTTTTTAATTGATGGGTCTTCAAAAAATGGAGCGAATTCTACTAAAATATCCTTCCCACCACCATCAAGGACATCTACCCAGACACAAGATTTTCCATTTCCAAAATCAGCATCAGGTCCAGAATAAATGCTGAAGCATGTAATTTCTCCATGACCAACTGGTGTTTCTTGCTTAACATTAATCTTGGCTACCTATTAATTGTTAGTAAACAGATGAATAAGTTCAGAAATGGGTATAAATTATTATTTTCATTTTGTAAGTGGTTCAAAACATAAATAACTACACATAAAGTACAGCTTTTATTTCCTTCATATATGTATGTGTATAAAAACATTGATGTAAATTAAGCAGAAGACATGCCTCTGTATCACATGCATGGATGAAATCCCTGAAATCATTTGTAAGCTTACTGACTACTTCCTTGGCCACTGAGATGTTGTCAACTATGAAAACTTTGTCATAGATGGACTCCAGCCTCTCACGGATGTTGTCCTGGGTAATACTCTTTTCTGGGGCAGTACATTTTGCAAGCTTAGTCTGGTTCAGAGTACTACTTTCAACAAAATCAGAAACATCCCTTTCCATTTGCTTAATTGGAATGTCGTCATCTAGCTTAAAAGTTTTCTCAGCCTTCTTTTCATTGGTTTTGTTTGGCAATAACCCAATAGGTTGAGTATCATTTGGCAAAAGGTGATCTAGAGATAATGTTGAACCACCAACCCTATCGATTGACCTCAGTTCATTGCTTCTTGGTTGGCTCACATGTACTGATGATTGTGGAAGATGGTGTCTAAATTGTACAATTTTAGGAGCTTTCTGCTGTCCGCTACTAGAGTTATAATGTGGTTTGGGTCCATAAGTGGCATGTTCAAGTATCAGACTTCCCTTTGCATTCCTAATTACACCATACCTTTTATCTTTAGCACTGTTATTACTACTGTCAATGTACCTGTATTCATCAAAATAGGCAACATTATTGAAACTACCATTGCGTCTTCTGTCTTGTCTAATTGCTTCGGCCTCAGCTCCCCAAGCAGAGCGGGCTGCCACATAATCTTCCTCAATTCTCTGTGCAATTCCAGAAGAGAAGGGTTTTATTTCATGCCTTAGTGTACGTTTAATCTGACAGGAATCACCAAGTATGGATAAGCTAGATAAGGCATTATCCGCACTCAGGGTTTTGCAATCTTCTCCCCTGCAAATCATGGTCAATTTGTAACAAGGAAAGGGAACTTCAGTATTGACATGTTCAAGATCAAATTGCACAAGCCACAAGGCTTCCAACCACCCCCAGCTGAATTAGATAAGCAAAATGCTAAAAGAGTGCGTTCATTATGTCAAAAGTGGCAATATGGTAGCTGCATCAACAACAATGTGTATGAAGCAGTCATTTCCCTTCTTTCTAATAGGAAAATGGATGTCTTTCAAGAAGTTGATATTTCATAACTGATTAAGTACATTTTCACATGATCAGAACTTGAATTTTTAAGTACCCATTTGCCACCAATTGAAGCATAACAAAGAACTTTTTGTTCTGTTCTTATCCTTCTCTTGAAAATGAATTTGGCAGTAAATTTGCACAATGCACATTATTAAATTCTCAAATTTTAAATTTATCAGCCATCCACATTCCCAAATTAAGAGCACACATACACAAATAAAGACTCAGAAGTGCAAAATACAAAACAAGACAAAAATAATAATAATTACAATATCACTGAATAAAAGTGCAATTAGGTTACCAGAATTTCCAGAAAAAGATACCATCAGTCATCTACATTCCCAAACTAAGAGCATGTATAGAGAAATAACACACTAAAAAGTGTTAAACCCAGACAAGAAAAGTGCAATAAGGTATCAAAATTGGCAGAAAAAAAAGATACCAAATGCTTTCTCCTTCTCACAGACATTTGGTATACAACAACACTAAAAGCGAGACACATTCTTGAATTTTCTCTTCTTTTTTTTTTTTTTAAACCAAGTTACCTTATCCATATATGAAAACAAAATAAATAAATAAAAGGTCCGAAATGAGTTGAAACCAAGTTTTAGATGAACATAGAAGAGCAAAATTAATGCATTAAGGAATTAACCGAACCTGTGACAGGCTTTTGGCGAGCAGGAAAACCAAAAGGAGTGAGAAGTAGAGAAAGAGCGAGGGCAAAGCCAGAAGTATCTATTAGGGGCAAAAGAGGAACGTTTGACAGGGGTGGCGGTCTGGGTGGAGAAGCTCACTACTGCCATGGCCTCGGAGGCTGCTCGGCCTACAAGCTTCCTGAAGTGAGGAGAAGCGGCCGTTTTGATACACCTATGGTTTTTCAATGCTTCACCGTATAAAAACAAAAACCAAAAAAAAAAATGAAGAATCAAACAAAAGGGTTTTACTAGGGTTTATTCGTTGTCTGATAGTGGAAAGGATGGTAATTATGAGTCGTGAATGATTAGAAGAAGAGCGGAGCAGCACACGCCATGTATGCACACAAAATGGGAGGACCCAACGACAGTAGTCATAAAAGGGTTTAAGACGACCAAACGCAGATTACGCAGCAAGTTTAAAAGATAAAAGAAAATATGTTTTTATAAAATGACATTTTTTAAAGTTAATTGGATAGTTATTGAACTTTTTTAATTCGAATTTGATTTTTACAATTGACGAATTTCCTTATGGGTCAGCTCCCGTGCCTTTTGGAGTGAACATGAATTAGTCGAGTGAACCCGAACAACTATATCATGGGTCCATGTATAAGATATAGTATAGTGAAGTTATCAACAAAAAAGAAAAATACTTGTGTTGTGTGCTTTGCAAAGAAACATATAATTTTATAAAATACATGAATTTTAAGAGAATTACAGTCTCGAGTTTCCTAATCAAACTAGAGAACTTGAACTTTATTTGGAAAAAGACCTACACTATCACATTCACACCTCATAGTCCTTGTAAAATTACATTTAATCGAAACTTTTATGAATTTTAAAAAATTATAAAAGTTTAATATTATTCAATCCATACAAAAAGCCTTAACAAATTGGAGCCTATATAAATTTGAGTTTGTTTTGACTTGTTTGCACCCCTATACCAAACACACTTCAAACTTCAACCAATGAGTCCACTTCAAGTCTTCAGCCAGCATCATCATAATAATAATCACTTTACACCTTGAAATTGTTTAGTTAGTTTGAAAAAAAAAAAAAACTATTTAAGATGAATAACTGATCAACTAACTGAACACAAAAAATGCCAAAATCCAAACATTACAAGTACTTTCTAGCATGGTTGAAAAAATTGCTAGGTGATCCTCGAACGCTCGGGGACATCTAGGCGTCGATTAATCTGCACCTAATTAAGATATACTATTATAAAATACTAGTTTGTTACAAAAACACTATTCAAAACACTGCTAGTCTTTTTCTCTAACTTCAGCAGGCTCACTGCTTTCAAGTTTATCAACATTACTTTCACTCCTTCCCGGAGGCAATGACTTGGCTGCTCCTTCTTCTTCCTGGCCACCCTCGTCCCCCGCTTTCCTGCTCCCCGACAAGAACTCCAGAGCGGTGACCACATTGCTGATGTACGGCCGTGTTTCTGCTTCCCCTTGTAGACACATTGCTGCAATTGCAAGAGCCTGATACAGTCCCTTTGTTGGGTAGTTCCCTTCCAGCAATGGATCCACCATTAAGTGAAATTTCTGTTTGTCTTTGAACAATGGTTGAGCCTGCAAATTGTTGAGCATGTAGCCATTAATGTACAATCCAACTACCAGCTTAGGCTTTTAGTTGAGATGGAGCACATGCTTCAATTTGGTATCAGAGCCAGACCAAAGGTCATGGGTTCGAAGGGCTTTTAGTTCAGATGGAGCACATGCTTCAATTCAAATATTTATAGAGTTGCAGAGATTTCTTGGAGTATAAATATATATATAGTAATGGATTCTTGAAACATACCCACAAGACCAAGTTCTGTTCTCCACTTGGTCTAGCCTTATCGATGACTCTTCTTCCAGAGATCATCTCCAAGAACACGACCCCAAAGCTGTAAACATCGGACTTGGTGGAAAGCTGACCAGTGGAGGCATATTCGGGGGCGCAATAGCCATAGGTACCCATGACCTTGTTGGAGACATGGATTTGATCATCGGTTGGACCTAGCTTGGCTAATCCAAAATCGGAAAGCTTAGCATCAAAGTTTTTGCCTAGAAGTACATTGGAGGCTTTGAAGTCGCGGTAAATGACTGGAGGATTGGCTGTTTCGTGGAGGTATTCGAGCCCTCTTGCTGCTCCCTCAGCTATTTTCATCCTCATTTTCCAATCTAGATGCGGTTTACCAGGTTTTAGGTCTGAAACACATAAGCTTTATGGTTCAGATATGTTCACTAAACACTATAGTCCTGAAAATGAAGGTAAGATTAAATTAAATACCAAGAAGATGATCTTCGAGGCAGCCATTTTCCATGAATTCGTATACTAATATGCGTTGTTCACCATCACAGCAGTATCCAATCAAGTTTACGAGGTTCGGGTGGTGAAGAAGACTCAGCAGTAGAACTTCCACAAGGAACTCCCTATTTCCCTGAAAACCATTTCTGTCAAGCTGTTTAACTGCAACATCCTGAATGACATCAAAATGCAGAAAAACAAAACAAAACAGGTTAATAATGTCCCTGACAACATTTTCAATCCAAGGATGAATTAATGAAGAGGATTGTGAGGGTACAATATTTTTGGTTTCTAGGTGGCCTTTGTACACCTTGCCAAAACCTCCTTCACCAAGCAAGCAATCAGGGTTAAACTTTTGGGTTGTGTCATTCAATTCCTCGAACGTATAAGACTGGGCTGGCATATTCCCTTCTCCATATTTCCCTACTTCTTCAGCTATATACCTTCTCCTGCTGCCATCTGCATTCATTGCCATTCAAAAGAATGGCTTCAATTGGCATTACAGAAATGATGATTTTCTTTCTTGGATTCATCACAAGTTTCTGTTGAAATAATGCAGTGCAAAAGATAACGAGAATTACCAGATTTTAAAGAAATATTGGCAAATGAAGCCAGGGTTACGCTTTTGAAATGCTTAATGCTGCCCACTCTCAACGAGTTTTGATGATCGGTTTTGTCCTCTCCCGTGCAACAAGGGAAGCAAGCCAACATTTTTTTCAGTGTTCTTCCAGATGCAGCATTGGGCAAAACATGTGTTTATAATCTCTGGGAATGCTCAGTAGATGTCCTTATTTATGGAAATCCACTCATATGACAATAAGAACATCATTACAATCTCAGATTCCTGTCAAGACACATCAACACCTCAGACCCATTCTAGTTTTTGTTTTTTTCTAGTATTCCAGGATTTGGAAGCAAATGAAAGTGTTTCCAGAATATATGTTTTGCTTCCTCTCCCTCACACAGAATTTCTGTATGGACTTTTGACATTGTCAATTTTTCTTCTTCTTTTCTTTTTCTTCCCAAAAAAAAATAAAAAAATAAGGAGAATAAAAGAACATTGTTTAGCCAGTGAAAATAGAATTCTTTCATGGTCCAAGTGTACAATCCTGTATGCTACATAAATAGGGGTCCAGCAGATTCTGTGGATCACCCCATGTTTTACTTTCCTACACACATCTTTCAATATTATTGTTGTTCCAAAAGGTTGAATTCTCAACCCTAAGGGTCTCCTGGTCCAACAAAGCATCTGGGAGGATGTAAACCATGGTAACTCAGATGAACACAGAGGCTAGACATTTTCTTACTGCGCACAAAGAGCCCCCCATATTTTCCTTTCCTACACACATCTTCCCCCACGTCCCAGCCCGACAGAATATCTGGGAGGATGTAAATCATGGTAACTTAGCTGAACACAAAAGCTAGACCTTTACTTACTGTCTGCACAAGGAGCCCCCCTCACTTTGAGAGGTTATTCCCACACTGCCGTGAGACTCAATCTCAAATCATTGTTCCCAAACTTCACCCCTGTGATCAACTGAGCATCTTTCTATATTATGCTTTATGCAATGAAGGAGCCTTCCATTCAATACGTTTGGAGCCAAAGAAAATATTTCATTTCTGTCATTGCTGAATGCAGAATCAAATTAATTCTTTTTTTTTTTTATCAAGAAAAATTAAAACAGAAGGGCAGGCTCAATACCAACTGACAGGTTCTTGATTTGCTATCAGTTTCATCAAATCCAATTATGGCCAATGGACATAGATTATCAGTTTATCACCAGAACCACAAGCCCTCTTTCCACAAATTACAGCTAAATGCAGAATACATATCACAGAACAGTGATCAGAAAACCCAACTACTCAGTACTCACAAATTACTCTTTTTTTTTAAAGTGACTAGAGAAACCCGCAGCCACTACCTGTGGGTGTTCATTAGGTAAACCTCGCCTTGTGGCCCTAGCTGGCAAAGTAGCACGAGGAGGTAAATCAGCCTAGAATGTCCATAGCTGACCGGCTCAAACCAAGAAATCGTTCCCGGTAGAAGTCAACCTTGTAACCTTGTAGCTACCAAGTTAACCACAAATTACTTTTTTGTCCTGACATTTAAAGGATTGTTGAAAGAAAAATATAACCCAATACAGTACAGCTGGAAATATAATCAAATTAAAAGTTAATGACTAAATATGAAACTTGCCAACTACTACGTAGTGTGATGATACCTCTGTTACCATTCCAACTGGGTGGTCACAGGATTGAACCTTGGGACTCTGGGAGTGGGGACATTGAGAAAGTATAGAATATATACTACCTTGTAAAGAATCATGAATGTTTCAAAAAAAAATAAATGAAACTACTAGCATACTAAAAGTGAAATTAACTTTTCTTCATATGTGGGGGAGATACTGAACTCTTCCATTTCTTCCAATATAGTTTAGTTATCTTTAAACAAGTTCTCCATGGTGGAGATGGAGGAGCAACATATTTTGTTCACTAACTTTGCAACATCTTCACTAGTATGTATTAGAAATTTTAAGCAAAAAGGGAAGAATAAGCATCAAGTTTATACTATCACTATTGACCATTCATCTTCAAATACCCACACTCACAATTTGAGTGCTAGAATGAGAAGAGAAAGTATAGTTAGATGGAAGCACCATTGCTTCAATATGAGTTTCAGATCCTATTGTCACTAGTTATATTAGGTATGCTTGTTTTTTAGCCAAGCTATTAACTTCTCAAGCCTGGAAATTCTAGCTTCAATTTCATCTGGTCCTGGAATCTTACTTCCATATAGGCAATCCCTTTGCTCTTCTTTTGTCAATCTCAAGTCTTCTTCCATTTCTGCCTCTGCAGATTCATGGTGTTTGTCAACAGCTACTAATCTGGGCCTCGGAGGAAACCCGGGAGGACCATCAGAAGATAGCAAGTTCTCCTGATTCGTTTTCTGTATTTTACAATCCTGCAATACCACAGAAGAGTTATCGTTGTCATTTGGAAATGCAAGATCATTATACTCCATTTTTACCGGATAATGTTCGAGATGAAATCCAGCATGCCCATCAAAACAAGATGAAATTTTCCCTTCTAAAACATTGGTTTTGGGAGGAAAACCTGGTGGAACATCAAGCCCATTTTCTACTTTCTCATTAACAACATTACTGTTGCCTTTTCTCTCTTGTTTGGAGTTTTTCAGACATCTTTTTGCTTCCCTTGAGCTTCTTCTACCTTGCAACATTCCCTGATTAGCATCAAATGGAAGCAACAACATAGATTTCCTCCACCATTCCAAATACCTTGCTGTTACATCAGATTCCAGCAATCTCGGTGGGATATTCACCATCCCAATTGGCCTGCTATATTCACACCAAGAAACTTCAGCAGATTTAATATTCGAACGAGGGATCCATTCGGGAATGTCTTGATCGAACCCAAACTGCATAGCTACCCGGTTGGGGCGATATGGTTCATTGCAATCTATCCCAACAAGGTGAGACACCCTCAAGCAGTACATAAAAGACTTCAGTTCTTCACTCAAATCCTCCCCAAACTGTTCTTTTTCCTTGTAGAACTTGGGGATTTTCCAATTTTCTACAGCCAATACATATGGCCTCCACAGAAATGTCTCTACAGCAGAGTCAATACTTGTCCTCACATTCATACTATTACTAAACCCTTTTAGATTATGCCATCTAGATAATCTCACCTCTCCTGGTTCAATGCAATTTGGGGGTGGCCTCAATGGAATTATCCTCTCCCAACCCCAAATTTGAACAAACTGCAAGGGTGCCCCAAGTGTGAGTGCGAAAGCGTCACACTCACAATTTTCTCCACCCTTCATCGGATCAGATGAAGAAATCATTTCCATTGTTTCTCTCAAAGAACTCATGTCCCTATATATGCTACCCATAACAGCTGGAGCAAGTGCAATCCTGATGCCTCGAGCTAGCATAACCGCCGCAGGGAAAACATGTTTGTCAATCTTGTCGAGATTATTGCCCGGAAAAACAAACCTTGAAAGCCAGAGTGATAGGAACGCCTCGTGCTCGATATTGCTCTCACTCCCCATGAAAAGTTTCAGCCACTTGGCGTGATTATCAAGCTTCAATCTTTCCATGTCGTGTCGTGATCTTTCGAGGCTCTTTTGGGTCTCTTTCAAGTCAGGTTCTTGAAGAGTGAGTGATGTTACAGGGCCGCCCAGAACAGAGAAGCCTCCAAGAACCATTATGTCTTCTAGAGTGATGGTGGCTTCGCCCCAGGCGAACATAAACGTGTTAGTCTCGGAACACCACCTCTCCGCTAGCCCCAAAACCAGTTTATCGTTTCTGTGGATTTTATACACAGAACACGTGATGGCTTCTTCGATCCCAGCTGATCTCCAGACGGAGAGGTGTTTGGCGCGCATGGCGGTGACCCATTTCTTCCACAACTTTGGCGGACCCTTCCACCCACAGAATTCCACCTCAAGAGGCCACTCTGCTTCGGACGAGAACGGCAATGAAGGGAGCTTTGGCCTCTGGCCTTCAATGGCGGAAGCCGTGGGTTTCAGAAACCGGGCAGCTCTGAGGATTGGCGAACCACCTGTGGGTGATACCATTAACTCCTCTCTCTCCTCAAAGATGGAGTCTTTGGATGACCCTTCCTCCATTGTTTGCTGTTCCAGGGTAGCTCTTCTTTCTTGCTAGAAGTAAGAAAGAATAGCTAATCTTGGGCACAAAGTTTCCTTTCTTTCTTACTAGAAGTACATGTACGGATGTACCTCACTTTTATCTTTTACTCCATTAATGGAGTGTGTGGTTAGACCATGTTGTTTTGTATCCTTGCAATTTCTGGCATTGCAGTATAATATGGTTGGCTAAGTGGACTTTTATATTCACATAGTTTCTTCAAGTTTTCAAAATAAGAAAGAATTACAAATATTATTATGCTTTAACTTCAACGGTTGATCTATTTAAATAGATAATTTATTAGTTATAACTTTTTACCTGATAATCTGTTCTCACATGAATAATATATATACATATAGTGAGAGAGTTACTATCATATGAAAATCATCCTTCTCGCGAACTACTGAACGAATGCACTGCAACTATTACAGGAATGCACTACAACTTTAGGAAAGACGAAGTTGGAGTAGTTGTAGATACATATATAGAGAGAGTTGCTATCATATGAAAACCATCCTTCCCGTCAGTGCAAACTAATAAATGAATGTACAACAACTATTTCACGAATGCACTACAACTTTAGGACATACGAAGTTGGAGTAGTTGTATGAATGTACAACAACTATTTCACGAATGCACTGCAACTTTAGGACATACGAAGTTGGAGTAGTTGTAATTCTTTCCGTTCGCACCTGATAGCGAGCTTATATATATAAATTTAAATTCCCGCGAGTTAAAATAGATACAAAATGGATACAAATATTATTTTACTTTCTGTCTAAACCACAAAGACGTTGACAAGTAATTTTAGAATTATTTGAGTTTGAATTCAAGAAAAAGCATAGCGGGTGGCCGTTGCAACTCTATAGGCTCATCATTTTCATTAAATTGCACGACCTATGAAGGACTATAGTTCTCTTTTCATTTTCGGTCTTTTGTTCTTTTTTTCAAGGAATTTGGAGCCGTACATTCGTACCAATCCGGACTTGCTAGCAGAGTGTGAGAAGAACATGCTAAAAGAACACCGCAACTTTTTCTGTTCTATTGGCATACAAATAATATGTCCATCATTATATTCCATACAAGGTAGGTTAAGATCATGTTAATGTATTAAAAATAAAGATATTTATTTAATTAAATAATATAATTGATCATTGAACGTTTAAAAAAAAAAATTATAATAATCTTCATGCTCAACTCATCTTCAGTATTGCCACTCAAGCCAACAAACCTTGCTCACAGAGCTTTAAGGAACAACTGTACAAGGAAAAAAACAAGCATGTCAATACCGAACTAAAAAGAAAGAAAAGAAAGAACATATAAACACAATAATATAAACACAATCATATAAGAGAAAAGAAAGAACATAATTCCAATAAACAATGCCAAATAATGACAACACATTTCTCCTACAAGTGTGGAGATTTGTTGAGATGCAGTCCTTGGTTTCCAGATCAGTTTCAGTGCTTTCTTGCTTATACACACATAATTTGTCTCCTTCACTCATTCCCTGTTTTTCTTCCCATTTTTTCCTTCATTGTTAATGCTATAACAGATTGTACAAGGTTATGGAAACTCAAAAGACTTTCAAATTTGAAAAATATTCAGTAAACATGGCCTCATCTTTCTTTTTTTAGGAGCAAACAGACCAGGAATTACAAGCAAGTAAACTGTTACTACTCTATAAGGACCTATTCAAGAGATATAAAGAATAGCCTTACATTGTGTGTTCCCATATTTAAACTTGTTTCTTTTATAACCAAGTTTTCCGGTTTTGCCGAACTATATCTTGAATTACATGAACACACCCCAAGCCTATGAGAAGGTAAATCAGATCAATATAGCTTCAAGATTAAACACCAAAATGTACCCAAACCCAACCCCCAATGTTTGTGGCGAAGCAAGTCTTGAGTGAGCATTCTCATTTACTAGATCAATGCCCTGGGCAGATTTAAACATTATTAATAAGGTGGAAGCCACCAAGACCACTCCTGAGTTCTGTCCTCCCTACACTTCTGACATCACTTATAGCATGCACTGCTAGACTATATCCATTGAGATAAATATCAACAGATCTTATATGAACAGCTTGTTGAAATGGAAAGAGTCAAAGAGAGTAGCACATTTACAAACTAGTATACAAGAAAGCTTACACAAAGACAGCCAACAAAGTCTACAGATACCTACCAGCATTGTTGGAGTAAGTTTTGTGGTACATCTCAGGATTGGAACCCAAATCTAGATTTGAAAATATGAGCAAATCAAGGCAACGAAACTGATAAATCAAACTTATCTTCATAATACAGTCTCAAGTGAACAGAAAGAACACGATGCTCGAAAGGACAAATAAATCACTCAGAACCAAGCTCTCATCAACAGTGTATCAGTCCACTTTTATGAAAGAAATAAAGAACATACACACGAGTCCAAATTCAACGGCTGAATGTTCGTTCTTTTATAATCAAGAACTAAGCAGATTATATATGATACAAACAAAGCAATAAAGTTCTGCTAATATAAGCTTCAAAAAGAGTAAATTAAACTTCATTGTAGACTAATTAGTTTCAATGACCAACACTTCAAAAAGTTCAGCACAATCTTGACAGGAATCATAAAATGGCAGAATTCACAGTAGCAATTTTAAAGAAAAACAAATCCCTCAGGTACTTCATTTCTCATCAATAATGATCAGGCTACTTTTAACGTCAAAATGTACTGAGAAATTCATCATAGGGATGAAGGGAAATAAATGGTTAAACGAATACTTCAAAAACACATAACTACATTTAAGCGTTTCTGAATGAAAAGAAGAGCTAAAACGAACCCCTCAGAGTTTAAATTTATCCTCAATGCATAATATTCAGTCCACTACTTTTAACATTGATTGAAAACATTCTTCATAGGGGCGGACGGTGACTAGTAAAATTAGATTTCGGATCCATAATATGCCCAAAGAAATCAACTTCTAAAGCACGATAAACAAATTGATTCAGAGTATAACAATACTCAGTAACCAAATCTATTCTAGAAATGACTAAACGAGAGCACAAACAGAAGAAAAAAAAAATTGCAGCAAACGGAGAGCAGATTTATGCAATAAAGCGAAACGATGTGCAAATAAATAGCAAGGCACCGGTTAATCAACGAAGAGGGTGGCCGACGGCGTTCCCCGTAGTGTTGGATTTGTTAGGGTTAGAAGCTTAAATATATAGTAGGGGTGACTGCGGTCTGCGGTACAATTATCTTCTTGCAAAGATTATTCCGACCGGATAAAGCATTTGAGAAAATGTAAATTACCATAATTCAATGGTTTAACAAACAAGACTAAATATTGGTGGGTACAGTAAATTTATTCACTTTAAATATAATTTCTACACTGTTATTGTCGAAGTTCAAATATTAGTCTTTTCTTTTAAATATTATTTACTAAATTAGTGAGTTAAACTCATGCAAATAAAACGATACAATTATTGGTTTGGATACAAAGAATTTATCGGAGTACTTAGAAATTTTATTCGCCAATGACTCGATGAACCAACGATTCTTAATTAACCAATAATTCAATTAGCCCATTTTCAATTGCGAGCCTGAATATGGTGATGATTGTTTATGTTTTGAGATATGGCAATAAATGTGCTAATAGGCTTGCCGGGGGGTTGTTAATGGATCTATACCTGCTAAATTGCTTAAGGGAACTCTTTCAAGCAGACGCATGCAACGTCATTTCGCATAAAATCACATACATGTCCCCTTTGTTGCACCCAAATAAAAGGTAGATGAACTTCATACAATAAAACTTTCACAAAATGTTCAAATTTTATTGAAGAAAAAAAAAAAGAGTGAATAAAAATAATGACTCACCCCTTATATTAAATATAATTAAGGCATAACACATTATATGGAACTAAGAATGTGAGTAGAAAATTAAAGTACATGTAAGATTACTCGTTAAAGAAATCGAAATAGATATTACAACAATTTTGAAGTGTGGACCAATATATGTTTGATACTAGATCAAAATAAATGATAAGATTTTAGTTTACATCGTATACAGATACTATATGGTCAATATTAGTGCTTCTGGTAACTTGTACAGTTGTACCATTCAAACAGGAAAATATTATTCTTACTCCCAATTTTTACTCGCTCTCTCAAAATTTGAATGTTGAAATGCACATACATATATAGCATGCACTACCACCACCACCAGCAAGAAAAATAATGACAAAAAAACTCTAGTTGATTCACAAACTTGACTAGTGCATGAACACATCATTAGATGCAAATCATAATGCATTGATGCACAAGTATGGGTTTATTGTCATATTTGATTCTACCAACTAAATTTACAATTACTTATTAAAAAAGTGTAATTTTTCTCTGTCAAGATTGTTAAAAGGGAAAATTTTAGTAATAGAATTATGTATTTAGATTTGAATGAAATATTTTTCTCTTGTAGCAATTTTGTTATATTTTTAACGAGTAATAATTACTAGAGATTTGATTGGTCGGATCAAATGTGACAATAAAAATATATTTATGTATTAAACGTAATAAAATTAATAATTAAAGACTAAATGTAGGAAGTGGATAATAGTTGAGGACCCAAAATAACAATAGCTTTGTCGGCAATGGGAGTCGTCATTCCCTTGGCCAGGTGTCACATAAAGGCCAGAGAAATACGAAAGCTGTGAAGCAGACTGGGGAACTAGAATGGAGTGGAATCGGAGGAAACTTTTCACTATAATCTATCTCAATTTAACTCTAATTCTCTTGATAAGAAGCGCGAGAGCTTGGACCGGCGAAATCCATGGCAGAGTCGTTTGTGATGTCTGCGGCGATTCTACTGTTGGCCCTGAAGACCATGTTTTGGAAGGTAATCTTCCTTACCGTTCCATCTCTGTTGCTTCTTTTCTCTCTTTTCAGATTCTTCTTCATTTTGATGCTAATTTGTTTCAAGCTTCAGTAGATAGAACGGGTTGGAACTCAATATAGAGAATTCCGGCATTAGATTTTGAGATTTTCCTTTAATCTCGTTCCATTTTTTCTGCAGTACTTTGTGATGTTCATGGTTTGATGCTATTTGATAGGTTTCGAGTTCAAATGTTTATTGGAATTTCTGTATTTGAGAGAAATTTCTTTGTTTTCGTTTGTTAAGTCTATTGAAGTGTTGACCTTTTTCAGAATTTTGAGTATTGTTGAGGTGAAAAGTCAATTTTTTTTGGTTGATTTTGTGAAAGTTCAGTATTTGGTTAATTACATGGCTAGTTATTTCCCTATTGTATTGCACCTTGTTAATTATGTGGTAAATTTTACTTGATTATGCAAAGTCTCTGCTGTAAAATGATATGGAGTATGATGGTAATATTAGGGTATAAATGTAAACTGGAAGCTGGTTTTCCATCTGTTATGCTGAAGATGTGAAGCTTGAGTTAGAGTTTCAGACATTTTCCATTGCTTTTATGAAATGTAAGCAATATTTGGGTTTACGTCTTGCATTAAGGGGAAGGAGAAGAATCTTTAATTGAATTCACCCGCGAAATAAGCTGGTTCTGTAGGCAAAACCAATCAACAACTAAAACCAATTGAATGTGCAAGGATGCTGTACTGTAGCAGATCAAATTCTTCTTTGGACAGTTTGTGTTTGTAAAGCAGTTGACAGTGTAATTTTGATTTCTAGCAATTATCTGACTTCGATTGAAACAATTTCTTCTAAGAATCTGGGTTTCCACTATTAGCCGCTTTGTAGGCAAAATGTTTGGTTACTAACTTACCCAACTCCCTTTCAAGATAAGTACTCATGTGAGGATATACAGTTCCATAGTTCTGCTGGTGGTTCGTTTTCTCTAATAGCTATTCCTAGAAACCGTACTTTTAGTTCATCGTGAACAGATGGTGTGATACATATTGATGTTTGTATTATATGATGGTATTAAATCTGGCCATCAGATCCATCTGTTGGAAATTCTATCCTTCTGCATAGAAGTCGTATAGAATCATGTCGTTTTTAGTCCAAGTTTTAATCACCCCGCTTCATAGAGCATACAATACTTGTCTATATTAGAATAGAATATTTACTCAAAACTGCGGAGAAACTTTATTTGAGCGCAACCTGGTTCTTCTCATTTTCTGGTTGCAGGAGCAGAGGTTGCCGTTCTTTGCATAACAAAGTCCGGGGAAGTTCTAAACTATCAGGCGTTCACAAACTCCAACGGGATATATACAGTAGCGGAGACTATGCCAGAGAGTGATCGCTGGGATGCATGCCTAGCTCGACCCATAAGCAGCTTCCATGAACAATGCACACACCTGAGAGATGGCAGTTCGGGCGTTAAGTTCAGCTACAATCACAAATCAGGCTATTCACATACTGTCAAACCGTTTGTTTATCATCCCGCCATCCTCCCAACCTACTGCATATGATGAGTGCAATTTCCTTGGTGGGTGGTTTTGGGAAAATGGGGATTTTTGGGTTGTGATGGAAACTGTAAATTTGTGGTAATGCTCACCCTATAATATATGCCAGTCATTTTGGTATGCATAAGTATTTATAAGTATACTTTTCTTTGTACATTTGAAATCGAATTTGGCCAGGTCAGGTAAAGTGTAATATTACATTTATTTTTTGGTAGGACCATTATTATTTTTTGATTGAAATGCTTTGATTAATTAGCTATCAAATAAAGCAGGGAAGATGAATCAAAACACGCAAGCGATGGTATGCCTTGTATCCCATTCTTGTTCAAGGATGAATAGATTATAGTTTGGAGGGATGGAGATGATAGAAGTTTAAGTATGATCAGCAGAACTTATAACATGCATATATCAAGCCCTTGTCAACTCTACACATATATGTCCAGGGGGGCGTATAGTATTCAATCTTAGATTGACTTATATGATAGTTTGTACAGTGATTTTTTTGTGAGGCTGTCTCATGGATTTTTATATTATTGGTAAAAAGTTTAATATTAATATTAATATTTATTGTGAGACTTAATCATGATTGAATGATGATTAGTCGCGAGGGAAAGTGTAATAGGAAGAAATGTGATATTTTTGAGAAAAAAAATGTAAATATTTTTAAGATCCGCTTACAAACACAGGTTATTAATGGAAATGAAGTTAACGAAAAATGTCTTTTGAGTGGTGTTAAATGGGCAAGTTGACTTGTCATTGGTTTGGTTATTATTATTATTTAAATGGAGCATTATTGTATCATCGGTTTGGTTATTATTATTTAAAATGGAACATTATTGTATCGATTATAAATAAAAAAAAATTATTTGTATACAAGTACATTATTTGAGTATTAAAAGTATATTATTTTGTATACTATTAAATAATGTACTTTTTTCATTTCAAAAAACAAATAATATACTTTTTGTATATTCATTAGAAAAATACATTATTTAAGTACTAAAATACATTAGTTTGTATGTTGTACATTCAGTACACAAATACTATATTTTTAGTATATTAAAATGTATTTTTTTATAGTCTGTTTTGGGTAGCATTAGAGAGCGTATATAGCGGCGACAAGGGATGACAATTTCAATCCGCCCAGCAGTTATCCACCCGAATCCACCCCGCAAGGATCGAGTTTTTTTTGGGTGATGGTGGGTGGTAGGTCGGTGGTGGGTCTTAAAAAAGTAAACTCGCAGTGGGTCGGGTTGGGTCGGGTTCTATGTACAAAACCCGCCTAGAACCTCACCCGACTCACCATGTGTGTGTGTCTATATATATAGTAGTAAAATAAGTACTAGTATGTAGTTATTTATAAAAGGTTATATAACTTTGTGTATCTTTTTACTATTTTTATATCTAAACTATTAAGTTTATTTTTAAAACTTAACAATTTAGTTATTATATTTAAATATTTATATTCTTTTATATTTTAGTACCACTAATGAATTTTATTATTTTATTATATGTAAGTAACTTAAATCTTATTTTTTAAAAAATAATAATAATAAAATGATAAGTGATGGTACCCGTAGTGGGCACCCGCACCCCGTTGCGGTGGGGTGAGTTTTGAAAAAGTTCACCGGATTTGGGTTGGGGGTAGGGGTGGGTAGAGAAAATATAAAGTGGGTCGAGTGATGGATGTAGCCCTCCCCGACTCACACCCGACCCATTGTCATCCCTAGCGACAACAGCAACATTACCCTCAACAACGGTAGAACTGTAGAAGAGTTCCGATAGTAATAAGCCCTCCGAATAGAGGTGATGATTAGTAGATCTCTACATATCCATATTGTAGCAACTATTGAGTATACTACCCTAGCTTATGGACTCAACATACGACTATAACTCGTCAGCACCAGTATTGCGTGTGGCCTAGGAATGGTGGGTTTCCTGAAGATGGAAATAGAAGTCAAATCGACAGTACTTTTTTGTATTTCTTTTACGTGTTCAATATATTTCTTATATCTTTTGTAGCTGAAAAGTCATAAAAATGTTAATTGAGTACAAAGTGTTTTGCATCTAAAAATCTTAATTAACCAAATTTATCTTGAAAATTACTCTTAACATTTTTATAAGTAGTAATCTTCTAACAATTTTAAGACCCTAATTGTTTATTATTATCCATATCATTATATTAAAATACTTAAATTTGGAATGTAACTAATAACTTATCCATTTATTTATATGAATTTTATAAAACATAAATATATAGATTGAAGACACTTGATAAAATTGAATAAAAATGATAAATTTATCAAAATATTTGTAATTGTCATAATATTCAAAATATTTTATAATAATCTAAAAATTTAAATTTCAAAATATTTTATAATAATCTAAAAATATTTTATAATAATCTTAAAATATATAGATTGAAGACACTTGATCGATGCTTCTCTTAGCTTGTTGCCACTTTTGCAATAAATGAATTCTTGATTTGATCTAATCTCTTGTGTGCTTCACTGTAATTTTAGTGCCTTTACGCAATACACCTTCAAAAACATAATCAAATCCCCATTCTCCAAAAAAAAAAAAAACAATAGTTATAGTCTTATAAACTAGTTTCTTGAATATATAACAGTCTCAGACCAATACGATTATATCCATATCCACATTATGATAATCCTAAAAAAATTTCAAAAGTTTGTGATGGATATATTAGCAATGAACTTGGGGCGAACCGACTTGGAGAGGAGTTGGCGCGGCATGAAGGGCCAAGGGGGGCCCCGGCATAGGTCGACCTCGGTCAAGGTCGACCCCGGCTAGAGGTCGGCGTCGACCCCAGTTAGAGGCGGATGCCCCCCTCGTGGGCTTGAGGTCGACCTTCGGCTCGGGCTACTCTCCTTCGTTGACGAAGACTCACAACTCGGAGAGTGGGGGACTGATGATGGATATATTAGCAATGGGCTCAGGGCGAACCGACCCGGAGAGGAGTTGGCGCGGCATGAGGGGCCCCGGCACGGGTCGACCCTGACTAGAGGTCGGCGTCGACCCCAGTTGGGGTCGACCTCGGTCTCAGTCCGACCCTGGTAGGGGGCCGACCTCAGCCAGGGCGACCACGACCCGGGGCCAGTGGCGAAATGTAGCCCCGGTGGAGGCGTCCTAGGCCTCAGGTGTGCAAGTGGACCCAGTCAAAGGTGATCCAACCGCCCACCCTATTCTCAAGAGGCAGGAGCTTAGTATATAAGGAGGCATCATTGTCTTGTTTAGGACATCTACTACTACCTTGTCTGAATACTATATATTCCTTGTAATTCTCCTACAAAAGGATTATCAATACAAAAGTTGTTCCCGCGACAAACATTTATCACCTTTATTATTGCATTATCCTAGTCTTGTTATTATTGGGTTTAGTAATTCGGGCCACCCCGGGTTAATTAAATCCATCAGTTTGCATTCTACATTTCTTTTGTTTTTATTTTCCCCTAAAACTAATTAATTTACTCATATACCATGACCAATAGGGGTAACAGTGCAACGAGGCCTCCTCCTTCGATCCATCTTATGGCTGTGCTCCTCCGCCTCCTCCATCGTATGGTGGTGCTCTTCCTCCACCTCCTCCGTCTTATGGTGGTGTGGTGATTATGCCTACGGCTACACCCACTGAAGAAGAAAGCAGAAATGGGAAGTATGAAGTATGAAGTAGAAATGCGAGACTAATTTAATGCCCAATATTTGTATTTAAATAAGTTATTCAAAGTATATCAATGTAAGATTATATAAGATAAGTTTATTATAGTTGGTATTAAAATTAATGTTTAATTTACACTTTTCTAAAACAATTATCTAAATACTTATTGCAGTTGATATGATATTAGGTAGTAGATATATGTGGCTATTTAAGAGAATAATTAATAATAATTAAAGGTAAGATAGAAAAATCATTAAAAAAAATTAACCAGAAATAATATGAAACATAAAATAATTTATGAATTCTAATGTTCACGAACCAAAAAATGTAATGAAACTCATATTCTATTTCTTTCTTATTTCATTCCCTATATAATAAGATTTGTATTCACTCAAACTTAATTCTAAAATCAAATACGCGATAATTATCTTAACTCTTAAGAATCAAACACTATGTAACGTAACATAGAGAGGGTGAAATGAGCACAAAATATTACAATCAATATGGCAGTTGTATCTAATGAATTATTATATTGTATGTAAAAGTACAAATTGTATTTTTGAAGTGGATTTTAACAAAATAATAAGAACTGGTAGATCGAGAAAAATAGGTTTTCTTGATCCTCTTACTCCGAGTAAAGATGGCTACACATTTGCCTAGTCAAAAAGGGTAAGCCAACATTTAAACACCTCCCCCCCCCCCCCCCTCCCCCACCTTCCAAAAAAAAAAAAAACACTTTGTATTGGTTGCAGCATTGGAGTGGGTATTGGGTAAGAACAAGATACGATTTTATTTATAATTAATTCATATATATTTCATCAAATAATATTATTTTAATATAACACCATAAAGACTTATTTTCAATACCAGGAAATGGCATATCATAAAGACTTATTTTCAATACTAGAAAATGACATTTTTAGTTTAAAGTTGAATGGGACACCCCAAATGAGTTAATAAAACAATTGACTTGATAACTACAAAGTTTAAAACTTAGTTCTTTGTGGGAATTGTCTTTCTCAGATGATTTACCTCCTTATGGTCCTTTACCGATAACAAGGCAAGTTTCACCTAGAGCGTCGCAACAAACTTTCTTGTAAATCTACTATACTAATAAGAGCCCAAGAGAGTTATGCCTATAATGTGTAGAAAAAATGGCGGTCAAATTTTTTAATCAAATGAATGGCTCAGATTGATCATATTTTAATTTTTCCTTAAAGTTTCCTAATTTATCCTTATGAATATGATTATCCGTTAAATATTATCTTTTCGGTTAATTACTGTTAGTTCACCGTTAACTTAATTACTCATTGATTTCAATAAGAAAGGTCTTATGTTCGAACCCCATCCCAATCAAAGTTGGCATAATTAGTAATCTATTTTACTCTTATTAAATTAAATAATAATTTAGTAGCTACAACAAAAAATAATACATATGCATTTCTTTAATTTAGAATTATGTGTCTACAATGTTTTTATTCAAAAAAATATTTATTATCAATAAATTAAATAAGAGAAATAATTTCATTAGTTATATTGTCTTTATTTTTTTAAAATATAAAAAATCTTTACATTCAAATTCATCAATTGATTATATTCACTACATTGTCTATTATATTTTTTGTGCACTATTTTTTAATTAAATATCAAAGTTATAATACAAAATAATGTTATATATTTATTTACCAACTATTTTATTAATACCATAAAAAATTTAAAAATATATAATTAATAAAGTCAATCATATTAACTACTTGAGGGATTTGTTGACAAAGAGAGTATTCGAATCACACAACAAATTGAAGTGAGAACTACCTTGCAATGTCCTTTTTAGACAATCAGTAGTTAGCGGTTAGTGTTAGCATTTGACCAACGAATTATATCAACAGTTGGTAAAAAGATATTTTAAAAAAAATTAGTTGTTTAGATTAACATGTAAAATGATCTAAGAGTATAATAATAATAATAATAATAATAATAATAATAATAATAATAATAACAATAACAATAACAATAATAATAATAATAATAATAATAATAATAATAATAATAATAATTGTTTTCAAAAAATAAAAAAATAAAAAAAATATAATTAAGTCAAACATATTAACTACTTGGGAGATTTATTGACAATAAGAGTATTCAGATCACACAACAAATTGAAGTGTGAAACTACCTCTTAATGTCATTGTTTGGCAATCAACAGTTAGCTCTTCAATATTAGTATATATTTAATATCTTATGCCCTAATTTTTATTTGTTCTCTCTTATGTTCCGTATTTGGTTTTAACATACATATACAATTATTTTATTGACAATTATAATCAAGCTTGACTAAATTAGTTTTTATTTGTAAACTTAGAATTACTTATTTAAATACGCAAATTCAACATTCAATTATATGATCTATGCATGAACAATTCCAATATGATTTTGCTTTGATATGCTTTAATGTATTAATTTAAAAAAAACACTGGGCATTATCTCAATCGCGCAATGCGCGTAAAAAACTAGTCAAAGTATAAAGTTCATCAATTACAATCCTATTATCAACCAATCATCAATCAGGCTATTGCATGTGACAAGTGCCGCACTATTATTTGTTATTGAAATAAGGTTCAAATTGGTCATTGAACGTAACCTGAAAATGCAATTAGGCCACTGAACGAAAAAAAAAATTATGCAATTTCACCTGATAGCAGGTTACCCTCAATTTTAGCAGGTTACCTGCTTACGTGGTAGCTGAGTTGGCATTTTTAATAAATTTTAAATAATTTTAATAATAATTTTTTATAAAATAAAAAATAAAAACGACTTTATTTTATTTTTTTCAATTTTTTAATTTATTATTAAAATTAATTATTAAAATTATTTAAAAATTATTAAAAATGCCAACTCAGCTGCCACGTAAGTAGGTAACCTGCTAAAATTGATGGTAACCTACTATCCGGTGAAATTGCATACGTTTGGAGAGTTCAGTAGCCTAATTGCACATTTTTGGAGTGTTTAGTGGTCTAATTGCACTTTTTTTTTTTCGTTCAATGGCCTAATTGCATTTTCAGGTTACGTTCAATGGCCAATTTGAACCTTATTCCTTTGTTATTTTATTGACATATCATGCTTTAGTTGATTCGTAAAAAATAAGTCACAATTATTATTATTGTTAATAAAATTAAGATATGTGGTAAAAATTTCTCTCTAAAAGTACACGGTGGCAACTGTTAGGTGGTTGTTTGTGAGAAAATGCATCAATGATAATTGATATGAGACAGATTTTGGTAACTGTCGGTCTACCACAGTCCACACATAGCCACATAGGATTTGTCACCATATCAAATTGAAACATTGTTATCTAAGAAGGGGAAGCCAAAGAACTTATAACTACAAATGAAAAAAGTCAGGCTTGGGGCAGTGAGGAGTAATTTAAGTTAAGCTATATTCGGAACACACATATAGATAACAGTTTCATATTTTACCTTAAAAAATTAAAAATAACAATATATTTTCTGCAATATTAACTCAATTAGTTCAACCGATTACTTAAAATCTTGCTTTAAATTATATTGTCTTCCAATATGGTCATATGGGTAGTTGAATACGTACAAACCAAACCTTCCCCATATTATTTATTTCGTGTTGCGTGTTCAACATCATGTGCTCATTTTATTTATGAGTTAATACCCAAAATCGTCCTCGACTATAATGGTTTTTCTCAATTTTGTCCTAAACGACTTTGGTGACCTAATATCGTCCCAGACTTTTGTGTTTCGCTCAATTTAGTCCTCCATTTGTTATTCCGTCAAATTAGTGTTAAATAAAGGGACAATTCAGTAATGTCAATATTGATCTCTCTTTACTTTCAACTTCTGAAGTGCGAAATTCCTCTTTCTTGTACGAATTACACCCAGAATTACTCCCGGACCTGCAAATCAAATTTTATATTCGCAGTTTTAGGAGTAATTCTGGGAGTAATTCGTAAAAAAAAAAAGGAATTTCGCAATTCACATGTCTATGAGTAAAGAGATGTCAATATTAAAATTACTGAATTGTCTATTTATTTAATACCAAATGGACAGAATAACAAATGAGGGACTAAATTGAGCAAAAACACAAAAGTCTGGGACTAAATTGAGCGAAACACAAAAGTCTGGGACGATATTAGGTCACCAAAGTCGTTTAGGACGAAATTGAGAAAAACCACTATAGTCGAGGACGATTTTAGGTATTAACTCTTTTATTTATTTATTTTTTTTAATATCTTATACACACGCACACAAATATATGTAAAAATTCTTGTTCAATATTAATAAATAAAAAATATATATATTTTTAATTCAAATTATATTTCGTAAAAATTTTTTAATGTAATAAATTTTAACTATTATATTTGAAATATAAAGAAAAAAAAGATTTTTTTTAAAATAATAATGTAAAAATTTTCATATAATATATTTTAAAAGTAAAAATAGAATTAAAAAATCTATAATATTAAACTAACACCCACATATACGGGTATATATACACAAATAATATATGTATTATATACACACATATGATTTAACGTTCATATATATTTAATTAACATATAATATATAATTAAATTACTTGTTATATTATGAATTTAATAAAATGATAATTAAAGAAAAAGGATATGGTAGATGTAGTTGTAGGGTAATAGAGATTGGGTTATCAGTGTTATCATTAGATAGTAACGAAATTATAATAATTATAGTTTTGTCTAACAAAAATGTAATAAGCTAATGACAATTTGATCCATAAATAAGGATCAAATAGGTCATCCAATTACACACTAAACTACAATTAGGTCACCGAACTTAAATTCATGCAATTTAATTTAAAATGACGTGTTTACATGTAATTAATATGTTGATGTGTCGGTTCCTTTATTTAAAAATAATTTTTAAAATTTTATTTTAATAATTTTAAATAAAATAATTATTTTAATTTTTATTTAAATAGCCTCTATACTTGCCGGAGGCAAAAGATCTCCATGGCCAGCCGGAAACAAAGGGGACCCTTTGTTTCCGGCCAGCTAGAACTCGAATCCAACTTGACCCTCCGTGATTTTTTTTTAAATTTTTATTTTAACCCACTCGACCCACCACCCACTATCACCGAAAAAATCCAACCCATATGAAATGGATTCAGGTGGATATCCATAATGCGAATTAAAATTGTCATCCCTAACGAAAACATATAAATAAAGGATAACTGTACTACGGAGTACTTCGTATAATGCATTCTTGCTAGTTAAGTAATCAAAACCATGAACTACAATGACATTTATCCATTCATGTCTAATGCTAACTTGCCAATATAGTTTTAATCCAACTAACAACACAACACACAAGACTTTTAACACGATGTTTTCTTAAAAGGCCGTACACGTATAGATAAAATATTTTGATTATTGTACCATATAGAAACAAGTCTAATTATTTAATTTTGTTATTTTAAGTAATCTTTATTTTTAAAAAAATTCCAACATCCAATAAGAATATATTTCCCAAACCTAATGAATTTGTTTAGAGTTTTAATTAGCGTATATATTAAATTACTTAATTAAGATGTACTAAGACAACTTAGATCATCTATTTCAACTAAACGAGTGTTGGACTAAGTGCTTAAGGAAAATAGTTCTTTAATTTACGAAAAAACCTACGTAATTGCTATCTAAATATGTGTTTTGGGTAATTGGATGATGCATATTTTATGACCTAATAAGCAAGGAACCACTAAATTAGCCTAGATTACTCATAATTAACATGTCCAAACTAAAAAAAGTTAATAAACAACATTTATAGAAATGTCTATCTTAAAACTTTGTAAACTAAGATAATAGGCAGTTCCACATTTGTTTTTTCTTTTAAATCCACAAATAGTGGATACTAACTAAAGTGTGAAGAAAAATATGCAAATGCCAACCAATTTAGTGATAACCACCAGATCATATATATGCATATATAGGCTCCGTTAAATTGTTATATCTTGCATTGTAAATTCTCGTCAAAGAAAACATTCAAATAGTGTATCTATCCTTACATTATGTACTTATAATTAATAAATTACTTCGTATCTATCTATTACGATTAATGCATTATGTATTTGTAATTAATATATTATGTATTTCTTAAGTTTATTTACAAGTATATAATCAGTTAACAAGAAATACATACTCCATAATATGTTAATTGTATGTACACAATATAAAAGTCGTTTTGAATCAAGATCCACAATACAATATGGACTCTAGTCCATGGTATAATTTGCCTTATTTCCTTAGCTTAAAATTTATTTTAAACTTAAAAATATGGGGTATATTACTATAGTAATTATTACAATTTTGGTTAATTTTTTTTTTCATGTTATTAGTAGTTTATATATATATATATATATATATATATATATATATATATATATATATATATGGAATGGATCAGGTGCGGTGCGGTTGGACTCACATTAAACATTACACTGGCGTACTTTAAGTATACAACAGACGCACATTAAACACACAAACAAAATACATTCAGAACACAAACTCATGCACCTTAAGCACAAAACTTACGCATCTTAAGCACAACCCTCACGCACCTTAAGCACAAAACTCACGCACCTCAAGCACAAAAACACACGAACCTTAAGTTTTAACAAAAACTCACATTAAGTACACACTCACGCACATTAAGTACAAAACTCACGCACCTTAAGCACAAGACTCACGCACTTTAAGCACAAAACTCACGCACATTAAGTACAAAACTCATGCACTTTAAAGTTTCAACAACAACTCACATTAAAGTACACACTCACGCACATTAAGCACACAACTCATGCACATGACTCACGCACCTTAAGTACAAAACACACGCACATTAAGCACTACACACTCACGCACATTAAGCACAAACCTCGAGCACCTTAAACACAAGACTCAAGCACATTAAGTACAAAACTCACGCACATTAATCACCCGCATGGGAAGCATTCACCCACACTGGAACTTAAACATATATATATATATATATATATATATATATATATATATAACTGTTATTAATGTTTTTTGGTATTTAACAATAATAATAAAATGTACTAATGTTCCTATATATCGTTTTACATATTGAAATAATTAATAGTTGAGCACTATCCACAATTTTCAAAGCATCTTTGTAATTGATTAAATCAATTAATACTTAAAACAATCAATTAAGTTGTAATAACAAGTATTTTGTGACCCTAGTCCAACAAATTGGTCTATCTGTATTTAGGATGTCTATTTGGACAGTCCAACAAAATTGGTCCACACTTAATTTAATAATCATATAGTTTTAAGTGGCAAATTATGTTGTGCATCCGTATGCACCATGCATAGTGCATACAGATGCAAAAACGGCGTCGTTTTATTAAAAACACGCGTTTCCCCTTAAAAAAAAAATCAGGTTCGATTCCCAGCAACAACATATGCACTAAAATTTCAGAATCGATTAATTATAATTCCATAATCGATGAACTATAATTCCAGAATCTAATCTATGAACTAAAAATTCCAGAATGAATGAACTAAAATTCCAAAATCTATGAACTAAAATTTCAGAATCGATGAACTACAATTCCAGAATCGATGAACTATAATTCCATAATCAATGAACTAAAATTCCATAATGTATGAACTAAAATTCCAGAATGAATGAACAACATAATGCTATTGCTGGAAATCGAACTTATTATTATTATTTTTTTTAAGGGGAGACGCGCGTTTTTAATAAAATGACATCGTTTTTGCATCCGTATGCACCATGCACTACTCGTTTTAAGGTAGACTTTCAATAAGAGCTGTCTATTGTTATTTTTAGTTTGAACCAATAGCGACCTGGACAAATTTACTTATTTGTGGTCCTTTGCTGTTTAGAATAATAAGGCGAGATTCACCTATAACGCATATTTCGGTGACAATGATAGATTTTTTTGTAAATTAAAATTGAAATTAACTATATATAGTTAAACAACTCAAATTAAAAAATACAGTAAGCCAGCTACTCGACTTACTTAACAAGTATTGTCCTTATTAAAAAAAAAAAAAAAAAAAAAAAAAAAGCTCCATGTAAATAATTACAGTTACATATATTATTAGAAAAATGATACGGAGTAAATATTGTACTAGTCCGTACCAAAATACTTGAATACGAAAGAAACTAAACGCAGAGCCGAGATGGCGGGGCAGTGGTTAACCGTCTATAAAGCGCACTCCGTCTCGCCTCCTCGTCGTCGTATCTCTCTTCTCCGGCAGCCATGGCAGTTCTCTCAAGGTCCCGTTTCCTGATCACAATCCTCGCCATTTCTTTATTCCTCGCACCGCACGGCCGTGCCTTGAAGCTGCCGTTTCGCCCCACTGATATTGCTCCGCTGTTGCCGCAGCAGCTCCCATGGCCTATCATCAACTCTCTGGACAATGCAGAGGACCTCTTGCCCACCTTTGTTGGCTCTGCGACCTCAAAACGCAGAACTGTGGAGTGGAGAGGGTCCTGCTTTCGCAGGAGCTCTGCTTGGTTGGAGCTCAACAACAAGAGTAGAAGTGCATTTGGTGGCGGCACTCTTCATATCAAGGTATCAATTTCTTTCAATTTTCATATTTTGATCAATTTTTCTCTAATAATGTTTGTGGAAATTTTATTACTTCAAATCAATTTGGAGTTTATGGTATTTTTCTGAGTGGTTATTGCAATTTTTTCAATGAACTGATAATCAGATTCATCTTTGAGCTCAGTGTTACTGTCTAATCATTTAATTTTAGTATTTGTTGCAAAAAATTTCAATGTGTTCATGTCATTTTTCAATACCTGTTCTATTGAACAGGTAAGCAAAGCACGCAGCTGGACATGTTTGGATATTTATGTCTTTGCCACCCCATATCGTGTAACATGGAATTACTTCTTATTATCTCGTGATCATAAAGTTGAGATTGATGAATGGGCTTCAGAAGCTGAGTTAGAATACGTGAGTAAATTCTATAACCTTTATGAAATCATAGGGTGATAATGTTTCTAGTCATCACTTTTTTATTAGACTTATCACTCATAGACTTTCATGACAGGTAAAAAATACAGGGGTTTCAATTTTTCTCATGCCATCAAAAATGCTAGTAACTCTAAATGCACTATTTGAAGTCTTTCCTCTATTCACAAACACTGGATGGGGTGAGAAAGCAAATATTAAATTTCTCAAGAAACATATGAAGGCTAGATTCGAGGAGCGTTCTACGCCATGGGTAGCACGTATTTCACCTGATGATATACACTCTGGAGATTTTCTGGCAATTTCAAAAATTAGAGGCCGCTGGGGTGGCTTTGAGACTTTCGAGAAGTGGGTAACAGGTTCTTTTGCTGGTCATACTGCGGTTTGTTTGAGGGACCCCCAAGGAGAGCTATGGGTGGCGGAATCTGGACATGATAATGGTCAGGTAGTGATTAAATGTATTGCATATTGCATCTATGTTAGAATCTGGCTAAGGGCGGGGACTGGGTAAATTGTAGTAAATCTATGCTAACTCTCACTTTTTAAGTAATAATTGTACTTTTTATAGTAACTAGTATGTACAGTAGCATAAATTGAAGCTTTAGGACTTCAAAACAAATATACTTAAAAAAATAATTGTGTGTTCCAAGTGAAGTTGATTTCAGTAATTTTCTATTAGATGTTCTTTGGGAGGAAAGAAGTATGTTGGAGAGGAACATTTCTTAGCAATACCAATATGATGTGAAATATATAAGTTCACTATTTATCATTTTCAATCATGATCTCGATTCTTGAATGCTACATTGTCAATTCTGTATTACTGTCATAGTTGATAGCACTTCATGCATGATTCAGGTACAGCCTGTTTTTCACCTGTAAATATTTTTACTTTTCATTTCCAGGGACAAGATGTTATTGCTCTCGTACCTTGGCATGAATGGTGGGATTTTGAGTTGAGAAAAGATGACTCCAATCCACATATTGCATTGCTTCCTCTGCGTGCAGATCTCCGGGCCAAGTTCAATGAGACTGCTGCATGGGAATACGCTACAAACATGGATGGAGAACCTTATGGTTATCATAACTTAATATTTAGCTGGATTGACACAAAAGATCAAAATTACCCTAAACCCTTGGATGCTCATCTGGTAATGAATCTTCACTCTAGTATTTCTTATTCAAAGAAAATTGCGTTCTTCTTGCTTTTGAAGTTTATTTTTCATTTATTCTCTTCTCACTGCATCTTTGCTCTTGTTCTTTGATTCCTGCAATCATTAACGCAATGCTAGAACTTTATATCCTCTGAATGTTTTGAGATAAAAACACACACACATAACACTAAAGCTTAATATAGTTGAGACTCACTGAGTTGTATTAGGTTTCTGGATTGCAATAATATATTAATTGGACTTGGTATAGAGAGTCCTTGTACCCTTCTCATGAAGAACCATTGGTGTTAAATGCTTATTATTATCTGCTAGCTGTAAGTGCTGTTTATGAAAATTTAGGTGTATTATCATATGCTCCACAAAATTTATGATATAGGCTTTATTATTGCTTTATAATTGAGACCAAACTTATTTGGCAAAAAAGCCTCAAGGTTGTTTTATGGAGCACGAGTGCCAACAAATAGAATTGCAGAAAAACATATTAATGTTCTCATAGGTAACAATTTTAAGAAGTGCAAATGTTCAATTACATGTACATTTTCTCAAAGTTTCCTATGGTGCAGGAGCTGGAGCGGTTAACGTTTGTACTTCTAGAGTTTGCTGCTTTCATAAAAAATTCATTGCCATTTCCTCTTTTTGATATTGATATTTTGGTGCTTCGTGATACACAGATTGCTTGTGCCATGACAATTTGGAATCATGTACGGCCTGCATATGCTGCTAACCTGTGGAATGAAGCTCTAAACAAGCGGCTTGGAACTAAGGTTGTTTTCGTGCTAAATAACCTTTATACAATGTTTTTAACCTGCATCTCTCTAGGCAATTATTTATTTGTCCAGGCTAATTGGATCTTGAAATTAAAAAAAAAAAAAAAAAAAAAAAAAAAAAAAAAAAAAAAGTGGCTTTTACTTATCATATAGCCTGAAAACCTTTTTATATGTGATAAACCATGTCACCTAAAACCGACTTTAGACCTAAGTTTTTGTGTTTGAGCAGGGCCTTGATCTCCCTGAAATTCTTGTGGAAGTTGAACGCCGTGGGTCATCTTTTGCGGAACTATTGACAATTCCAGAGCAGGATGATTGGGTTTACTCTAATGGGAGGTCCACATCATGTGTTGCTTTTGTTCTTCAAATGTACAAAGAAGCAGGACTATTTGGTCGACTAGCAAACTATATTCAAGTCACAGAGTTTACGGTGAGTTTGTCATACAGGCACTGCAATGAATCACTGCTGTTGTGCATAAATATATATATATATATATATATATATATATATATATAGTGACAAATGTGTAATCTAATTATTATTTTAGACATTTTGTTAAAACAGAACACATTCTTTAATTTGGTATCAGAGCCATCATATCTATATATGAAAGTGCAGATTAAAGACGCATACTCGTTGAAGATTTTTGAGGACGATACAAGGCGTTTACCATTGTGGTGCAGTGAGGGGGACACAGAGGAACTTCCTTTCTGTCAACTTCGAGGAAAGTACAAGATGGAATTGCCCCATTACAATACCATAGAACCCTACGCTCATATGAATGAGAGATGCCCGTCTATGCCTCCAAGATATTCCCGCCCAGAACGTTGCTGATCATCAACCTTTTTCTTTGCCAGCCTTGTGAGTGTAATTGGGCTATGCTTCTTGTACGTTGGTACAGTGCCGCAATAAGATTGTTTTTGTGATCGATGGTCGGATGTAGATCCCACATTTATGGCTAATTTCTGCAATTTAAGATAGCATGCACAACCTTAATAACTACGGACAAATCAGTAAATGATGAGTCCAATCACTAATTCCAAAAATATGTTGCATAACACACAACAACGAGTTGCGCATCATGCCTACAATGGGTTGCACAACCAACACAGATGAGTATATGTTGTCCAACGGGTTCAATAGACTCGTTGGTGTGCAACATGTCTATTGAACCAGTTGATATGTCTCATGATCCTTCAACCAGTGAGACGAGAAATAAACAAAATTAAAATATGTTGCACAACCCACACTACTAGTTGCATAATCCACAATACCAGGTTACACACCACACAACAACGAGTTGCTCAACTAACACATGCGAGTAGAGGCTCTGTAGCGAGTTCAATTGACTCACCTAGTAGTCTCGTTGGACTCACATGTGTATTGAACCCGTTGATATGACTCGTGATCTTTGCAACCAGTTGGACGAAGAACAAATAAAATCGAAGTATGTTGCACAATCCACACACACATAGGTTGCACAATCCACAACAATGGATTGCACAACTCACACCACTAGATTGCACAACCAACACAACCGAATGCGCAACCAACACAACCGAATGCACAACCATATTATCTAAAATGCATATATATACGACATCCAAATATAGACAATATTATAATTTTTTTTTTTTAAAAAAAGCGAAAAAAAATATTGACCACATTTATGGACGAACACTTGATTGATGATGAAGAAATTGCGGCTCTAATTCGCAACAACGATGCTCCACAAAAATGGGAAAGAATTGACCAAGGACCAATTTGGTAATTAAGAATGACCAAATCGATTACAAAATGAATAGTTGTGAATTTAATTGGTCAAAATTGATAGTCGATAACCAATTTGGTAACTGCGGCATAGTCAAAGGACCAAAACAATCATTAATTACAACATAAGTGTTGAACATATACTATAAATATGTCATAGTGTATTAAAAAAATACAATATAAAATTTAACATAAATGCTGATCAATTAATTAGTCATACTATATACATACCATTCAAAGTCAGAGCATCAAAGATTACAAATAAAGAATCTTGAAAATCATTTTTTTTTTTTTTTTGCATTTTATAAAAACAAATTTATGTTAAGTTTTTTTTTCTTCATTTTTTTTTCATTTAATTAATCTTCTTTTGATTATTTAAAACAAAACTCAATATTTTAATTATACTTTTGCATTATTGAGAATGATTTAGGTCATTATGATATTAATATTTTTTGTATTTATTTCTATAATGGAACAATTGTACATATTTTACACATATTGTACTATTATTTTTTTATCGAACAAAATTATTCTTACACAATTAAAGTTTCATACATACATACATACATACAAACATACTGATGGGGACATGAGACCCTTGGGGTCATTTTATTGGATAAGTCTTGGCCCAAGTGGAGGAGTTGCATGAAAGAGGTTGGTTCAAGCCTTGTTAGGCAAGGAGGGAAGGGTGCAAGGTGGGTTGCGATGAAGGGTGCAGTGCAAGGAAGGGTGCAAGGTGGGAGTCAAGGCAGGAGGGGTGCAAGGTAGAAGGCCAGGCGGCCAGCGGTGCAAAGCAGGATGAGGGTGGCGTTGGCGACCGTTGGTGCGCTGACCGGCGCGGACGTCGCCCGGGACCGAGGCGCCTCGAGGGCGCCGATTGCGCCCCTCGGTGTCCTGGCAGCGACTGGTCATGTAGCCACCTGGGCAGGCGATGCGGGGGCGTGAGGGTGCGCGCCCGCGTGTCTGTTTCGTCGTGTTACTCGCAGAGGTTCGCGAGGGGGTCTGGTTTGTACAAGACATTCCTCAAGACATGATCTCTTCTTTGGTTAAGTGGTTTGGGTCTTCTTCTCCTTGTTGGTGTGCTTGGGTTGTCTTTAGGTGGTCTAGGTCTTCTTTTTCTTGTTGGTGTGCTTGGGTTCGAGTCTTGGTGGTAACATTTGGGTCATTTTATTCTATTTATTCATTAGTCATTTGGGCCGACAGTTTGGGTTTAGTACATATTCTTTTGGGCCTCACATCCTGAGTAATAATATTACTATTTTTCTACCCCCATTCTATATATTCTTTATACCACATTTATCGTGGACCCGTTCTATATATTCTCTACACCTCATTTATCGTGGACCCGGTCCCCACACACACACACACACATATCATATGTGGAAGCTAAGTCCATGTGAAACATGCGATAAGATGATAGTCCTTGATCTTGCCAAAATCAACGGCCATGATGAACACGGATTTTTAAAAAAATGCGGTGGCAATTTGGTCATTTTGCGTATTATTCAAACTTAATGTGCATATTTTATGTGCTTAAGGTGCGTCGTTTTAATACTTAATGTGCACCATTTTAATACTTAAGGTGCGTTAGTTATACACTTGAGAACTTAAGGTGCGTTTTTTGTTGAAACTTAATGTGCGCTATTCTAAAGCTTAAGGTGCGTCGTTTCAAAGCTCAAGGTGCATCCTTTTAACACTTAAGTGCGTCATTTTAACATTTAAGGTGCGTCAGTTATACATATAAGGTGCATAAGTTCTACACTTAAGGTGCGTGATTTTACTACTTAAGTTGCGTCTTTGTAACACTTAAAATGCGCCATTTTAAGGGGTGCGATGTTAAGACTTAAGGTGCGTCTTTATAACACTTAAGGTGCGCCATTTCTAGACTTTGCTTCTTCCTTCAGGACGCGTTTTTTTAAACAAAAAATTATTGATTTGAGCCATTGATCTAGATTTGATCAGCGACTCAGATCTCACCGCATGTTCGCACCTGAGAGATTTCCTGCACGAGATATCATCCTACGATATATATATATATATATATATATATATATATGAATTAGTATAATGGTTTTGTCACATTTAGTTCTTAACTTTCAAGTTAACCATCTGTGGTCAATCAACTTTCAAATTTTAACCACGAATAGTTAAAATTTGAAAGTTGAAAGACCACTGGTGATTAACTTCAAGTATAATGGTTTTCTCACATTTAGTTCTTAACTTTCAAGTTAACCATATGTGGTCCTTAGTTGTTAAAATTTGAAAGTTGAAGGACCACCGGTGATTAATTTGAATATTGAAGGACCACGTGTGGTTAACTTGAAAGTTTAAGACTAAACGTTGCAAAATCATTATATTCGGATGATCCCAAATGACATTAACTCATATATACATGGGAATGGTTCATGTGAGAAGGAATTCTTAAGTGAAAAATAGAGTGAAATCTGAGTCATTGATCTAATCTAAATTAATGACTCAAAATGAAGAAATAAAATATACACGCTCGTGGAGTTATCTTCATTTAAACACTTAACGATAAATGAAACTTTTTTTTGTTTGTTTGTTTGAAGAGAACTCGTAGGCTAAACTATATGCACCCAACTAAACAAAAAATATAATTTTACATCATCATAAGTTTACATTACTTTCTAGGAGTAATCCTATTATGTAGGGTAATATCAAATTTTGCGAACTAAACATCTCTTAGAGCATCCACAACAAATATTATTACTTAGTTCATGTGTCAGATTAATAAATTTGAGTAGGGTTATTTATAGATGTGGGGTGAGATTATTTCATGGGTTCATCCTTCTGCAAAAACGAAATAATGTCATAATTTAAAAAAAAAAAACAGTGCCTACAGCGGGCGCGTCAGAGTGACTGTCAGCTGGCAGCCACTCTGACTTTTGATACACTTTTTACTTTTTTTTTTTTTTAAATATCATAACTTATTTGAGTTCTTTTTCTACCTATATTTTTATCTCTTTTCTTATTACACTTGTAAAAATTTATCAAAAATCACAAATCACAAATCTTCCCCTAATATGCACAAGTGTGGATGCTCTTAGAGCATCCACACTTGTGCATATTAGGGGAAGATTTCAGTATTAATTCTTCTCAATGGAGATAATAACAAATGTGGGGTGGGGATAATTGTGGAGATATTTATCCTGCAAAATTGGGGAGAATGCAGAAAAAGAAGAAAGAGAAAAAAAAGAAAAGAGGAGACGCGCACAGCAGCTCGCCCACACGGGCGCGTCAGGCGCGCCTGACAGGTTCTTTTTTTTTTATTTTTTTTTCGTTTTTTTTTTAATTTTAGTTTTTTTATTTTATTTTTTTTCCCTTCCCCACATTCTCTCTCTTAATCACTCTTACATTATCCTCATATTCTTCCCAACTAATGTGGATGCTCTAAGGATGCTCTTATTGTTATTTTTATTAGATGTACGAAAACAAATAAACAAAGGATAAATAACTGTACTACTTCGTAGACTGCATTCTTCCTAACTAAGTAATCAAAACCATGAACAACAGTGACATTTATCCATTCATGTCTAATGCTAACTTGCCAATATAGTTTTAATCCAACTAACACCAAAAGACTTTTGACACGAGGTTTTTAAATAGGGTGGTACACTTATAGATAAAATATTTTGATTATTGTACCATATAGAAACACGTCTAATTATTTAATTTTATTAATTCAAGTAATCATTATTTTTAAAAAAATTGCAAACGCCTGATAAAAACATATTTCCTAAACCTAATGAATTTGTTTTGAGTTTTAATTAGCGTACATATAATGTACTTAAACAACTTAGATCATCTCTTTCAAGTAAACGTGTTAAAGTGTCAAACTAAAACTCTAAGAGTGACTAAATTCTTAATTTATGAAAAAATTTATAGTCATTACTTGAATATGTATTTTGGACGAAGTCTGTTTTATGATTTAATAAGCAATATAATGAATCACTAAACTAGTTTAAATTATTTATAATTAATTTAATATGTTCAAATCAAGGGGTTAATGTCAGATGAATAAACTTGGATGGAGATATTAAAAGATGTGGGGTGGAGTTATTTGAGGGAAGAATCCTCCTGCAAATGTAAAAATAATGTCAGAAAAAAAAAAAAAAGAAAAAAAAAAGCAACACATGTTGTGTGCGTTTGCGCACAGCCTGTGGCCACACGGCACGCGCGGGAGCGCTCTGACGCTTCAGTTTTTTATTTTATTTTTTTTTCTATTTCAGTTTTCTCTTTTTTTTTTCTTTTTTTTTTTTCTCTCCCCATCCACTTTTTCTTTCATAATTACTCTTACATTATTCCTCAATTCTCCTCAATTGATGCGGATGCTCTTATAATTTTGTGGTTACCAATGTAATTGAAAGCTCCCACAAATTTGTTGTTTTTTTCCTTTTAAATCCACAAGGATTGGATACTAAACAAAGTATGACGAAAAATATGCAAATGCCAAGAAATTTAGTGATAACCACCATATCGTATGCATATATATGCTCTATTTCGTTCAATTGTTATACTATGACCAGGTCCATCTTGCATTGTAAATTTTGGTAAAAACAAACATTAAAGATATGTATTTGTAATTAATAAATTATGTATATATATATTACAATAAATACATTATGTATTTATAATTAATATATTATGTATTTTCAATTTATTTATAGATATATAATCGATTAACTGAAAGTATATAACATGTTAATTCACTTAATTGTATGTGCTCCGTAATATGAACGCCGTTTTGAATCATGATCCACAATGCGAGGTGGACTCTAGTCCTACCTTGATATTATTTGCTTTATTCCATTAGCTTAAAATTTATTTTAAACTTATATATGGGGTATATTACTATAATAATTATTACAATTTTGGCGAATTTTTGTTTCATGTTATTAGTTTAAATCTTATATATATAATCTATAAATTGTTATTTTTTTGTTTTTGTTTTTAACAATAATAAAATGTACTCAAGTTTCTATATCGTTTTACCTATTCAAATAATTAATCGTTGAGCACTATCCACTAATTTTCAAAGCATCTTTGTAATTGATTAAATCAGTTAATACTTAAAACAATCCAATTAAGTTGTAAACTTGTAATAACAAGTATTTTGTAACGTTACTCAGTCAAGGATCACAAAAGTTAAAACAACTAAAGTTGCTTATTATAACAACCCAACAAAATTAGTTGAACAATTAACTTAATAATCACAAAGTTCTAAGTTAGACACTCTGTAATAACAATCTATTAATTTATTTGGTTAGAATCATAAAGTAAGTTTCACTTATAACGTACATTCTGATCGCAAAAATAGATTTTCTTATAAACCAAAACTTAAATTTTCTCTAACTATAAAATTGAAAGCAAAAAAGTCAAGTCAGCTGCTCGACTTTACTTAGCTGGGTTTACCCACTATAACAAGTATTGTCCTTATTTAAAAAAAAATGAAGCTCCATGTAAATAATTATAGTTACATATATTATTGTAAAAGATGATATTGATACACCTAGAATGCAACCAAAAAATAAATATTGTAATAGTCCGTACCAAAATACGTGAATACTTGGATGAAAGAAAATAATTAAATACTTTGTACCAACTTAGCTATTGATTCAATAGTCAGTATTTAAAAGAATATATTAAAGTTATAACTTGGAAAAAAGAGATTAAAGTTATAACTTAGACAACAGCTGTATAAGGATTGTCTAAAGTGAACAAATTTATTGTATAATATTTAGTTCTGTCTACTGAATCACTAATTCACTATGATTTCCATCAATTTATTAAAAATTATTAAAAATGCCAACTTAGCTGTCACATAAACAGGTAACCTGTTAAAATTGATGATAACTTATTATCTGGTAAAATTACATACATTTGGAGTGTTCAGTGACCTAATTACACGTTTTTTTAATATTCAGTGATTTAATTACACTTTTTTTTGTTTAGTGTTCAGTGACCAATTTGAACCTTATTTGCCTGATTATAGATTCAATTTTTTGGTGAAGAAAACAATTAAATAAACGCAGAGCCGAGAGCGCGGGGCAGTGGTTACCGGCTATAAAATGCACACCGTCTGGCCTCCTCGTCGTCGCAACTCTCTTCTCCGGCAGCCATGGCAGTTCTCTCAAGTTCCGGTTTCCTGATCACAATCCTCGCCATTTCTTTGTTCCTAGCACCGCACGGCCGTGCCTTGAAGCTGCCGCTTCGCCCCACTGATATTGCTCCGCTGTTGCCGCAGCAGCAGCTCCCATGGTCTATCATCAACTCTCTGGACAATGCAGCGGACCGCTTGCCCTCCTTTGTGGGCGCTGCAAACCGCAGAACTGTGGAGTGGAGAGGCTCCTGCTTTCGCAGGAACTCTGCTTGGTTGGAGCTCTACAACAATAGTAAAAGTGCATTTGGTGGAGGCACTCTTCATATCAAGGTATCAATTTCTCTCAATTTTCCTATTTTGATCGCAATTTTCTCTATTAACGTTTGTGGAAATTTTATTTCTTCAAATCAATTTGGATTTACTATATTTGTTTCCATTTTATGGTATTTTTCTGAGTGTTTATTGCAATTTTTCAATGAACTGATAATCAAATTCATCTTTGAGCTCAGTGTTGCTGTCTAATCATTAAATTTTGAGTATTTGTTGCAAAATTTTTCAATGTGTTCATGTCACTATTGAACAGGTAAGCAAAGCACGCAGCTGGACGTGTTTGGATGTTTATGTCTTTGCCACCCCATATCGTGTGAAATGGGATTACTTCTTCTTTTCCCGTCATCATAAAGTTAAGATTGGCGAATGGGCTTCAGAAGCTGAGTTAGAATACGTGAGTAAATTCTATAACCTTTATGAAATCATAGGTGATAATGTTTCTAACCATCACTTTTTCATTAGACTTATCACTTATAGATCAGACTTTCCATGACAGGTAAAAAATACAGGGGTTTCAATTTTTCTCATGTCAAATAAAATGCTAGTACCCTTTAATAAACTATTTGAAGTCTTTCCTTTATTCGCAAACACTGGATGGGATGAGAAAGCGAATATTAAGTTTCTCAAGAAACGTATGAAGGCTAGATTCGAGGAGCGTTCTAATCCATGGGTAGCACGTGTTTCCACTGATGATATACACTCTGGAGATTTTCTGGCAATATCAAAATTTAGAGGCCACTGGAGTGGCTTTGAGACTTTCGAGAAGTGGGTAACAGGTTCTTTTGCTGGTCATACTGCCGTTTGTTTGAGGGACCCCAAAGGAGAGCTATGGGTGGCAGAAACTGGACATGTTAATGGCAAGGTAGTGATTTAAATGTGTTGAGATGCACTTGTTCTCAGTATTCCAGTAGTTTCACTGTTCAATCATATTGCATCTATGTAAGAATCTGGCTAAGGGCGGGGACTGGTTAAACTGTAGTAAATCTCTGCTAACTCTAATAATTATACTTTTTATAGTAACAAGTATGTACAGTAGCGTAAATGGAAGCTTTAGGAGTAATTTTGTGTTCCAAGTGAAGTTGATTTCAGTAATTTCCTATTAGATGTTCTTTGGGAGGAAAGAAGCACGCTGGAGAGGAACATTTCATAAGTTCACTATTTACCATTTTCAATCATGATCTCGAATGCTACATTGTCAATTCTGTATTACTGTCATAGTTGATAGCACTTCATGCATGACTCAGGCACAGCCTGTTTTTCACCTGTAAATATTTGTACTTTTCATTTCCAGGGAGAACATGTTATTGCTCTCATACCTTGGGATGAATGGTGGGAGTTTAAGTTGAGAAAAGATGACTCCGATCCACATATTGCATTGCTTCCTCTGCGTGCAGACCTCCGGGCCAAGTTCAATGAGACTGCTGCCTGGGAATATGCTACAAGCATGGATGGAGAACGTTATGGTTATCATAACATTATATTTAGCTGGATTGACACAATAGATCAAAACTACCCTAAACACCTTGATGCTAATCTGGTAATGAATCTTCACTCAAGTATTTCTGATTCAAAGAAAATTTGCATTCTTCTTGTTTTTTAAGTTTATTTTTCATTTATTCTCTTCTCACTGCATCTTTGCTCGTGTTCTTTAATTCCTGCAATCATTACCACAATGCTAGAACTTTATATCCTCTGAATGTTTTGAGATAAAAACACGCACATAACACTAAAGCTTAATATAGTTGAGACTCAGTGAGTTGTATTAGGTTTCTGGATTGCAATAGTATGTTAATTGGACTTGGTAAGAGAGTCCTTTTACTTAAAGCTTATTATTATCTGCTAGCTGTAAGTGCTGTTTATGAAAATTTAGGTGTATTATCATATGCTCCACAAAATTTATAGTATAGGCTTTATTATTGCTTCATAATTGAGACCAAACTTATTTGGCAAAAAAGCCTCAAGGTTGTTATACGGAGCATGAGTGCCAGCAAATAGAATTGCAGAAAAACATATTAATGTTCTCATAGGTAACAATTTCAAGAAGTGCAAATGTTCAATTACATGTACATTTTCTCAAAGTTTCCTAATGTGCAGGAGCTGGAGTGGTTAATGTTTGTACTTGTAGAGCTTGCTGCTTTCATAAAAATTCAGTGCCATTTCCTGTTTTTGATTTTGATATTTTGGTGCTTCGTGATACACAGATTGCTTGCGCCATGACAATTTGGAATCAAGTACAGCCTGCATATGCTGCTAACATGTGTAATGAAGCTTTAAACAAGCGGCTTGGAACTAAGGTTGTATTCATGCTAAATAATCTTTATACAATGTTTTTAACCTGCATCTCCCTAGGCAAGTGTTCGTTTGTCCGGGCTGATTGGATCTAGAAAAAAAGTGGCTTTTACCTATCATGTAGCCTGAAAACCTTTTTATATGTGATAAACCATGTAACCTAAAACTGACTTTAGACCTAAGTTTTGTGTTTGAGCAGGGCCTTGATCTCCCTGAAATTCTTGTGGAAGTTGAACGGCGTGGGTCATCTTTTGCGGAACTATTGACAATTCCAGAGCGGGATGATTGGGTTTACGCTGATGGGAAGTCCACATCATGTGTTGCTTTTGTTCTTCAAATATACAAGGAAGCAGGACTGTTTGGTCCACTAGCAAGCTCGATTCAAGTCACAGAGTTTACGGTGAGTTTATCATACAGGCTTGAATGCTTGATGTGTTTTGGGCTCTGCAATGAATCACTGCTGTTGAGCATATAATATATATATAGACATAAACGTGCAATCTGACTATCAATTTAGACATTCAATTGTAATATAACACATTCTTTAATTTGATATCAGAGTCATCGTATATGTATATATGAATGTGCAGATTAAAGACGCATACTCGTTGAAGATTTTTGAGGACGATACAAGGCGCTTACCATTGTGGTGCAGTGAGGGGGACGCAGAGGAACTTCCTTTCTGTCAACTTCGAGGAAAGTACAAGATGGAATTGCCCCATTACAATACCATAGAACCCTACGCTCATATGAATGAAAGGTGCCCGTCTAGGCCTCCAAAATATTCCCGCCCAGAACGTTGCTGATCATCAACCTTTTTCTTTGTCAGCCTTGTGAGTGTAATTGTGCTATGCTTCTTGTATGTATAGTAACTTTTTTTTTAATAAAATACTTTTGGTATGTGCCACTTTTTTTTCACATTTGGAAGACTTTTGATGGGAGAAATGGGGAAAAATAATTGTTGGAGAGACTCGGTTAAAATAATTTCGATTCAAATACATTATTCTAATGATATGTAATTTCTTTTGTACATTATCAAATAAATTGTATGTAATCGGTTTAAATATGTATAGAGTTATACTTTTTATTGTTTTTTCAGACTCCTAAGTATAAGTTGAAGCTAAGCATCAACGTACATTATAAAATTAAGTAATCAAACTTGTCAAAACTAAAATCATGCACTAAATCTAAAATTGTCATGGTATTGAAATTAACATATTTTCAAAAATAAGCAATGCCACTTATTTGAAAAGAAAAATGATCTCTGGGTCTAATGGATTAAGGCTACGTTTGGAAATTAAGTAATCAAACTTGTCAAAACTAAAATCATGCACTAAATACTTTCAAATTTCTAGTGTTTGGATGTAATTGGAAAATCTAATCAACGGAAACCATTTTTCCGTTGACAAGAGAAAATGTAGTCATTTTAGCGGAAAATGACTTCTACCCAATATTTGACGGAAGTCATTTTTCGCCACACTCTGAACAAGGTTTTCGACAGAAACCATAATTATGATTTCCGGCGGAATTCATTTTTTTTTTTTTAAATATTGATAACTAATATTATTTTTAATATTATTATATATTTTTTTTATTCTAAATAAAATATTTAAAATGTTTAATTATAAAATTCTACTCGTTTTTTAGAAAATAAAAAAACACACAAAGACCGTTTCTATTTTGCAACCAAACACGAGATGAAAAAAAGATTATCATTAAGAAAGAAGAAAAGATATAGTGAATGCATTTGTATGATAACTATAATAAACAAGATAATGAAAGCTATAATAATGAACTAATGATAATATTTTGTCCAATAAAATTTATAGCATTACATACCCAAAAAAAATAACAAAAAGCAAATTTCAGTAAAGGATATAAACCCTCATTCCCTGCCATAATATTTTTATGTTAGATTTTTAAATTAGATAAGTTTGAGTTTGAAAATTTATATCAAACTTATTTTCCATGGAATGGAGCAAAAGATATGGTAGGGATTTTTCAAAGACTTGCGTGTGTGGCTGTTTGCTTGCCCAACTTCAATTCATATAAAACCACTCCCTGTTAATCTGTTATGTATTGCTAAGTAGTCAAAATCATGCACTACAATCAAATTTATCCATTCACGTCTATTTTTTTTGTTTTTTGTTTTTGTTTTTTTTCAAAGTGTAGTACCACACCACCACAAGATTTTAAGTTTTTTTTTTTTTTTTTTTTTTTTTTTCCTTTTTATTATATGGAATATGGAGTATGGAATATGGAATGTGGAATGATGAATATGCTTTCATGTAAAAAAGTGATGATTGATTTGACTCATCCATCTAGATAGCTAGATCAATGATTGAGGGTTGTTAGAAAATAAGGGGAAAATGTGACTTTTTTTTTAATATTAAAAACTTTCAAATTTGTAACAATTATAAAATTGACCCCGTATTTTTTATTTTTTATTAAAATATTTAACCACTAGTGAATCTTGATGGACGATTGCAAATTGCGATCAATCTTCATTTTTTTATATGATGACTATGCTCTCATTTGATCTGCCCCCCCCCCCCCCCCTCCCCCCTCCCCTCCACACACACACACACACACACATATATATATATATATATATATATATAAACTACTGAAGTTAATTTGAGTTTTAATTAGAGTACAATATGTATTACTTGTTCATATAAGGCGAAATACCTTGTCCTCAAGGCCCAGACCATGACCCAACATGATAATTAAGGAGTAAATTATAAGATATAAGCTAGGAGCTGAAAGCTGAAAAGCTATAAGCTAGGAGCTGAAAGCTGAAAAGCTATAAGCTCGGAGCTGAAAACTGAAGAGCTGTTATGATTGAAAGTGTTTAGTAAAATTAGCTTTTTGATAAGCCAATAAATGTAAAAAGACTAAAAAGGATATCTTCGTAAAATTTAAATTAGTTTGTTTACATATTAAAATTTAACATTTTGTCTTTAAAAAAAATTAACATTTTGAAATAAAACTATTAGCATAATGATGATCTAGCATCTCATAATAAAGTAGCAATATTGTTGCAAATAATAATAATAATAATAATAATAATAATAATAATTGCGGTGAAAGTTGCGGATAAAGGAGAAGAGAAAAAGAGTTTTAATTGAGAATGGTAAATTATGTCATTTCTTTAAAATAATAATGATAAAGATGGAAAAAAAGTTAGGAAGCTAGGAGCTTATTTTGAAAACAGAGAGCTTATAGCTTATTAGTAGCTTAAAATAAGCTATAAGTTCCTAAATAAACTCTGTCAAACAGAGCCTATGTCTTAACAATCAATTTTGTGAGATGACCACTATTTGGTGTCACAATAAAATTATTCCGGCGTTAGGGTTGGGGTTCAGCATTTGGAAGAAGAAAATTATTCCGGCAAAATTGAGATTTTTTGTTATTTGTTTATTTATTTATTTTTTGTAGGAGGTCACTATATTCACGTATACGGAGTATTATTTAAGTCAGACAACTTGGAGCATCTTTTTCCATCTAAACGTGTTAGACCAACTAAGGAAAATAACTCTTTTTCTTTTTCCTCTTTTAAATCACCAAGTAATAGGTTTTTAAGTCCTACAAGATTTGAATTAAAAGTTTATATATATAAAAGTTAATTAGAAAATAGATTTCAACAAATTCATAGAAAGAGAAAAAAATATCTTTCGACAAATCTTTAGTATTGAAAAAAATATATAGGCAAAACTAAAAAGCTCACATTATTTTTTGTTAACTCTATCATGTTTTTATAAACAAAATAGAAAGAAAAATAAGAAATTAGTATCGATTGAGGTGATGCGGATTAAATTAGTCAAATAATCAATTTAATATTACAAGATCGAAAGTTTATCAATCAACTATAGATAACATAAAACCTATGGTGGGAGTAGATGCTTACACATTACATTACGACTATTAAGACTTGATCTTGTGTCTTATATATAGATTTTGTATAAGTGTATTTATGTCTTTTAAAAACTTATTTCATTTATATTTTTTTAACCAATCAAAACACTGAAATACAATTTTTAAAGTCTATTCCTATATCAAACCAAATAATACTGAAATACAATTTCTAAAGTATATTTATATATCGAACCAAACAATAAAATACAATTAATGTTATATTCCTTACCTATTCCATTTACTATAAAATAGCATTTATATTCCCTCAAAATTCAATAACCAAATGCCGAAATAAGACAAAGCAAGGTTATGTACTTATGTGGTTATAAAAGTCAATCTGTGTCGCCTCCTCTTCCTATCTGCCATCCATGGGAGTTCTCTTAAGGACCTTTTTCCATATCACAATCCTCATCGCCATTTATTTGTTCCTTGCACCGCACGGAGGCCATGCCTTGAAGCTGCCGTTTCGGCCCACTGATATTGTTCCGCTGTTGCCACAGCAGCTCTCATGGCCTATCATCAACTCTTTGCACAGTGCAGCGGACCTCTTGCCCGCCTTTGTGGGCGCTGCTTCCGCCTCAAACACCACCAATATTGAGTGGAAAGGGACCTGCTTTTACCAGAACTCTGCTTGGTTGGAGCTCCACAACAAAAGTGGCACTCCATTTGGTGGAGGCACTCTTCACATCAAGGTATCTATCAAATTCTTTCAATTTTCCTATTTTGCTCTTAATTTATTGTGATTTTGATCTTATTAAGTGTTTAACTATGTTGAAATTTCATTGCTTCAAATCAATTTCGAGTTTAATATATTTAATTTGTATCAATTTGGGGTATTTCTCTGAGTTTTTTTTCTTTTTCTTTTAAAATTTTATTTGGGTATTTGCTATTCATGAATTTACAAGTGTTTGAATTGTTGTTTTTCTTTCTTCAAGTTTGACTGCCGGGTACTTCAGGATTTTATTTAGATTTGTTAGCATTTTTTATTTCGATCTTCATTTTTACAATTAGCACAGAGTGTCGGGATTTGAACTACCTGTTAATCTTTAAAAATAAAAAATAAAAAATCTTCAACTATTTACTACGGAGTACATGTTATTGTTTGATACTAAAATTTATGTTTTTAAGGTTCTGTTACTTTAATAAAAATATTTCTGTTTTGTTTTGATATTGATTCTGTTTGGAAGAACTAATTTAAGAGTTTAGCTTATTTTAAGCTACTAATAAGCTATAAGCTCTGTTTGGTCATGTTCCAAAAATAAGCTAGTAGCTTAAAACAATAAGCTTATTTTGAAACTTTTTTTTCAAAAATAAGCTAGTATTGGTTATACTGCTGTTTGCTTGAGGGGTCGGAGAATGATGAGGTAGCGTTTTAAATGTATTGAGTGTACTTGATCTCAGTATTCCAGTTGTTTGATCAAACTTAATGTAACAAGTGAAGTTGATTTCAGTAGATTTCTGTTAGATGTTCTTTGGGAAGAAATAAACTAGTAGTTTAAAATAATAGTTTATTTTGAAATGCTTTTTCAAAAACAAGCTAGTAGCTTCTAAACTTTTTTTCATCTTTATCCTTATTATTTTAAAATAAATAAATGACATCATTTATCGCTCCCAATTAAAACTCTTTAATTTTGAGAAAAAAGACATTTTATCTTTAGATTATAAGCACCACTTGGATTGTTACAAAAGGAGCCCCATGAGGTTATTTATATTTATTCCACATCCTCAACAGACGGTGCAGATCTACTTGATCGTATGATTATGATTATATCTCTAAAATCCTTCCTAAAATTCTATACAATTATATGAGTTCTATGGTGTTTTATAAGATTCTATAAATCTCTACACTTCAACATGTTAAATTTTAATAGGTAAACAAACATATTTAAATTTAAAACTATTTAAATTTTATGAAGATATTCTTTTTAGTCTTCCGCTTATCAAAAAAAGCTAATTTTACCAAACACTTCAGTTTTCAGCTTATATAGCTTATAGCTTTTTAGCTAGGTTTGCCAAACATAGCCATTATTGCATTGAACCACAAAGATTGATTTGGACTGATAATGGGATTCATCTTTGAGTATTTATTACAATTTTTCAATGTGTTCCATTGAACAGGTAAGCAATGCACACAGCTGGACTTGTATGGATATTTACATCTTTGCCACCCCGTATCGTGTGACATGGGATTACTACTTCTTATCTCGTGAACATACCCTTGAATTCGATGAATGGGTTTCAAAAGCTGAGTTAGAATACGTGAGTAAATGCTATAACCTTTATGAAGTCGTAGGGTAATAATATTATGTTTTTGAACATCACTTTTAAGTTAGACTTGTCACTTACAGACTTTTTAAATTTCAACCATGACAGGTAAAGAATTCTGGGGTTTCAATTTTTCTGATGCAAGCAGGAATGTTAGGAACCCTTAGTGCGCTATGGGAAGTCTTTCCTTTGTTCACAAACACTGGATGGGGTGAGAGTTCAAATCTTAATTTTCTCAAGAAACATATGAAGGCTTCATTTGAGGAGCGTCCTCAGCCGTGGGTAACAAATATTACTACTGATGATATACATTCTGGAGATTTTCTGGCAATATCAAAAATTAGAGGCCGCTGGGGTGGTTTTGAGACTTTGGAGAAGTGGGTAACAGGTTCTTATGCTGGTCATACTGCTGTTTGCTTGAGGGACGCCCAAGGAAATCTATGGGTCGGAGAATCTGGACATGATAATGATGAGGTAGCGTTTTAAATGTATTTGAGTATACTTGATCTCAGTATACCCGTTGTTTCACTGTTCGATCATATTACATCTATGTTAGAATCCTGCTAAGAATGATCTCTGCTAACTCTCACTTTAAGTAATAATTGTACTTTTATAGTGACAAATATTATTATAGAGTAATTTCATGTAACAAGTAGAGTTGATTTCAGTAGATTTCTATTAGATGTTCTTTGGGAGGAAAGAAGTGTTAAGATCAACCACTTATCACTATGCCAAAAGTTATAGCTAGTAGGGAAGACCCAACTTTATTTCCTTATACAACCACATTTTCCAGAGACAGGGTGCCAAACTTGGCTCCCTTTAGGCCTCCGGTCAACAATCCCCCTAGGCACTTGGTGCTGGACTTGACCCTTCATTGTCCTCCGCCCAAACAAGAAGTATGCTGGAGTGGAACATTTCTTAAGCAATAGAAATATGATGTGAAATGTATAAGTTCACTATTTTCCCTTTACAATCATGATTTTGAATGCTAAATTGTCAATGCTGTATTACTGTGATGCATTACTCCGGCACAGCCTGTTTTGAACTCATAAATATTTGTACTTTTTCATTTTCAGGGAGAAGATGTTATTGCTATCTTGCCTTGGGATGAATGGTGGGAGTTTGAGTTGACGAAAGATGACTCCAATCCACATATTGCATTGCTTCCTCTGCGTCCAGACCTCCGGGCCAAGTTTAATGAGACTGCTGCATGGGAATATGCTAAAAGCATGAATGGATTACCTTATGGTTATCACAACTTAATATTTAGCTGGATAGACACGATAGATGAAAATTTCCCTCCACCCTTGGATGCTCATCTGGTAATGAATCTTCACTCTAGTATTTAAGAAAAATTGCATTCTTCTTGCTTTTGAAGTTCAATATTCATTTATTCTCTTTTCACTGCATCTTTGCTCTAGCTCTGTGATTCCTGCAAAATCATTTCTACAATGCTAGAACATTATATCCTCTGAATATTTTGATAATTTCTTTTTTTCAAAATAGATATAGATATGTAACACTGATAATGGTTCCATTAAAGTTTCAGTTTTGATTTTGATATTTTGGTGGTTGGTGATACGTACAGGTTGCTTCTGCCATGACAGTTTGGAATCAAGTACAGCCTGCATATGCCGCTAACCTGTGGAATGAAGCCTTAAACAAGCGGCTTGGAACTGAGGTTGTATTTCTGCTAAATGTTTCTTCTTTATACAAAGTTCTTAGAAAAAACAGATGACCCTAGGCCAAGTGCTGATTGGGTTTAGAAAAAAAGTGGTTTTTATATCATTAGTCTTTGGCCCAGATTTTAGGTTTTTGAGTAGATTTTCCCCCAAACTTCAATCTCATAAAGTTTACCTTAGCTTGCAAATTGATGTGATAAATTGTGTGACCTAATGATATAAGTTTTTGTGTTGGAGCAGGGGCTTGATCTTCCTGAAATTCTTGTGGAAGTTGAACGGCGTGGATCATCTTTTGCAGAACTATTGACTATCCCGGAGCAGGATGGTTGGGTTTACGCAGATGGGAAGTCTACATCATGTGTTGCTTTTGTTCTTGAAATGTACAAGGAAGCGGGACTGTTTGGTCCACTTGCAAGCTCCATTGAAGTTACAGAGTTTACGGTGAGTTAGTTCTTTGTTGATATGTGTTGCAATGCAATGAATCACTTCTATGAATGAGCCTTATGAAATCATATATATGTATGAAAACGCAGATTAAAGATGCGTACTCGTTGAACTTTTTCGAGAACGATACAAGCCGCTTACCAAAGTGGTGCAATGATGGGGACACAGTGGAACTTCCCTTCTGTCAAATTCGAGGAAAGTACAGGATGGAATTGCCGGGTTACAATAGCATGGAACCATACGCTCACATGAACGAAAGGTGCCCGTCTATGCCCCCAGAATATTACCGCCCAGAAGGTTGCTAAATGCTAATGCTAATCAACACTTTTGTTTAATTTGCTTCCAATGTATTATGTATATATATATTGCTGGAAGCTGGATTCATTCTTTCATGTTTTCTGTTCTGTTCTCTTCTTATGTAATGCTTACTGTAATTGACCTTCAGGTTAGTACACAGAATTGTGAAGATCAGAATGTAATTACGCTAATCTTCATGTATGTTTATACAGGAAAATGCAATATAGAATTAATTAGAATGTGTTGTGATTATTATGTTTTATTTCCATACAAATTTATCAAACTAAAAGTTATCAATGCTTACTATATATATAGACTTTGGTTGATACCTAATATTTTATTTAATAATTAAAACAGAAAATAACATACATTATATCACTTAGACAGTGAATTGATTTTATTTTTGTTTTTTAATTCTCTTGAGAAGAGTGATAAGTTCAAAATAAGTTGATAGTTTAAATCACAAAGCATTGAATTAAGGTGTAATTTAGGGTTCAATTCAAGTGAGTGATGGCTGGGTTGGGGTGCAATATTTTGAGTCATAAATTTATAAAGTGGAGTATTTATCAGCAATTTATGCTATGACTAAAGTTTACGATGCACCTTGCAGTGCTATTCAGACTATTAGAGGCTGTGGACCCTTGGGAATTTATGGCTTTTTGGTTAGGTAGGGTATTGTGTGTTCTGGGAATGGTAGAGTAGGGTGTGGTTAAGGTATTTCTGTTTGAGAACTGAGGTGTGGTTTTAGGTTGCTCATTGGATTTAAAGCCTCTTTCCAACTGTCTAGCATTCCATATTGCATCTGCTAGTGTTTTGGGCTGAGTAGTTCTCACAAAGCCTCTCAGAGGGTAGGGTGTTTTTGAATCAGGAGGCTTCTAAATTCTGTCTAAAATTGGTGAACTCTTCCATTACCAAATCGTCTGCTTCTAAATTCCTCAAACCTATCAGTGAACTCCATAACTCCTCCATTCTGTCTAAAATTGGTGAACTCTTCCATTACCACTCCACTGTCATCACCAAATCGTCTGCAAACTGCCTCAGCAAAATGTGACCACTGGAATGGTTCATCTAAGCCAGTAAGATAACCTTCAAACCACAGACCTATCTTTCCAGTCAAGTTCACATATAACACATGCATTACTTCAATCCGGGGAATATGGACATTTGAAAAAAACGTTCACATATACTGATCCACAGTTTAGGTTGATCATAGTCAAATGCTGAAAAATCATATCGATACCTCATGAATGGAGATTCTATGGCTCGCCTTTGTGGCATCTGTGTCCGGACCTCCTTCCTTGTCCAGTTTGTGCCAAATCCTTCCAACCCCATCTCATTATCCGATTCTCCTTCACCAGCTATTTGCATTGCTGGTGCTTTCCCTGGCCTTTGTGCTGATGGATTCTGGCCTTGATGTGACAAGGCTGGGAGCTCATTCCTTACTCCATTTACAGACGATCCACCAGGGATAGTGGACATCAATGGTGGTGGAGGCCGATTGAGCCGGATTGTCTCTGCGATTTCATCTTGCCTTCCATTTGAGCTACTAACCGCTCCATTAGCTCAGTTGTTGTCTGTTTATGTGTCTCCATCTGATCACTCAAGTCAGCCACAACTATCTCTAGCTGTTTCAATCTTGCCTCCATTGAGCTCTGATACCAGATGTCACGAACCTAGGATTTAGAAATTGAGAGAAGAGATAGATAGATAGAGAGAGAGAGAGAGAGAGAGAGAGAGAATTGGGAGAGAATGTAGAGAGAAGATTGTTCATTACATCAGAATTCACATTTGCATACACGGCTAGCTATCCCCTTATAACCGTTACCCCTAACTGCTATTACAAGTTAAACGACACCGTTTAAGGGATCTATTTATTCAGCTTGCCACTTAATGAAACGACGGCGTTTCACTTATTGTAACCGCCTCCTAACTGTCGGGATGTCATGCGACGTCGTTTGCCCCTCAATCCTTTTGACCATCTTCTGAGATTAATACATTGAAGCTACTTTCATGGCATCGTTGGAGCCTAGACTTCAAATCAGAATATCTGCTATGCCTTCCTCTATCGGGTGGCAAAATTGTATATCGCCACACAAATGTCCTACTTCTTTTTCGTGGTTGAAACTATGATCCCAAAAATAGGCCAACCATTCCCTTGATGCTGTGGAAGCCATATGCACCTATTTACCCAAAGCTAGTGAAGAATGTTGCTGATGGCATGACATTTGAAGAAACTAAGGAAACGAGAACCAGAGGGTTCAACTCTCCTCCCCTAACAAAACTCACTGCGTCACTCTTTGTCTCTCGAGACTAACTGCGGTCTTGTATTCTGCTCTGACCTAGCTTTTTCAGTTGGATGATAAACTAGGTAAGTTTTAAATCCTTCATCATATAGTAGCTGATTCACTGCACATTAATCCGCTATGCAGCTAGGAATGGTGTCTATATAAATGTGGTTGAAAAAGTTAGGGTGGCATTTCAAATGATAATCGAGAGATATTCAAAGTGCTATGCGCAACGACGAGCTGGGGCTTTTTGCCGTATTTTGCATTTTCAATCTTTATCGGATTAGAATTTCACCACTTTAGTCTTTGAGTGTTAAGATTTTACCGCTTTAGTTCCCGACTCTCTAAAAAATCTCCAAATTCACATTAAACTTACATTTTACGTTAACATTTGCAAAGTTGGAGATTAAATTGAACAAATTTGATAGTCGAAGACCAAAGTGGTGAAATTCTAATAGTTGATTGACAATTTTAGGTAAAAATTGCATAGTTATAAACTAAATTGAGCAACTTTAGTAGTTGAGGACCAAAGTGGTGAAATCGTAATAGTCAATGGATAATTTTAGGTAAAAATTGCATAATTAAAAATTGAGTAAATACCCAAAATGGTCCATCGACTATAGCTAAATTCACAAATTAGACCTTGACTTTTAATTTCACCCAGTTAAGTCCTTAACTTTGCAATTTTGACACGATTTGGTCCTCCATCTATTTGACCGTTTGTTGACCGTGATCGACGATCTCCAGAAGAACCTTCAGCTCTTGTCGGAGCACGTGGAGGCCTCAGGATGATGTTGCACTGGTTCAGAAACACGCCGTCTTCTTCACTCTGGTACGAACTCAACTACATTGAATCCAAAGGGAGGATGAAGAAAGGCGATCGGATTTGGTAGATTGCTTTCGGCAGTGGATTCAAATGTAACAGTGCAGTCTGGAAATGCAACCAGAACCTTAAAAAACCGACGATGGACCATGAAATTACATATATACCCTCAAAAATCACAGTCAACAAACGGTCAAATAGATGGAGGACCAAATCGTGTCAAAATTGCAAAGTTAAGAACTTAATTAGTTGAAATTGAAAGTCGAGGACCAATTTGTGAATTAACTATAGTCGAGGGACCATTTTGGATATTTACTCTTAAAAATTAAATTGAGCAACTTTAATAGTTGATGACTAAAATTGTGAAATTTTAATAGTCAAGGGATTAAATTGAGTAAATTTGATAATTAATGACCAAATTAATAAAATCCTAATTGTTAAGGGACCAATAACTTAGAGATCAAAAATGTAATTTTTCTAGATTATTATTTTAAAAATCCTTCCTCCACCTTCATCGACGTTGACGAGAGAGACGGCACCCTCTTCCTCCTTCCGTATAATTTCTTTTCCCTTCCAATTCATTTATTTTCTCCTCTCTTTACGTGAAAGAGTGTTTTCTATATATTCTTTTATCAAGGCAGTGTGGGAGCAACTGGGGATTTCTTGTGTGCAGTGAGCAAAGGTCTAGCTTGTGTGGTTTACCATGATTTACATCCTCCTAAATGTTCTGTAGGGTCGGGGTGTGGGGGCCTTAGGATTGAGGTTCAACCTTTTGGAAGAATGCTATTAATTTTGTTACAAATGTTACAAATTTAATTATCAGTAAAAATTGCCTATTAACCTTCTTAATTTGAGTCATCTTTTAATAGTGATAGTGAATTTTCACCTCAGAATTCAAAAAAAAAAAAAATGAAATGCCTTCATAAAAAACAAATTTCAAACTTGAATGCGGTCATTGCATGGTGTCAAGCGCCGCCTATCGTATCTTATCGTAAAAAATATCCCACGGATGCAAAATTGAGCAAAAGAGAATAGTGTTCAGAGTTAGGAGTGAGGCAATTCATAAACTCTTTCCTGCTTGTTCTCTTTAAGAAAAGTACCCATCTTTGGAGTTTGGCAGGATATATGGTAGGTTCTACAGCCTTTTTGAGCATCAATGACGAGCCGTCAAGAATCAAAGATCAACTCTTTGGATCACGGTCTGAACTATGTGTTCAGGTATGGGAGGAATTGGTAAAACCGCTCTTGCTAGAATAATTTACGATGATCCTCATGTTATGAATCATTTCGATTTTCATGCCTGGATAACTATCTCCCAACAGTATCGCCTTAAGAATGTGTTGGTAGGAGGCTTCCCAACTGAAATTCCTGTTTATATGTTTTCTGATTTTCAGAACTGGGAAGCAACTAATGTGCAGTTTCCTGTGCTTGAATGCCTTGTTCTTCATTACTGTACAGTTCTTAAACATATCCCAGATGGTGTTGCAGAAATACCAACTCTGCAACTGATTGAATTGAGTCATTGCAATAGCTTGGTTGAGGAAAGTGCTAAAAAGATTCAGATTGATCAACAAGAAATGGGGAATGAGGATCTTGTCCTCAGACTATGCCATAATGATGATCCCATACTTGAACTTGGCACTAATGATAGCCTGTGGGATTTTTAAAACCTTCACAGGTTCGTAGATAAATCAATGCTGTACAACATTAATGGTGTAATTATAAATTTTTAACCTTGACAAGTTAATTAACTATTACTCATCATAACCTTTTTTTTTTTGTTGGTGAAATTACTCATCATAACTGATTTAGATTCTTTCCTTTAAAAAAAAAAAAAAAACTGATTTAGTTTCTTGTTATTATTCTGTTAGTAAATTCGTTCATCAGTATCGATGAGTCCATGCCAGCTTGCCAGAGCCCAACTAAGGCGGTTATAAAATTCATTCAATCTACAGTCTCGCCTCCACTTCCTAGCTATCTCCATCTCTCTCTTCCCGCCATGGCTACATCCAAAGGAGCTCTCTCAACAACAATTTTCCTCATCGCCATTTCTTTGTTCCTTGCACTACCACACGGCGGCCATGCCTTGAACCTCCCGTTTCGACCCACTGATATGGTTCCGCCGTTGCCTCAGCTGCTCTCCCGCCCTATCCTCAACTATCTGCATGCGCGCAGCAGCAGTCCAGAGGACCCCTTGCCCGCCTTCGTGGGCGCCGCTTCTGCCTCCGACACGGCCAATATCCACTGGGAAGGCGCCCTGCTTTAACCACAACTCTGCTTGGTTGGAGCTCCATAACAAGAGTCGCACTCCATTTGGCGGCGGCGCTCTTCACATCAATGTTAGGTCTCCATGCCATTTGACTGCCATTGTTCTTCAATGTATTCGCGTCCTTTAATTTATGAATATGTGTTGGATCTGATCTATTATTGAGCAGGTAAGCAAAGCACACACATGGTACTATGATGATTCTTATCTGTTTGCGACTGCGCATCGTGTGACATCGGATTTCTTCTTCTTGTCTGGTGAACATATCATCCAATTCGACCAATGGGTTTCGAAAGCTGAGTTAGAATACGTGAGTAAATGCTATATATATATATTATGAAATTATCTCGATCGCTTTTGAGTTTTACTTACAGATCGATTGATCGAGTTTTTTTACTGGTAAAAAAGACTGGGGTTTCAATTTTTGTCATGGATTTTGAAATGATGGGAGTCCTTGATATGCTAAAGGAAGTGTTTCCTTTGATCACGAGCGCGGGATGGAGTGAGAGGTCGAATATTAATTTTCTCAACAAACGCATGGAGGCTTCATTGTTGATACGTCTTCGACAATGGGTATCAAATGTTTCTACGGATAGTGAAGTTGATTTCAGTAGATTTCTGTTAGATGTTCTTTGGGAAGAAATAAACTAGTAGTTTAAAATAATAGCTTATTTTGAAATGCTTTTTCAAAAACAAGCTAGTAGCTTCTAAACTTTTTTTCATTTTTATCCTTATTATTTTAAAATAAATAAATAACATCATTTAGCGCTCCCAATTAAAACTCTTTAATTTTGAGAAAAAAAAAACATTTTATCTTTAATTATAAGCACCATTTGGATTGTTACAAAAGGAGCCCCATGAGGTTATTTATATTTATTCCACATCCTCAATGGACGGTGAAGATCTACTTGATCGTATTACTATGATTATATCTCTAAAATCCTCCCTAAAATTCTATACAATTATATGAGTTCTATAATGTTTTATAAGATTCTATAAATTTCTACACTTCAATATTTAGCTGGATAGACACTATAGATGAAAATTTCCCTCCACCCTTGGATGCTCATCTGGTAATGAATCTTCACTCTAGTATTTAAGAAAATTTGCATTCTTCTTGCTTTTGAAGTTCAATATTCATTTATTCTCTTTTCACTGCATCTTTGCTCTAGCTCTTTGATTCCTGCAAAAATCATTTCTACAATGCTAGAACATTATATCCTCTGAATATTTTGATAATTTCTTTTTTTCGAAATAGATATAGATATGTAACACTGATAATGGTTCCATTAAAGTTTCAGTTTTGATTTTGATATTTTGGTGGTTGGTGATTCGTACAGGTTGCTTCTGCCATGACAGTTTGGAATCAAGTACAGCCTGCATATGCCGCTAACCTGTGGAATGAAGCCTTAAACAAGCGGCTTGGAACTGAGGTTGTATTCCTGCTAAATGTTTCTTCTTTATACAAAGTTCTTAGAAAAAACTGATGACCCTAGGCCAAGTGCTGATTGGGTTTAGAAAAAAGTGGCTTTTATATCATTACTCTTTGGCCCAGATTTTAGGTTTTTGAGTAGATTGTCCCCCAAACTTCAATCTCATAAAGTTTACCTTTGCTTGCAAATTGATGTGATAAATTGTGTGACCTAATGATATAAGTTTGTGTTGGAGCAGGGGCTTGATCTTCCTGAAATTCTTGTGGAAGTTGAACGGCGTGGATCATCTTTTGCAGAACTATTGACTATCCCGGAGCAGGATGGTTGGGTTTACGCTGATGGGAAGTCTACATCATGTGTTGCTTTTGTTCTCGAAATGTACAAGGAAGCGGGACTGTTTGGTCCACTTGCAGGCTCCATTGAAGTTACAGAGTTTACGGTGAGTTAGTTCTTTGTTGATGTGTTTTGCGATGCAATGAATCACTTCTATGAATGAGCCTTATGAAATCATATATATGTATGAAAGCGCAGATTAAAGATGCTTACTCGTTGAAGTTTTTCGAGAACAATACAAGTCGATTACCAAAGTGGTGCAATGATGGGGACACAGTGGAACTTCCCTTCTGTCAAATTCGAGGAAAGTACAGGATGGAATTGCCTGGTTACAATAGCATGGAACCATACGCTCACATGAACGAAAGGTGCCCGTCTATGCCCCCAGAATATTACCGCCCAGAAGGTTGCTAATGCTCATCAATACTTTTGTTTAATTTGCTTCCAATGTATTATGTATATATATATTGCTGGAAGCTGGATTCATTCTTTCATATTCTGTTCTCTTCTCTTCTCTTCTCTTCTTATGTAATGCTTACTGCAATTGACCTTCAGGTTAGTATACAGAATTGTGAAGATCATAATGTAATTACGCTAATCTTCATGTATGTTTATACAGGAAAATGCAATATTGAATTAATTAGAATGTATTGTGATCATCAGGGACGGAGCCAGAAAAATACTTGAGCGGGGGCGAAGTTTAAATGACAGTTAGCAATATCAATTACGAAATATCAAACAATCATAATAAAGTTAAAATACAAAATATATTATAAATTACAATAGAAATTTTTTGATAGATTAAACGATAGTTAGAATCAGAGCAAAAAAGTATACTTGAGTGAGGTAAAAATGTAAAATAATTTGAATAAAATGAAGCATAATATAAACTTGTATACTACATTAATTAAATGATTCATAAAAAGTAGACTAAAAGAGCATTAATTTGTTAATTAAATGATTCATAAAAAGTAGACTAAAAGTGTTTTTAATGAGATTCGAACCTATAACCATACACTTTTTTAAAAATTAAATTTAAAGCTCAAACAACTAAGCTACTCTAACTATTAATAAATCAAACATAAATATAAATTGTATATAACATTTAATGCTATATATGTCGATATATACATACATATAGAATTAATTTCACTTTTGGTCCCACGACTTTGGATGTTCTATCACTTTTGGTGCACAATTTTAAAATTTTTTAATTTTGGTGCCTAATTTTGTTATTTTTATCAGTTTTGGTCCTTTCGGCCAAATTGACAGCGAAATGTTGCTGGATTTTATATTTTTAGGGGTAAAATTGTCATCCCAAGGAAACATCTTCAATATCTAATCAAAATCACTGTAAAATCATATCTATAGGTGTTTGATCGATGAGAATAATGGGAAAGACGGGCAGGAACCAGATAGATCTATGGGATTTATAGTTTCGACCATTGGCAAACTCTTCTTTTCCTCTTAATATGATTTTTCTTTTGTTTAAATATTGAAGATCTTTTCATAGTATGATGATTTTGCCCCTAAAATATAAAATTCAGAAATATTTTACCTTCAATTTGGCTAGAAGGACCAAAACTGATAAAAATAACAAAGTTAGGCACCAAAATTAAAAAAATTTAAAATTGTGTACCAGAAGTGATACGAACTCAAAAGTCGTGGGACCAAAAGTGAAATTAATTCCATACATATATATAAAGGGGTGAGGTGGGGGAGTGGGGGCAGCTGCCCCCATACTGCCTCCGTCGATGGTGATCATTATGTTTTATTTCCATACAAATTTATCAAACTAAAAGTTATCACACTACTTGGTTGATACCTAATATTTTAATTAATAATTAAAACAGAAAATAACATACATTATATCACTTAGATAGTGAGTTGATATTTTTTTTTGAGATTCTCTTGAGACCGTTGATAAATTCAAAATAAGTTGATAGTTTAAATCGCAAGGCACTGATTAAGGTGTAATTTAGGGTTCAATTCAAGTGAGTGATGGTTGGGTTGGGGTGCAATATTTGGAGTCATAAATCCATAAAGTGGAGTATTTATCAGCAATTTATGCCATGATTAAATTTCACGATGCATTGTGGACATGATTCAAAATGACATCAAAATTATGTATTTATTAAAATATATTAATTGTAACATGTATATAATTTATTAATTGAAATTACATATACAGTTACATAATCTGAATGGACTAAGCCATGATACATAATTGATGCAGGCTTGGTACATGGTATAACAATTTGTATTATAATATTTTTACACTTTGTGATGTACATAATAAATTTGTATTCTGTAATTAAACAATGTAAATCTATAATTCAAATTACAAATGTATTCTAACCATAGCATATTTTTAGAAACCAAGTAGGAAGAAGAATAATAAATAAGACAAATTTTCAACCTTGACAAGTCAATTAAGACGATTAACTATTTTACTCATCATAACTTTTTTTTTTTTTTGGGTGAAAGTACTCACCATAACTGATTTAGTTTCTTTCCTTAAAAAAAAAAAAAAAAAAAAAAAAAAAAAAAAAAAAAAAAAAACTGATTTAGTTTGTTGTTAGATTCTGTTAGTAAATTTGTGCAGTATCGATGAGTCCATGCCAGCTTGCCAGAGCCCAACTGCCCAAGGCGGTTATAAAATTCATTCAATCTACAGTCTCGCCTCCACTTCCTAGCTATCTCCATCTCTCTCTCTTCCCGCCATGGCTACATCCAAAGGAGCTCTCTCAACAACCCTTTTCCTCATCGCCATTTCTTTGTTCCTTGCACTACCGCACGGCGGCAATGCCTTGAAGCTCCCGTTTCGGCCCACTGATATGGTTCCGCCGTTGCCTCAGCTGCTCTCCCGCCCTATCCTCAACTATCTGCATGCGCGCAAGAGTAGCAGTCCAGAGGACCCCTTGCCGGTCTTTGTGGGCGCCGCTTCCGCCTCCAACACCGCCAATATTCACTGGAAGGCGCCCTGCTTTAACCACAACTCTGCTTGGTTGGAGCTCCATAATAAGAGTCGCACTCCATTTGGCGGCGGCGCTCTTCACATCAATGTTAGGTCTCCATGCCATTTGACTGCCATTCTTCTTCAATGTAGTATATATTCACGTCGTTTAATTTATGAATATGTGTTGGATCTGATCTATTATTGAACAGGTAAGCAAAGCACACACCTGGTACTGTGATGATTCTTATCTGTTTGCCACTGCGTATCGTGTGACATCGGATTACTTTTTCTTGTCTGGTGAACATACCATCGAATTCGACCAATGGGTTTCGAAAGCTGAGTTAGAATACGTGAGTAAATGCTATATATATATATATTATGAAATTATCTCGATCGCTTTTGAGTTTTACTTACAGATCGATTGATCGAGTTTTTTTACAGGTGAAAAAGACTGGGGTTTCAATTTTTGTCATGGCTTTTGAAATGATGGGAGTCCTTGATATGCTAAAGGAAGTGTTTCCTTTGATCACGAGTGCGGGATGGAGTGAGAGGTCGAATGTCAATTTTCTCAACAAGCGCATGGAGGCTTCATTGTTGATACGTCCCCTGCGACAATGGGTAGCAAATGTTTCTACCGATAGTATACATTCTGGAGATTTACTGGCCGTATCAAGATTTAGCGGCCGCCGGGGTGGTATCCAGACTTTGGAGAAGTGGGTAACGGGTTCTTATGCCGGTCATATCGCCGTTTGCCTGAGGGACGCCGGAGGGAAGCTGTGGGTCGGAGAATCTGGGCGGGAGAATGATGAAGGGGAAGCTGTTATTGCCATCTTGCCTTGGGATGAATGGTGGGAATTTGAGTTGAAATATGACTCCATTCCCAGTAGTATTGCATTGCTCCCTCTCCGCCCAGATCTCCGGGCAAAGTTTAATGAGAGTGCCGCATGGGAATATGCTAAAACCATGGATGGATTGCCTTATGCTTATCACAACTTAATATTTAGCTGGATTGACACTATGAAGGAAAATTACCCTGAACCCTTGGGGGATCCTCATGTGGTATATATATATATATATATATATATATATATATATATATATATATATATATATATTTCCTGCATCTTCAATTCAGTTTAGTTTAATTTTCTGGGTCGATCTTCAACTTATTGATGTTCTGGAATTGATCGAATTCTGCAGATTGCTTCTGCCATGACAGTTTGGAATCAAGTACAGCCTCCATATGCCGCTAATGTGTGGAATGAAGCCTTGAACAAGCGGCTTGGAACAGAGGGGCTTGGTTTCCCAGAAATTCTTGAAGAACTTAAACGGCGTGAATCAAGTTTGGCACAAGTATTGACTCTTCCAGAGCAAGATGATTGGGTTTACTCTGATGGCAAGTCTACATCCTGTGCTGCTTTTGTTCTTGGAATGTATAAGAAAGCAGGGCTGTTTGGTCCACTTTCAAGCCTCATTCAAGTTACCGAGTTCACGGTGAGTTCAATTCAGTTCAGTTCTTCAATTCGATTATGTATATGAATGAATAATGAATGAGGCTTATGAAATTATCATATTGTGCAGATTAAAGATGCTTACTCGTTGAAGTTTTTTGAGAACGATACAAGGCGCTTACCAAAGTGGTGCAATGATCCCTACACAATACTTCTCTCCTGTCAAATTCTGGGAAAGTACTTGATGGAATTGCCGGGTTACAATAGCCTGGAACCATACGCTCACATGAATGAAAGGTGTCCGTCTATGCCTCCAAAATATCGCCGCTCAGAAGGTTGCTGATCATATCATCAAAGGCATTATAAATTTATAATAGCTATCATAGATTCATTCTTCCATATTTTCTGATCTGATCTGTTCTTACTGTAATTCCGATCACCTGAAGATTAGTACACTACAGGATTGTGAAGAATGTAATTACGCTATCTTCATGTGAAGAATGTATATACAGGAAAATGCAATACGCAATACTAAAAGTAATCACAATCTTTTGAATTGAATGCTATGCTTACTATACACCAGTTGCTTGAGATCTGATATTTTAATAATTAAAAGAGAAAATTACACTATATCACTTATACAGCAGATTGATATGTTTTTGAAAATTATCTCATCAAAATAAATTAATAGTTTAAATGGTTTAGGTACAAAATTAAAGTGTAATCAAGGGTTGAATTTGAATGAATGATGATGGGCCACTAGGTCAGGATGCAAAATGATATCATAGTCTATCTTACATTGTAAATCTAATTTAAAATGGTATTTAAATTATATAATTGCAATTAACATATTATGTAACTGAATTAACATATTAATTAATTGTAATAGATACATAATTTGATAATGTAAGTACATAATATATTAAATGTGGTAAACATAATATATTAATTGTAATATCGTGTTAACTACAAGTAGTTAAGTACAAGTAATTTTATTTTGGATCAAAGTCCACCTATGCGGTATAACAATTGATACTTTTTATGTTTCATTGTCATATTTAGGAATAAGGGTCAAATAGGTCACTCAACTGCGCACACAATTGCAATTAGGCCATTGAACTAAAAAAGAATGTAATTGAGCCATTGAACAACACAAAAACATGCAATTTAGTCCAAAATGACATGTTTACCTGTTGTAGCAAGTTACTCATTTTTTAATTAATTTTTAAAAATAATTTTTCATTTTTAATAAATACTTAATTTTTGTAAAAAAAAAAAAAAAAAAAAAAACAGAAACAACCGGGCGGAGACGAGGCTTCGTCTCCAGCCATGGAGACAAAGACCTTCGTTGATCTTCGTCTCCATAGCCGGAGACGAAGGTCCCCTTCGTCCCCATGGCCAGGAGACGAAACCTTTGTCTCCTGGCCATGGAGACGAAGGTCTTTGTCTCCATGGCTGGAGACGGAGGTTTGTCTCCGGCCATGGAGACGAATCGTCTCCGGGCGGCTGTTTCTGTTGTTGTTGTTGTTGTTTTTTTTTTTTTTTTTTTTTTTTTTTTTTTTTTTTATTTATTAAAAATTATTGTTAAAATTTAATTTAAAAATGGGTAACTTGCTATAACGGGTGAACAAGTCATTTTGAGCATGTTTTTGTGTTGTTCAATGACTCAATTGCATTCTTTTTTAGTTCAATGGCCTAATTACATTTGTGTGTGTAATTGAGTGGCCTATTTGACCCTTATTCTTCATATTTATTATTAATGGATCAAAACAACTCTTTCTTATTTATTTATTTTCTTTATTATATTTACTTATTTTTAAATTTATTTTTTTGTGTTTAATATTATTTTTAGTGTAGTTTTTAAATATATAAATTTTGTATGTTAATACTTAATACTAAATTAAATTAAAAATTGGTTAATCTAACCAACACATAAAATGAGAGGGACGGAAGGAGTATTTATTATTAACGCCTTAATTACCAAAGCACCACTGAAGTCCGCTAGCGATACAGAGTACAGACGTATAGCCAGCCATCTTCATTTTCAGCATTTCACTGTGAGAAGTTAGAAATTGAGAATGTTGAAGCTACTTCCATGGCGTCGTTGGAGCCTAGACTTCAGAATATCTGCTATACCTTCCCCGTTCCTCACCACTATTTCCCGTTTCCTCACACACTCTCAATCTCTAGGAGAACAACAAGGATATATATCGGACCCGCCATTTTCTTCGACCACCACCAAAACCCTAAAACCACTGAAGACCAAAAAGAAGAAGAGTACAAAAACCTCACCCAGCAATAATTCTCAAAACTCTCCGGTGAGCTCCGATCTGCCTTTTGATTTCCGGTATTCTTACTCGGAGACCAACTCCGCTATTGAGCCTATCGGATTCCGTGAGCCACCCAAATTCTCTCCGTTTGGTCCTGGACGCCTCGATAGGAAATGGACTGGGACTTGTGCCCCTGCACAAAGGCCTCCGGACTTGGAGAAGGTTGCCGAGGAGCGGCAATCAGTTCTCGGAGAATCGCTGTCGGAGGAGGAAATTGCAGAGCTTGTTGACAAGTACCGTTACAATAACTGCTCTCGCCAAATCAATCTGGGTAATATTCATCCCTCCCCTTTCGCCTAATCAATTTTGTTCATGCTTATTTAATCTCTGCTTGCTTGCTTGCTTGCTTGACTACTTAGTAGTTGACTGTACATAATTTTGTGCTCTTCAATTACAGACACACTGGAACCATAACTATTGGATTCAGTTGTATTAAGTATAATGTTTCTTGGAAGAATGCTAAAACTGTAGTTCTATCATTTGGCAGGGAAGGGTGGAGTTACACACAATATGCTGGAAGACATCCACAACCACTGGAAGAGAGCTGAAGCTGTTAGGATCAAGTGCTATGGAGTACCAACTCTCGACATGGATAATGTTTGCTTCCATCTTGAGGTCTGATATCTGGATCCCTCTTGTCATTCTCCATTTGAATATGATGTATTTGGTTCCTCCTATTGGGTCCAAGTATTCGTTTTCACTGATAAGGATCACAGTGCCTTCATAGGACAAGTCCGGTGGCAAAATTGTATATCGCCACATAAATGTCCTACTTCTTTTTCGTGGTCGAAACTATGATCTGAAAAATAGGCCAACCATTCCCTTGATGCTGTGGAAGCCATATGCACCTATTTTCCCAAAGCTAGTGAAGAATGTTGCTGATGGCCTGACATTTGAAGAAACTAAGGAAATGAGAACCAGAGGGCTCAACTCTCCTCCCCTAACAAAACTCAGTGAGTCACTCTTGAGACTAACCATGGTCTTGTATTCTGCTCTAACCTTTTTCAATTGGATGATAAACTAGGGTAAGTTTTAAATCCTTCATCATATAGTAACTGATTCACTGCATATTAATCCACTATGCAGCTAGGAATGGTGTCTATATAAATGTGGTTGAAAAAGTTAGGGTGGCATTTCAAACAGCAGAACTAGTAAGATTAGACTGCTCCCATGTTGGAACAAGTGACTGCAAGAAGATCAGTGTTAAATTACGGGTATGACTTGTGCTTTCACTGTTTCAAGCTCATTGCTATTAAATACTCTAGATATATGATCTATATATGATCACAATCTCACAATTACCTCTATTTGTAATTTTCTGTCTCATTTTCATTTTCCTCTTGATATGATGTGTTGTGTTGAAATGTAAGGGTGTTTAGATTGTCCCTCCCATATACTGTCAGAGTGGTATGGCATGGGACCATGCCCACTAAACTCTTTTCAATAAGGAAGAAGTTTACAAAGCCATATTTCTTGAATGCAGGATTTGGTACCTTGTATTCCAATCTTGGTTAAGGATGAACAAATTATACTTTGGAGGGGAAAGAGGGATGAAGATCAGAACTGTGGTTCATCAACAGAACTTGCAAAGTGCAAACATACCTAAATTATAGACATGTTAGACATGTGTTAGGGATTTTGTTAGCCTCCCATATATAGCAAGTTAAATTGCACAACAGGAAATAGGTTTTGCACTACTTCCATGGCTGCCTCTATGTCCAGAACTGTAGGAGTCCCTTTTTTTTTTTTTTTTTACATTGCCGGGAGGAAGAGGGGTGCCTCATCTAAATCTGGGGAAGAGGCAGTCACCATGAAGTGACTTATTCTAGTTCTAATGTTTGAACTAGGGACCAAATATGTGTTTTTCCTATCAAATAATAAATTTATAATGACTTTGAGTTGAAAAGGAATTAAGGAAATATTATTCAAATTATCAATATCATAATAGTTCCTTACAATTTTGTATTCCAAAAAAAGAAAGCACTGTACTGGATAATTACGGCATCATCTACTGACAATATATTTGCATAAGATGCTACTCAAAACACAAAATTGTAATTACTGCTCCGGTAGAATCTTTTTAGGGTAATTACTGTTAGACGTTTGTGTTTTTGCAATAACATAAAGAAGATAAATGAAGTATTTGTAAACCTATCCCAATGTGTGAGTTTAGTTGTGGTGTGGTTTACATATTCCCAGATTTTGGAATGAAATTGAAGTATGATGAGCTTTAATAATATCTGCTACTACAAAGTGATGCTACAATGCTGAAAAGCAGGAGGTTTTTGTTTACAGAGTATTAATCTACACTTAAAATGACTGCATCCCTCTGTTTTTCCATGGAAATTGTGTTTCAGTGTCAAGATTCCAAATTTCACTAACATCCCTAATGTGTGTGTGTGTGGGAATATATCTTTATTCTAAGAAAGAAAGACAAGTTAATGTAATACATAGCAGTGATACATTGCATCACAAAACACATCAACAAAGAACTCACCGTAAACTCCGTAACTTCAATGGAGCTTGTAAGTGGACCAAACAGTCCCGCTTCCTTGTACACTTGGTCACCCAGCAATAATTCTCAAAACTCTCCGGTGAGCTCCGATCTGCCTTTTGATTTCCGGTATTCTTACTCGGAGACCAACTCCGCTATTGAGCCTATCGGGTTCCATGAGCCGCCCAAATTCTCTCCATTTGGGCCTGGACGCCTCGATAGGAAATGGACTTGGAGAAGGTTGCAGAGGAGCGGCAATCAGTTCTCGAAGAACCGGTGTTGGAAGAGGAAATTGCAGAGCTTGTTGACAAGTACCGTTACAGTAACTTCTCTCGCCAAATCAATCTGGGTAATATTCATCCCTCCCCTTTTGCCAAATGAATTTTGTCCATGCTTATTTAATCTCTGCTTGCTTGGCTACTTAGTTGGCTCTACATAATTTTGTGATGTAGGCCTTGCCTTGGTAGTTGGTACATGGTATAATTATAATATTTTTATACTTGGTGATGTACATAATAAATTTGTTTTTCACATAAACCAACCAAAATATATGTTTGTAATCGAGCAATGTAAATCTATAATTCAAATTACAAATGTATTCATTCTAACACTAGCATATATATTTTTAGAAACCAATAGGAAGAAGAATAATAAATAAGTATCAATATAATTAGGATAACTCCAATTAAACTTCATAACTATAAATTTTCAACCTTGACAAGTTAATTAACTAGAGATAACCTACTCATCATAACAGATTTAGTTTCAGTAAACAACAAAGGATTTAGTCTACCTTCGGCACTGTCCTTAATCCCGCAGCTGATTTTATAGCAGCCACAAGCGGTCCTTTGCCTCACTCTACGTGTTCAGTGATGGCAGAAACTAACGTTGGCATGCTGCAGCTAAGTAAGTATTGTGTGACAGTCCTAACAACAAATGTAAAATGAATTTCAAACATATAATACTTTTGGAGAGTGGGTAAAGAATGCATTTGGCATGATGAATGGTGGTGATGTGGAGCAACTGTCGCCCATTCTCTACAGCGTTTGTGCGGCTAGGAATAAAGCACTTTGGGAAGCAGCTCTCCCCTTAAAGCATCTACACTAGTGAATAATACCAAGTTTATTCACAGATTTCGAGAAAGCCAATACTTACATGGAGGAGAGAAGGGTAAGAAAGAGAAGGTGGAGGCGCTTCTGCAAGAATTGAAGATAATTCAAAAATATATAATCCACAATAAAATTATACCAATGGTGACAGCCAGGCGTGGCTGTCACCATTGCACCCCACTGGCGCGCCTGATAACTTACTTTTATATAAAAGTCCATGCCTGCTTTTTAAGGATTTTGTTAGCCTCCCATACTAAATTGCACAACAGGAAATAGGTTTTGCACAACTTCCATGGCTGCCTCTTTGTCCAGAACTTCCATAATGATGTTTACCCCTCATAAATAAATTCTCTAATGATGTGATTTATAATCATTAAGCACCTATGAATTAGTTGATTCAACTAGTAATAAAAGATTAAAGTAGTTAATATCACATGTTAGGAGAAAAAAATTAGGAATTTGGAGGAGAAATGTTGTAGTTGTTATAAATATTTCAATTAGTGGCCATTAATCTTGAGACTCTTCATTTGCCTTCTACTTAATATCTTGTTTATGATAAGTATGTGAAAGGTTGTAATGGTCCCTATAAATTGAGAGTGAAGGCTTAATGAAAAGATAGTCTTATGAAATTGTGTTCTATACATTGTGTTCTTCATCTCCCTTTTACTTATCTATTCTATATACTCATATACATACAATCAAGAAGCAGTACCGTGCAAACATCACGCGAGAACTGAGCTAGTTGATAGGCCAAATTACAACACGTTATCAGCACGAGTCTCTATTGTAATCTCCGGTGAACGGTACTATTGGTTCATTTTCCCGTGCATTTTGTTTTTTTTTTTTTTTTTAATCATATGCCATTGTTTATATATAAATATTATGTGTATATATGGCTATGAGTTTGGTTTGGAACCTTCAATTATTGTTTCTATAAAATGAGTGATTATTCTTCTGGTTTGTTAACAACTTTTGAGTGATGAACCCCTCATCAAGACATTGTTAAGAATTTGGGTAAATACATGAATTTGTAAATACATATTATTTTTATTTATTCTCTCAATTCTTGTATATGAGTTAGGCTCTATATGAACCACGAATCCATGGTGCTTTGAGATGGTAAATACATGTAGTTATATGCCAAATTGTATGTATATGTATCCATGTATGTTCTATGACTATGGATATCAAACGCATAATCGGTCCTTATTATATGTTTGCATCGGATTGCTGTGTTTGTATTAGAATGCTAAGAAACATGTATGCATATTTATGTAAAAGATGTTTCTTTATCCATTGCTTGAACATGTATTCAAAATATTGATTTTTTTTCCAAGTTGTCATATTGCTTCCTAAAGTTGCATCAAATGATGATCTTGTAGATCATGCCTTTCATAGAAAATTGTGAATGATTTTTAATTAAGATTGTTAAAGTTTATTTTGTGGAAGCTTAAGAGTGAGCAAGACTTTAAAGTTTAATTGATGACTTGGGAGCATGAATTCGGTGTATTGGAGAATGAAACACCACTCGTTGCCTGTAGCGCGATTTGATGCTATAAAACGAGTCGATGCTTGCTGCATCAATTCGGTGTTTTCGCACCGATTCGTGCCTTGTTGCTTGTAGCACGAGTTGATGATATAAACACGAGTCGATGCTTGTTGCATCAATTTGGTGTTTGCCTCACCAATTCGTGTTGCACCATTTCGGTTTTTGTGTATATTCGAAAGATCAATTTGTTTTCTGATTTTATCTTTTGACTTCATCTCGGAAAGTTCATTTTGCATCTAGAAGATGTTAAATTCCTTATTTTGCTATAAACATGTGATATTATGAATGTATATGAGAACATATGATATATGTTTTGTAGATTACGTATTCAATTGTCAAATGTGAATTTATTGAACTCGCTTATGAAGGAAGCAATTGTTGGGTTCTAGATATTGAAATTTATTTGGCATCCAAAGAATTGAGCCAAGCTTTTGTTGCTAAGTCACATAGCACAGATGCCCAGAAGGCACAAGCTCTCATTTTCATATGTCACCACTTGAACCACGATCTTAAAAATGAGTATCTGATTGAAAAAGAACCCCTTGCATTAATGGAAGTCCCTGAAGGACTATTCCGACCAAAAGTCATCAAATGTTCTTCCCCAAGACACATTTTGACTAGTTTAATCTCATGTTTAATTTTGAGATTATAATGTAAGTCAATGATTAACTATAATTCAGCTATGCACAAAATAGTCTCGCAATTGAAACTCTAAACAAGAAGTTTCAGATAAATATTTAATTGGAAAGACATTGCCAACTTTTCATGCGAGTAATTTGTACTCCAGCAGTAGTACAAGACAACAAATTATGCGAAGTATCCTAAGCTGATTTTAGCACTCCTTGTGGCTAAGAATCATAACTAGTTGTTGATGAAAGATCAAAAGTGCATGTCTGGTTGATTTTGCACAGGTGCTTGAAGCACATAATGTTACCTAGTTGAGTAACTTTATAAGGGGTTGCAGTCGAGATTATAATCGGTGTGGTATGAGTTTTGAGCTTAGAATAAGAAACAAAGTGATCAAGATATTCAAGGACGACCAAACCCATCGAGGCAAAATCCTAGCCAGAAGCAGGTTTGCTAACAATTGGGTCTGAAGGGCATTGATCCCTACGTGTCGCGCATCAAAGCATTTGGTCATCGGAGAATGAACCTCATCTTGATGATTCTAGCTAATTTGCCTGAAGCAAATATTGCGATAAATGAAGATAATGAAATGACGAGGTATTGATGAAGAAATGATTGGTGTCATGATAATGTTTTGAACAATGCATGAAAATATATTCATGGCCAAAAAAAAAGTTAGTTCATGCCTGAAGCATGAAGTATCCGAGTAGTTAGCTCATGCTTGAAGCATCCGAGAAGTTAGCTTATGCTTGAAGCATCCGAGAAGTTAGTTTATGCCTGAAGCATCCGAAAAGTTAATTCATGACCGCAATATTCGGAAAGTTAAGTTATTTTTTGACGCAAATTATTATGAATGCAAAGTTATTTTACTTTGTTGTTTTTCACTTTTTCCCTGCTAATTTTACTACTCGAAGTGACTATTCGGAAAGTTTACTTCTATAAGCTTAACTTTCTAACCTTACTTCTTGAAATTTAACTTTTCGAATGTTTTTTACTTTCTGGAACTTTATTTTTCGGAGGAAGTTTACTTCTCGGAGTTACTCCTCTTAGTTTGCATGCTTATTTATGAAAAAATTTTCTCATGCATGCAACATGATTTTCGTATGAAATTGACTGGTTGCTAATTCAAAATTGAATTATTATCAATCCCAGAAGGATTGCTATTATCAATAAATTATGATAATAATCTTTTGACTAAATTTAAGATGTCAAAATGTCGAATCCATCTCCGAGTATGGTTTAGTGCAATTTTGTGTTATTTAAGGGGTAGTATACTATACCCCTTTATAAAAATGATCCTTGACTTATGCCTTACATGAAATGATTGATTTATATGTTATTAATTTGAAAGATAGAAGAAAATGATATCATATCAGTTTGCCCGAAGCAAACGAAGGAATAAATCATTTCATGTTAGTTTGCCCGAAGCAAATGGGGGAGTGAATTATATCATGTGAATTTGCACAAAGCAATTTCCAAACCAGTGAGTGAACTAATGTAAAGTTGAGGATAAGGATTTTTGGGAGATCTTGAAGATCTATTTGACAAGCTTCATAGCTTCCCTATGATTGTTGTGTACCCTTATAATATCATTTGATATTATGCTTTCATATCTGATTATATATTTTCTTGTTGGGGACATCAGTTTTATATGCTATTGTGGTTATCACAATCTCTCCTACTGCATATCATAATTATTCCCCTAGAACCTAGTACGTGGTATAAAACCAAACATTTCCCATCTGCATTTTATTCACAGTGTGCAGTCTTTTTCCTATATCACCACCATAGCGTACCTTTGTGGGCATGTATATGTTGATTATAAACCTCCGTCTGTTATTTAAATTCTTAGAGCCCATGATAAGGGATCAATATATAATTAGGTACGCTGATTGCACACTTTATGAAGATCATTTCACGGCATTAGGGGGAGATAAGAGCTCAAATTTAATAGAATGCCGAGAAATTCTATGGATGATTGATGAAAAAGAACTTCAATATTTAAATCCACGTACTAGGTAGACTGAACTAGAAGTTCAGAAGAAGTAAACTGAACTAGAAGTTCAGAAGATAATTAATCTGTCAATATATATATATATATATATATATATATATATATATATATATATATATATATTGATCATAAAAAGAGTGACTAGGTCCTACATATTTTCCCCAACTTGGACCATATGTATCTACCAATGCTCCTTGACGCCAGAAGCGTGGAGACATGTTGGTATAATCCGCGGAAAGCTAAATCTAGTAGAAAATGGTGTCACTCTTGAAATCGCTTAAAGAAGTATTTCTGAAGACATTCGTCCAGAAGGCGAAAATCCCAGTAAAATTTTAGGTGCACCGAAAATCATAATACTGGGGATGCTGAACGACCAGATAAAAATATCTTTGGGAAATGTCTAGAGTCTGGTTGAATTAGAAATTGCCATTATTTTATATATATGGGAGAAATTTATGAAAAATGTTATAGTTGTCGACAACAGAATTGCCTTTACAAATTGTTCTCGTTATATGATAATCTGGATCCAGAGCTAGGCACCAATTGTGCCTTGGTATTTTTTATTATAACAGAGCAATTAAGGCATGTACAGCTCAACTCGCTAAAACTGTATTCTCTTTATAACACGTACACCATTTAATGTTAACCCTGTAGGTTACAAATGGGTGTTTGTACGAAAGAGAAATACAAACAATATGGTGGTATGACATAAAGCGAGACTGGTAGCTTAAGGGTTTTCGCAGAGACCCTGAATTAATTTTGATCAAATATTCTCTCCCACAACATATGGCATTACGTTCCGTAAATTAACATTATTGGCAGTGAATTATGAATTTAGATATGCAGTTGATGAACGTCATGACTGTAATTTACTGGTCATTAGACGCTAATATTTATTTGTAAATCCCCGATGGATTCAACACTTTTGGAATGTGGAAAGTGAAAATCGCAACGTGTATCATTAAATTACAAAATTCTTTGTAAGAATTGAATATTATTTACTGAGTGTTTTTCCTCCTAAAGAAGGAATGCATGTTGAATGATTGAGTTGACTATGTATTTTTTCCTCCCGAAGAAGGAATATGCAAATATGTACCATTACGTGTTCGTTAAAGAATTGCTAATGGAGTTATTTGTTTATTATCATAGTCGATATTGATGGTTTAAATATCATTGAAACACATAGAGAGCTTGGTGATATCAGCTCATGCCGAAAGACGGAGTTTTGAAATAAAAGACTTGGAAACCCAAGTATTGTCTCGACCTGAAGATCGAGCTTCTCCTTGAAGAAGTTTTATACACCAGTTAGCCTATTTGAAAAATGTCTTGAAGATGTTTTATATGGATAAGTATTATTTACTTATCATACTAACGGTCGTCCAATAATCTCTTGAAGTAGATAAAGGACAATTTAGACTCGAAGATGATAATGAGGATATTTTGGGACTGAAAGTCCATTACTTGATATTTTTGTTGGAGCACTATTATAGAACTAGAAGTTCTATAGTCGCATCAGGCCTGATATTGAATTTGCGATGAAATTGCTAGCAAAGTTTAGTGCTCCCTCTACAATGAAATATTAGAATTGTGTTTAACATATCCTCCAGCATTTTCGAGGTATAAAGATTTTGACGTTTATGTGAGAAACCAATATGTGATTTTGATGGCTACTTGGGTGCTGACTCTTTTATTTGATCCCTATGATGCCAAGTCTCAAACTGGTTATGCTAAGTTTTACCCCCAATGTCCCATATGAGGATGAATAAAGATTGTGTTGCCCGAACAAGTAATAGTTTTGTTAAGGGGAACCTTACAAAACATATTGCATGCACCTAAGTCCTTTTACACACATGAACTCCAGAAGAGTGGTAAAATTCTTGTTGAGAAAGTTTTCGCTAGTGAATAATCTTGCAGATATATATGTTCACTAAGTCTCTCCCTACACCCACTTTTGAGTAATATGTTTATAAAATTGGGATGCGTTGGCTAAGAAGATTGTTATCTTCAGGGGGAGCGACAACCCCTAGCTGTGCTAGAATGGACAATCTAGAGGACTTTTGAAATCCTAAAGATTATGCTATGAAAGCATATGATTGTACTCTTTTTCCCTTAGCTAAGTTTTTTCCCATTGGGTTTTCTTAGGCTAAGGTTTTTAATGAGGCAATTGTTGCAACACAATGGTTTGACATACTTCGTGTACTCTTTTCCTCGTCTAGATTTTTCCCACAGGGTTTTTCTATCGAGGTTTTTAACGAGGCATGAGTATAGTTATTTAATGGCCAAGGGGGAGTGTTATAAATATTTCAATTAGTGGCCATTAATCTTGAGACTCTTCATTTGCCTTCTACTTAATATCTTGTTTATGATAAGTATGTGAAAGGTTGTAATGGTCACTATAAATTGAGGGTGAAGGCTTAATGAAAAGATAGTCTTATGAAATTGTGTTCTATACATTGTGTTCTTCATCTCCCTTTTACTTATCTATTCTATATACTCATATACATACAATCAAGAAGCAGTACCGTGCAAACATCACGCGAGAACTGAGCTAGTTGATAGGCCAAATTACAACAGTAGTGGCCAAATCAAGGTATTAGAGACTTGTAGCTAGAGTGGTTCAATTGCAGCATTTAATTTGTCTTATTATTATTATTATTATTATTTCTATTTTTAACTTCACATGTTTTCTACTTTATACATATTGTGCGATGAGCTCAATTGAGAGCATGTTGGTGTAACAAATTAAACTTGTGACATGACTCAACCATTCATTTTCGTCAATTGTTATTCCTTTTTAATTTATGTGAGTGAAATAAATTTATAGTACCAAATTTTATTTTTTTTCACATGAAAATATAAATGCAGTGATCTTGATGTTCATATATTTCCAGTCTAAAATGATATTAATCAATACAAGACAATTGATATTGAGAAAGACACAATACATTAATTTTAACTTTTTTTTTAATCCACCGCTGCCCAGAACCTCCTTAGCTTCCCAGACCGTCACGTTTCTTGCCTTCCACCAGATCACTTTCCTCTAACACGCAGAAGCCATTGTCGGCCGACTCTGCTTGGTTGGAGCTCCACAACAAGAGCGCAGTCCATTTGGTGGGGGCGCTCTTCAATCTTCATATAAAGGTATCCATGCCGCCCATTTGGCTGTAATTCACATTCATTCAATTGATTTTTTCTTTATTAGCTTGAAGTTTTACTGCCATTCTTCAATGTATTCACGTCATTTAATTTATGAATATGTGTTCGATCTGTTTGTCGCTGCGCATCCTGTGACATTGATTACTTCTTCTTAATTATCTCGTAATCATATCATTGAATTTGACTCAGCTCCTGGGTTTCAAAAGAGGTGAGAAAATGCTATATTATGTAATTATTATTATAGCGGGCTTTTCAAATTCTGGGTAATTAAGGACTTGTTGACAGAATTTGAAATTGAAAAGCTAGACGTATTCTAACTCAGCTTTTGATATCCAGGGATCAAATTCTATGATATGTTGATGAGATAAAGAAGAAGTAATCCCTCGCCAGACGATGCCCAGTGGCAATAATATGAATTCAGTGAATGGTTTGCTTTATATGTTGTTTGGAATCAAGTGCATCCTTAGGTTCATAGTATTTTGGGAAAAAGACTATAATGTGACAAAGGGCTGGTCCATTTTTGAAAATATGATACTTTTTTTTTTGACTAAAATGTGAAAAAAACTTTTGGGACATGCGTTTTTGGCATGTCCCAGGTTTTTTTTTTTTTTTTTTTAGTTTACCAAAGACACGTCTGGGAATTGCGTCTTTGGTATTGTATACTGCTGTCGCATTTACGAAATGCGATCGCGGTATATCAATAGCATACGTTAAAATTGCGTCTTCCAATTCTTTCTTTCCCTTAACACTATCGTCTCCCCAAAAGCCATATTCATCCCTGAAATGCAGAGTTTCTCTCCCTGCTGCCATCCCCGAATCATCTAATAAGCTAGCATGACGAAGAAGAAGAAGAAGAATATGATGATGATGAAGAAGGAAGAAATCTGCATGAAATATGGACGGAGATTCAAGGTTCCAAAGATTGGGAAGGGCTGCTGGACCCCATGAACTCCCATCTCTGCCGCGAAATCATCCGGTACGGCGAGTTCGCCCAGGCCTGCTACGACTCCTTCGACTTCGACCCGCACTCCAAGTACTACGGCACCTGCAAGTACGACGGCGCCCAGTTCTTCGAGAAGCTGGGCATGGCGGACCGCGGCTACCGCATCAGCCGCTACCTCTACGCCACCTCCAACATCAACCTCCCCAACTTCTTCCAGCACTCCAGCGTGAACAGAATCTGGAGCCAACACGCCAACTGGAGGAAAAAAGACTATCTTACATACATTTTAATGTATACGGCGATTGCATTTCGTAAATGCGACGGCTGTATACAATACCAAAGACGCAATTCCCAGATGCGTCTTTGGTAAAGTATAAAATAATTAAAAAAAAAACCTGGGACATGCCAAAAACGCATGTCCCAAACGTTTTTTTCACATTTTAGTCAAAAAAAAATGTCATATTTTCAGAAATGGACCAGCCCTTTGTCACATTATAGTCTTTTTCCCATAGTATTTTCCTTATTATTTTTATTATCTTATTATTATCTAGTGATATTTAACCTTTATACTCATTATTTTTTACAAATCTAAACTAACGAAATAATAGAATCAACATTCTTAATAATTTTTAATTTTATTTTTAAACAAAAAATTAATTCACTAATCATAAGCATAAACAAATTTAAATTATTCTTTACAGCCAGAGCCAGACGTAGAAATAATTTTTTTTAACAATGTTATAGAAACAAATTTCTTAGCAATGAAGATTTTCATGAAATTTAAATTTCATACATTCTCAATTATTTTTTTACAAACCAAACGGTTCTAAAATTGCCGAAACCCTATTTGGCGACAAAACATTAGAATCCATGGATGATGGGCAAGTCCTAATTGCAATGGGCCGCAAATGTGTTGCTCTCCCCAATTTCTAAACGCGCCATATTTTCAATTTTCTTCAAATATTTTTGGCGCAATTCCCCAATTCAACACATCTTCTCTCTCGCACAAATGCTCACCTTTCGCATCCCAAAACCCCTCGCTTCCACCACTCCACATGACGGATTTTGAAGCTCCATCTTTCTCTCTAGGGCTCGATCTCGACCTCGATTCCGAGCCCAATTCTACTCCGGCACCTGTTCCATCTCTAAAACGTGCTAAAAAATTTCCAGCCACACAGAATCTCCGGACAATTGCGGAGGATGATGACGATGATTTTGAGTTGCCGGGTCCGGGTCCTGTCCCGAATTGTACGGATCCACCGCTGAAACTGAAGCGCCTCCGACGTGGGTCCACCTCCTGCAAACCCACACCAGCCGCCGAAAATCGGAATGTCAAGGAGGAGACGTGGCGTGATGTGGAAGACGAGATTGAAGAGTTCTCTTCGCAGGAAGATCGGCCTGAAGGTAAAAAGATTTCAGCTTTTTAGTACTATTTCATATTTTGAAATTATTTATTGTAAGAACTTTTTGTCACTTGTCCTCTGCTCCGTTTGGAATCTTTTTAGGGTAATTACTATTAGACGTTTATGTTTTTGCAATAATATAAATGAAGTATTTGTAAACCTATCCCAATGTGTGAGTTTATATCTGGCGTGGTTTACATATTCCCAGATTTTGGAATGAAATTGAAGTATGATGAGCTTAATAGGATCTGCTACTGCAAAGTGTGAATGCTACAATGCTGAAAAACATGAGGTTTTTGTTTACAGAGTATTAATCTACGCTTAAAATGACTGCATTCCCTCTATTTTTCCATGGAAATTGCGTTTTGGTGTCAAGATTCCAAGTTTCACTAACATCCACAATGTGTGTGTGTGTGAGAGAGAGAATATATCTTTTTTCTAAGAAAGAACTTCAAGTTAATGTGATTCATGACTACTAATAACTTCTAAACCCTATTTATGGTTTAATATTGTACTATTTCATTATATGCCCTATTGCCTTGGTTCTTTTAGTTTCCTTACTGAAGTTTTATGAGTAACTGTTACTTCTCCACTGGCTGCTGCAATTTCTGATCAATATGGTTATTTGGTGCATACCCTTTTATGTAATTAATAGCCACTAAGTTTATCACACTTTCTTAGTTTCTATAAAAAAAAATAGATTTACTTATTTGATAGCAGTCTTTAATTTTTTATGTTTATCAGGTCATCCAAAAACCCTTAGGTCTGTAAGTAGCAGTTCTAAAATCCCATTACACCGTCATGGGGAATTTTCCTCGCAATTAGCCAGCCAAAGTACTGTGAAAAGGAGAAGAGAGGATACAGATTCTTTGGCATTTGAAAATATGGAAAAAAGTGACAATAAATTTGTATCCCCCAAGTTAACTGTTAGTCCTCTTAGAAGGTTCCAGTTGATTGATTCAGATTCAGATTTGGATGATCCATCCATAATTGAAAACGGGAAGAAAAATGAGAAAGTAGAGTCACCTGGTCAATGCGCGGTCTCAAACAAACAGAGCACAGCTAAAACATCTCATGTGGCATCCCAGACCAATGATTTGTGGAAGGGTTTTTTGACAGAGAAGGACTTCAATATTGCTACCCCTGCTTTGGATGAAGTTTGTGATGAATATTTTAGATCTATGAGAGGTAGGGATGACATTCAGAATGTAAATGAAGGTTATCACCCAAAGAACAGTTTTGCTGAGAACAGTATGAAACAAAGGCATACAAGTCCTCTCTTTCCTGCTCATACATCTATGAGAGGTAGGAATGACATTCAGAATGCAAATGAAGGTTATAACCCAAAGAACAGTTTCACTGAGAACAGTATGCAACAAAGGCACACAAGTCCTCTCTTTCCTGCTCATAACTATTTTTTCCACAACGATTTAAGGATCCAAAAGCTAGTTCAAGACCGTCTGCCCCACTTTTTTCCCTTGGGAAGCAAACAAAATGAAGGATCAGTTGATTACACGTATGTGCTCATATCTGTGCATTTTAAGTCTGTCAACTTGCATCACTTTCTATCACTTCTCTGTAACTGTTCCTTTCCCTGATTTTTTTTTTCAGAGGGCAATTTTCTATTGGAGGACGTCCTGAAAAGCGAACTGTGAAGGTTGCAGCTGAGGCAAGCTCAACAAAGGGCAAAAAGAAAAATAATCCTAACGAGGCATCTCAAGCAGATGCGGGATGGATGAACCCTAAGAACTCTGCTGGGGTTCCAAAGGATGCTGGCAAGAGAAGGGTGCATGCAGCAGTTGGTAAACCAGCTGGGCATTGGTTCACGGCTGCAGATGGAAAGAGAGTAAGTTCAAGTTCATTCTAAGTATCATTGATGATCTTCAGAAGTTCTCATTGTTATTTTCTGCATTTTGTCATGTTCATTATACAATTATGTCAAATGTAGTCTAGTATTCAATTACTTTGATCTTGTTCCTTTAACACTCTTGAAATTAATGGTGTCTCATGTTGCTATTTATTAACCAAATCGTGCAATTAACTTAACACTGTTTACCAGGTTTATGTCACCAAAAACGGGCAAGAGCTGACTGGCCAAATTGCCTACAGACATTATAAGAAGGTAGGTTTCTATCTATTCTTTCCAAATACACTACATTAACATTCAACTCTTCATGAATTGTTTATCAACCTTTTTTATGTCAGCACCATTTTTATCAACTGGTTAACATGAATGGAAGAGTGTTAGTAATTGTGTGTTTGTTGATGGCATGCAGGAGAGCGGAACAGGGTTCAAGAAGTCGAAAGGGAAAGCAACTGCCAATAAGAAATCATCTGCCAAAAACAAGAAGAGATAATGCAGCTCCCATGGTAGATGGTACCACTAAATTTCAGATGTCCACATCACTGTTGTAAATAACATGTTTCTATCAATTTGGATATTAACACAGTTTTGATATTACATTGGTGATTCATTTTCTTGTTTAAAATAGGAAAATACATTGGGGATTCATTTTCTTGTTTAAAATAGGAAAATAATGCAACTTGCATCCTTTTAAGAAAATTTGAAGAGTCTTATGTGAAACTTCGCTTAGTCGGGTTTTGTAAGCACTAAACACTGGTCCTTCCGTTTAATAGTCTATTGAGTCGCTGTGATTCATCACATATATAAATCTTGTCGAGTTGAGCTGCTGAGGTGTCGTGTGAGAGTCTTGGCGGAGGGATTTTGCCTTGTGTACACAAAAAGGGTTAGAATTTTTGAGGTTGTAACGTGATAGAATACAAAAAATATTTTAATGTTTTAATTAATTAGTTTTTTTAGAGAAAAATGAGATGTAGAGTGTGATGAGTCAGCAGTGGCCAAGTGTGAGGCCACGTGGTAACTCCCTCGGATACTTTTGTAGCGTACTAAAATATGGACACCCACTCGGATCTCTGACAGACCGTGCAACTCTTGCTGCCGCTAATCGACGCCAACTCCATTTACTATATTACTGTTACTCCCAAATCTTTTCTACTCGCACTTAGCGCGTGTCGCTACCACCGCCTCTGCGTTACTTTAATTGCTTCAATTAAACGCATTAATAATGCAATTCCACCCTATAATCATTATTGGTTAGCAATAATTATGGAGAAAAGCAAGCCACACATCCTCTCCAAACACCACTGCTTAGTGCGCAGTGCCCATCATCACCATACAAAATAGGTTTTTTTTTTTCCTACGAGTTCAAATCTTGTATAAAATTTATATGATTATAAAAATTAAAGTTCTGATATTATAATTAGGCCATATTTAGTAAAATAGTTAACTTATAACCAATTTTAACTTATTTGACCATTATTAATTGTTTAGCTTGGTTAAAAGATCAATATAAGTACTTGATTAATTATTTTTTTGTAATTTTAAAATACTAAAATTCAAAAAACTACTTAAAACAACTTTTTCAATTAGCTTTTTGAGAAAAAAAAATATACCAAACAAGATGTTCTTCTTCATGATCTTCCAATTCCTTTATCAGTTTTCTCGAGATCAGATTTGAGCAATAAGGTCATCCTTCATTAACAGTCATTTATCAAGCAGGGCCATAATATCAATCATCTTGCTTACCGGCTGATCCAAACTACTTATCATGGATTAACACAAAAATTTTCAATTTTGAAGCACCAAAATTATCAATAAAATAAATTAAAAAGAAGAAAGAAGTGGGTCCTCATTTCTCAATAGAACACGACAGTGACACTTGAAAAACGAAGCACAAATCATTCAAACATCAAAATCTAGTTTGGCTATTGTTGGGTACTGAGTAGCATGGAAAGATAGCAATCAGTACACGAAAAAGTTAAATGCACGCTCCCAGCCAGAGCGTGGGTCACGCCACCACAGATAGGTTGAAAAACGACATTTTTAGCTGCCGGTTAAATCATGAGACGACGCTGTAACCTGCTACGATGACTACTAATAAAAACCCATCAATATTGCTCTTCTTACGTATACTGTAATAATAGACGTTGACCGTACCAATCTTACGCAAACAATCGCATATTCCCCACTCTGTGTTGCTATTTCTTCTTCGTTCTCAACAGCCTCACGAAACTGGAATACACCCATTTTTGCCCGGAGTGAATTGAGGCTGATTATCAGTTTCTCGGAGATAAAAAAGAGTTCTTTAATGGCAGCATCTGTGTTGAGGCTATGAAGATCACCGGCGCCAGTGTTGAGCTCCCTGCAATCCCGTCGTCTTCTAAACCGCAGGATCCTCCTCAGAAGCCGTGTGTCCCGCCGCGAAAACAGCCTCGCCGGAGAATCAAGAACTCCGGCGGCGGAGTGCGGGTGCGGAAGGACGTCGGCGGGGGATCTCAGGGGAGGAGGAGCCGCCCCGAGACCCCGCTTTTGCAGTGGAAGTTCAACGAGGGTGTGGAGGAGGGTGACAATGCTTGTGTTGTTGCGGAAGAGGTGTCGCCGCCGCCGCCGGAGAATCGCCGGAAATGTCAACGGAAACATAGAGCTGCAGTTTCGGTCAGGAAGCTTGCCGCCGGACTCTGGCGGCTGCAATTGCCGGAAGTGCCTAGTAATGGAGTAGAAAAATTAGGGTTCCAGGTAAGATATCTTTTATTCCTTTTACTCTTTTTAGGGCTTTTCCTTTTTCTACACTCTGAATTAAATGAATTCTTTCATCTCAGATTCCATTTTTTACTGCAAATCTTTCTCTCTTAACTCCAATTATGCTTGCCTTCATTACACAAATACATTATGGGTTCTTCAATTAAAGATTTAATGAAAGAAGTAATGATTTTGTTATATGGGGATTGTGCTCAAGACCCAAATTAGAAAATAGGTTATGAGGTTTAGTTGCAGTATTGATGATTTGATGATATCCTTGTTGGAACCTATGATGTACCATTGCTGATGTTCTGCCATTTACCTCTGTTAGTCTGTTAGCAATAAATACTAATAAGATGTACTTCTGCTGATATTAGATAAAAGTACCATTTTTTTTCTTCTAGTGACTAGGGAAACCACCGGGACCAGGTAAATCCCGTCTTGTGATCCTAGTCGGACCACATAAACCAACTTGATTAAGTTGTCCATAGTTGACTGGCTCAAACCAACCAGGTCAATAGGTCACTCTTACTGGGAGTCGAACTTGTAATCTTGTGGTTACCAAGTAAACAGTCTGGTTCGATTGCCCCCAAAGTACCAGTTTTTCTTACTTAGATAGTTGTCAATGTCAGTATTTCTGGTGACCTGATCACTGCCTTTAATGTTTCTTCTGATTTTAGCTGTTTGAGTCTTAAGGCTACCAAATCTTGTTCTGATAGTTGGGGAAGTTGAGTTTCATTTTGCTGTTCCTCTCTTCAATGCAGGCTGGAGTTCATCATCTTTCGGTCCCTTTTCATGGCCATCATCCTTGTAAAGTTCACGACTCTACACTTAAGGATCAAGTACAGAGCCCTCGTTCTGTCTCCGGTAAAAGAGATGGGTTCTTGTCTAAGGTACGCCATTCCCCTTTTCATTTGTAACGAAGATCTTATAAGTGTGCTTATAGAGATCTGTATGCTGTATAAGAACTGGAGGATATTGTATTTTCATGATTCATTCTTATATTATCCAGCTTCAATTCTTTTTTGTTTCTGCATTAATTCGTGTTTTACTCGCTTTTTTGTAGCTTGAGCCTTCATTTCAATTTTCCAACACCGCAATGGAGGGAGCAACGAAGTGGGATCCTATCGGCTGGAAAGCTGCAGAAGAACCGAAACAGATTCGTGGGCACCAAAAGCGTGATCAACAAGCACCTACTCCGAGAGTGATATCTGTCCTCGAGGCAGAGCTAGAGCAAGCTCGAGCTCGAGTTCAAGAACTCGAGACAGAGCGGAAATCATCCAAAAAGAAACTCGAGCAGTTTCTGAAGAAACTCAGTGAAGAAAGGGCAGCGTGGAGAAGCAGAGAGCACGAGAAAATCCGGGCGATTTTAGATGACATGAAAGCTGAGTTGAAGAGAGAAATGAAAAACCGGCAAAGGCTGGAGATAGTTAATTCCAAGCTAGTTAACGAGTTGGCTGATGCCAAGGTATCGGTGAAACGCTATTTGCAGGAGCTGGAGAAAGAGCAGAAGGCGAGGGAGCTGATAGAGGAGGTATGCGATGAACTAGCAAAGGAAATCGGGGAAGACAAGGCGGAAATCGAAGCATTGAAGAGGGAATCTGCGAAGCTCCACGAGGAAGTGGATGACGAGAGAAAGATGCTGCAGATGGCCGAGGTTTGGCGCGAGGAACGGGTTCAAATGAAGCTAGTCGATGCCAAGGTGACACTAGAAGATAAGTACTCGCAAATGAACCAATTGATAGTCGAACTAGAGTCGTTTTTAAGGTCTAGAGGCGCAACCGAGGATATGAAAGAAGTGGATCAACTTCGACAAGCAGCTTCCGATATGAATACCGGGCAAGAATTCAAGTACGAGCCCCCAAATCCAGGTGACATTTTCTCCGTTCTTGAAGACGTTTATTTTGCTGAAGCGAACGAGAAGGATATTATTGAAGCTCAAGAAGATGTTAGTATGCTTAATAAACCCAATTTTCCAAGGCATTGCAACGAACTAGACGAAGAGGGGACCGAGTGGGAAACCATCAGCCATCTCGACGATGAGCAAGGATCCAGCTATTCACCCGGCGCGAGTGATCATTCTCTAAACAAGAATTGCCAGCTCAGCGATGGCGATGGAAAACCACCCGTCGATATCCAAAATCAGCAACTGAAAATGTCCTCGATATCCAGACTCTGGAGATCACGCCCGAGCAATGGTCAGAATTACAAAATCATATCATTGGAGGGAATAAAGGCGGGGAGGTATTCCAATGAAAGACCTTCTAACGCCACTATCATGTCCCCCGGGCTTAGCCCCTCGGAGCAATGGAGCTCGCCTGATTCCTCAGGCCATCCTCATTTAACCCGAGGCATGAAAGGATGCATTGAGTGGCCGCGAAACTCACAGAAGAGCAGCTTGAAAGCCAAACTGCTGGAGGCAAGAATGGAGAGCCAGAAGATCCAGTTGAGACATGTACTAAAACAGAAAATTTAGAGCTGAGCTTTGAATGTGTAGCTTATCAGATAAGAGAGTTAAAGCAAAGCAGGAAGGCATTTCTTGCTTTTATTTGTAAGCTATACTCATCTTCTTCTGTTTAATTTAAACTACTATCTGCAGAATGAATGTATTGTCTATGCATCCAACAAATATTTAATTCTGTCGTGAATAGGGATGACAACGAGACGAGTTTAGCTCGTGAAATCATTGATTAGGGGTGGGGTCCTATGGATTGAGAATTATTCTGGCAAAACTAGGATCATCTAAGTTTTTTTAAAAAAAATTACAATGACGAAGTTACAACAATGCTGAAAAATATATGCAACTAAGAATTGTAAAATTAAATTGAAAGGTTTTTTCAGTGAGTTTTTTTAGTACTTTCTAAAAATGCAATATGTTTTGACAGCCCTAGATGTGTGGAGGAAAAGAAAAGTGGGGCTAATAAATGTGATAAAATTATTTTCAAATGGGAATAGTTTCTAAAGTTTTAACGATAACTTATTTGGTTACAACCATTAGAGTATGAAATTAGTAGACTTTCTAAATTGATCTACAACAATTAATTTTCTCACATGACCAATAATTTTAGTATATTCCTACTAAACTTTAAATTGATCTACAGCCTAGTCAGCAATCAACCGGAAAGAAGGCCTGCGAACCGGCTACCATGTGAAATTGGAGGCATTAGAGCCGTTTAGTGAAGTAATTGCACTTTTTAAAGTTTAGTGTTCTAATTGCACTATCGCGTTACGTTCAGTGATCAATTTGGCCCTTATTCCTATAAAAAATAATAAGTGTACTCCTAAATAATAAAACTCTTGTCACATATCTAGATTGTATTAAAAAGAAGGAAATAGAAGGAATAAAAATTATAAGTAACCTTTTTTTTTAATTAATAAGAATATATCATAGTAATCATACCAACAAAAATAAAAAATAAAGTAAAAAGTTGGTACATAAAATTTTTCTTTAATTTTTTATTTTTTATGCTGTTTTATGTTGCATCCACTCATCAGACTGCTATCTAACGTCTCTTGTAACAACAGGGATTTCACTATTTCACAAACCACATTGTAACAACCAAAACAGGCGCTATTTATACAGTAAATCAGTAATTATTATTATTATTATTATGAACAATAAATAAATTTTGAATAATACCAAGTTCAGAATTGTATCTCGAATCTGGGGTAGAGAGATTAGCCTTTATGAGTATATCAGTTTGTTTGAAATATGTAATATACAGCGGATTCAAGTCAAAAATAGGTGACCCAAGATCAGTCTATTGCCACAGTCTTGTGTTGAAAACAAAAAAGTAACTTTCATATTCATCCATGGCAGTCTAAATAGCAAATGCTTCAAAAATACTACATTCTTAAGCACCCAGTCTTTTCAACAAGAAGCACGGCATTATTAAATATAACAGCCCTTCAACAAGAAGCATGGCATTATTAAATATAACAGCCCATTCCCAACAAGCTGGTTTATAGCCAAGACTTGGTGTACAAGACATGTAACCATGTCATTATTAAATATAACAGCCCAACAAGCTGGATTATTGCCAAGACTTGGCCCCCCCTACCAGTGGGCATTCGGACTTTACAATGCTGCTATGCATTCAACTTCTATCTTTGCATCCTTGGGTAATGCTGCCACCTGATAAGTTGCACGGGCTGGATATGGTGATGGGAAATCTGCAAAATATTCGGATTAGACCACATTTCCAAACATTCATAAAGGATCTGAAGGACACATTTTGCATTCATAAAGGATCAGGTCAGTAACTTTCTAAAGCACTACTGATGCCTGATGGAGAACCCACCCATTATAATTAGGGACTCTCTTAATACTTTGTTTCCAACAACAAGGGTGGAGTTTAGAACATGATGGATAAATAGACCCTAGGCTGTTTCAATCAGGCAAAAAAAATATATATATATATATTTGAAGCAGGTTTCAATTTGTTTAGAGATCATCCTGAAAAAATATGACATGACACGACACAAAATGCAATCAGCGAGGATCATTTCAGAGTAATCACTAATCAGTAGCGAAGAAATGAGCATTTGACTATAAGTGAATATGTAGTTTCAACTTATCTACTTACATTTAGCATATATCGCATTCACGTTGTTGAAGTCATTCATATCAGCTAACCTGCAAGGAAATCCAAATAATTGGGCATCAGCAACCACGATTACACATTAGAAGGCATATGCACATAAAGATTCACAAAAGAAAAAGGTGACATATAGAAGACATACAAGATTGTAGTCTTAACAACACTGCTATAGTCAGCACCACCTGCTTTGAGTATCTCCCCTATGTTCCTTAGAACCTGAATACAATTAAGGCTCAAATGCATTAATCAGCAATCTATGCAACTATGCAAGTGAAGTTGACTCATATCAAGATAGCTTGGTGAAAAATGTAACGACCAAAACTACGGAAAAAGGGATCCTAGTCCAGCAACCCAAAAATGTTAATTTGATAGATAGGCACATGTGAAATTTTGGAAACACAGACAAATGAGGAAAAGGGATCAAATGCAATTTATGCAGTGAATATATTACCTGCTCTGTTTGGTTCCCCACATCATCCGACACAAACTCCTCAGTCTGCATCGGTATAAAATATCTCAAAATTAAATGTTCAACCATGTACAACAACATATCACCATATGAAACAATTTTAAGAAAATATATTAATTATACCCAAAAAAAAAAAAAAAAAAAGATACTGTAACATGACAGACCTCTGGATCAAGACCAAGCATTCCAGATACAAAAAGAAGATTATTTGCTTTGATGGCTTGAGAGTAAGGTCCCAGTGCAGCTGGAGCCTTATCAGTTTCAACAGCCTCCTTTACACCTGATACAATAGTAATCACATCAGACACAAGAAAACCACAGCATAGTAACATCAAAAATGGAAGGGACAGTCGCACAGTCACACAATATAAGCCCATAAAACACCGGAATGCATTACTCTCCCTGACTTTTAGACAAAATTATACAGAATAGTTCTTTCAATTAAGGAATTAAATCCTACAAATTTTAGGAAATGTCCTACCAATCCGATCCGTTTTGCATCAACTTAAACGGAATTTGTTGGAAAAATTAGCTTAAAATGACATAAAATGGTATATTATGTGGCTATTTTGTGGTACAATTATTAGCGGGGTCCATTTCCGATTTGGGTCGGGTCAAAGTGGATTCGGGTTCTTCGTAGTGAGACGAAGAGATTAATATATTGTACGCTCAAAACGGATAATGGGTGAATGAGATATTGATTCTCAAAGTAGACCCATTTGAGTTGGGAAATGAAGGAAAAATAGTGGACTTTGTCCCACATTGGTTTGGAAACAAGATTTGCCCCCATTATATACATGAGCTCTTTTGAAGCTTGTAAACTTGTATAGTATAGAGGTTTTCTCGCGCGGGAGGGAAGGGGGGTGCAAATCAAAATCAAACTAGAGGAGATCGAAAAGGCTTGATTCAAGCTCAAGCTTGCGTGTGTGGTTTGGAAATTGGCTGGTATCATTTTCCACGAGAGATGTACTCTCGTGTGAACCTGCACCCCAACGGTTGGTTTAATACCAATTAAAGGCTATGTTGAATGCAATCCCTTCCAACATCCCTATATAAAGAGAGGTAGAGCAGTAGCATTTTACATTTTCCACGAGAGATGTACTCTCGTGTGAACCTGCACCCCAACGGTTGGTTTAATACCAATTAAAGGCTATGTTGAATGCTATCCCTTCCAACATCCCTATATAAAGAGAGGTAGAGCAGTAGCATTTTACATTTTCCACGAGAGATGTACTCTCGTGTGAACCTGCACCCCAACGGTTGGTTTAATACCAATTAAAGGCTATGTTGAATGCTATCCCTTCCAACATCCCTATATAAAGAGAGGTAGAGCAGTAGCATTTTACAGTATAGAAAACGAAAAAGGAATTCCAGTAGCTTTCAGCTTAACAAGGAATCATAGCACGTTTTATCCTGGGAAACCTAGGCTACAACGCTCCTAGCACTTGTGGGAGGTAGCAAATAAGGTTTTAAGGAAAAGAACTTTGTGTTCAAACTCGTGCTAAACCTATATCCAAACTCTCCACCTTTTCCTTCCCAGATTTTCTGTTTTCCATATAATATTAATCTTTTCGTAGGATTATTATTTTTGGGATTTTTCAACCATATTACCCAACAGAATTGATTATTGCATTGCAGTAAACATGTGCAAGTGAATAATACAGAAAATAAATCTTAAAAACTCAAAACATTTTCCAGAGTCACAGAACGAAGAACAATCATTCCGAGTAAGCTGCTTTTGACAAATAATCTTATCCTTTGATTATCACTCACAGAGCATTATGGAGTTAATTTAGTGTGAGGAACTCACTTGTATCAGTAGAAGCGCTAAAGGAAGCGAAAGGCTTTGACGACCGGCGAGAGGTCGCAGCCACCAGTGATACACGGCCTGCGCGGGCGAAGGCTGAGGGAGAAGGGTTGCGAAATGCGCAGACGTCGGAGGGGCGCAAATGCAAAGCCTTCGCTGCGACGAACAAGGAGGCCATTGATTTTTCCGCTTCACTCACCAAATCCTTCAACTTCGACTGCGCTCTGCTCTGCTCTGCTGCTTGTGCTTAGCTTCCTTCCTCTACTGTCCATTTTATAGTGCCAAAAAATGGAGTACTATTTTAACAAATTATTATAATAATTTGATTAATCCAACCAAACATTTTTTTAAATTAGTTTAACTCATATTTTATTGGAAGTTTGGAACCTGCACATTTTCGTCATTTTTTAATTGTACGGAACACACCGTATTTTATATTTAGTAATAAAGTTTTTTGTTCACGGTTCATTGGGCAAAAAACCCAGTCATTGAAAGACTAAATTCACATTTGTGGGCTCAATCAATGTCAACCTCGCGTGCAAATTATTGTGTGGACTATGATTCACACTGATATTGTAAATTTTATGAGTTAAAATAATATACTTTATAAGTTAAATAATATATTTTAGAGTTAATACTCAAAATGGTCCCTCGATTATGCCATAATTACCAATTTGGTCCTTAACTACCATTCTTACCCAATTAAGTCTTCAACTATGTAACTTTTACTCAATTAAGTCCTCAACTATACAATTCTTACCTAATTTAGTCCTCTGTATTAATTTGACTGTTTGTTGATTGTCAAAAGTCGGGATAAAATTATAACTTTACAAGATTTCTCCTTCCTCTTCATTTAGCAGCGCCAAACCATGCAGCAATACACTCCGATCAGATTTCGATCGTCAAAAAATCGTTGGAAATCAAATTCATGGGCTATCCGATACATAACCACTACTTCGATACTGACAGGTTTAGAACCCAACCGGAGCTTATTGCTACATGGTTTGGCGCTGCTAAATGAGGAGGAAGGAGAAAACTTGTAAAATTACAACTTTATTTCCACTTTTGACAGTCAACAAACAGTCAAATTGACAAAGAACTAAATTGGGTAAAAATTGTATAGTTGAGGACTTAATTGGGTAAGAATGATAGTCGAGGACCAAATTGGTAATTACGACATAGTCGATGGACTATTTTGGGTATTAACTCTATATTTTATGTACTAGAATAATGTACATTATGCGTTTAGAAAGAGTTCTACTACATATATTTTTAAATTCTACTCCCTCACTTTTGCTCTATGATGTGACAAACAATGATGGGATATTTTAATTATGTGGAATTGTGGATCCCAGAAAAAGTGTCTACATCAAAGATTTTGTGAGGGGGAGTAAAAGTTGAGAGTGAGAAGTAAGAGTCCTATTTTCTTTAGAATAATGTACCTTTCACATGGGTTGTCATAAGCATTTAACGTTTTGTCTTCTTGATGATTAAGCTAGTTGCTTGAGGTGTTGTTTGAGTTACTTAGTTGATGACAAACACGGAAGTGAGTGACCAACTAGGTAGTAAAGAAGTTGCACAAACAAGTAGGTGAATCACTAAACAAGTAGGTATTCATCAAGCTAAGTAGGTGAAGCACAATCCTCAAGCTAGTAGCTCTCTTCAAAAGTCTTAATGTGAAGATGCTTTGTCTCCAGTAAGCTAATTGCTTGAGGTAGTGAAGAAGTTGCACAAACAAGCTATGATTCATCAAGCTAAGTAGGCAAAGCACACTCCTGAAGCTAGTAGTTCTCTCAAAAGTCTTGATGTGAAGACAATTGAACATAATTATTTTTGCTAGCACAAAAGTGTTAAAAGTGCCTAACCCGACACTACTGTTGGTAAAACTCAATCCCTGGACCATTCTTCTCAAACTTCACACATGTGACCAATTGAGTTGCACATGCAAGCACCAGTTGCATATTTTATCTTAGAAAAATAAAAATAAAAGTATATTTCCTATAATACTAGCTCAGTTGGTTCAACTTATTACTCTAAAATTGCTTCAAATTATATTTTCTTCTAATATGGCCATATGGGTAGTTGAATATGTACAAACCAAACCTTCCCCACATTATTTATTTCGTGTTGCGTGTTCAACATCATGTGCATACTTTTTTTTTTTTTTTTAATCTCTACATATATATATATATATATATATATATATATATATATATATATATATATATATATATATATATATAGAGGGACGCACTCAGGTGCGAATAAGTGCCCAGGAAGAAAATGCGAACGAATCAGCGCGCGACACGTGTCCAGGTCTAATAACTTAAAAAAAACGCGGTGGCATTTTCGCAAATAATTGAACATAGAAGTGCAAGTAAAATCTCTTATAAGTGCACCTATTTTCACCTATAAGTGCATGTAATTTTGCCTTGTTAGCATTCACTTTCCGCAACCATTCATGCACCTGGGTGTGCTTATAACTATATGTGCAATTATTTATAACTATAGGTGCAACTACTTATAACTATAGGTGCAACTACTTTCACCTATAAGTGCATGTAATTTTGCCTTGTTATCATTCATTGATCTGAGTTCAGCGGGTAGTAATACTCCTGAAAACCACTCGCAAACATTCATACACCTAGATGCAACTACTTATACCTATGTGTGCAACTACTTAGAACTATAGGTGCAACTACTTAGAACTATGAGTGCAACTAAGTATTGATGCTCAGTGTAAATTTTTACTTGCACCTCTAATACATTTTACATGCACTTGTAATACATTTTACTTGCACTTCGATGTTCAATTATTTACGAAAATGCCACCGCATTTTTTTTAAAAATCAGTGTTTCTCATCCATTAGATCTGGACACGTGGACGAACAGAATCCATTCCTATTTCGCGCCTGGGCGAGCCGTTCGCACCCGAGTGTATCTCTCTCTCTCTCTCTCTCTCTCTCTCTCTATATATATATATATATATATATATATATATATATATACACACACACACACACAAATAATATATGTATGTATTATATATACACACATATGATTAACGTTCATAGATATTTAATTAACATATAATATATAATTAAATTACTTGTTATATTATGGATTTAATGAAATGATAATTAAAGAAAAAGATATAGTAGATGTAGTTGTAGGGTAGTAGTGATTGAGTTATCAATGTTATCATTAGATAGTAAGGAAATTATAATACGGAGTAATTGTAGTTTTGTCTAAAAAAAAATGCTAATAAGTTAAATGACAATTTTATCTAGTCATCCAACTACACACTAAACTGCAATTTGGCCACTAAATTCAAATAATAATAATAATAATAATAATAATAAATTACAATTGAATTCCTGAATAACGCAAATTCATGTAATTTAATTTAAAATGACTTGTTTACATGTTAATCTTTTGAAAAGAAGTAAAATTACAATTTACATCTGTTATCTTTAAAAAGGAGAGAGTGTATTTTTAGGACCTCAATTATGACATAATAGTATTTGGCATGTCAATATTTAATCATAAGTTATTGCCAAAAATTGTTGATTTAGTCACCTACCTAATGGAATTTGTTAATTCTAAAAGTGATTTTAGAGTGGGTTGACGGGTTAATTGGCAGGATTCTATTACTATGAATACTAACACGTGTTTCTAGTCATAGGATCAGCTCATGGAGTTACCTTCAGACATTGAAGATTGTGGACCTGGGGTCACTGTTAGAGCAATTATATTTGTGATTTTTGGAAGAATTTATTCAGGACAAAAATTTAAGGGACGTTAATTCGTATACTGCAAGTTGCAGTTATATATTCATACTGGGCCGCGAGACAGACATGCATTAAACATCTTATCTACCTATGCAATAATGCAAAATATCCCTCGTAAATATATATTAAATATATCATTCATCTACTTCTCAACCAAAGCAATAAATGTGTCTGGTAGAGTGTAATGCATGCGCAGTACGTAGTGCTATAAATCCCCCTTGCACATGGGCCATGGCATATCAACATGGAGAATATAGAGTTCTTTAATTGTAAATATAAAATTATGAAATTGTGAATATAGGGTTCTGTATTGTGAATATAGGGTTCAAAAATTTTGAAGTAATTGTGAATATTAAGTTTTGTAATTTTGTATATTGAGATTTAAAATTGTGAATATTAAGTTATAAAATTGTGAATATAGAGGAATGAATTATGAAGATAAACAATAAGGAAGCTTTTTTTTTTTCTTTTTTTTTTTTTTTTAAAATTCAGACGGCATCGTTTTCGACCCTGGTCCATGGCATAACAATTGGTTATGTGTCCTGTGGGCTGTTCACTGGCAAATATGAGCTTTGAAGGAGAATGGGAATGGTCCATCCTCAATCTTTATCCACATTTACGGTGTGTTTGGTTTGGAGGAAGGAATTAGGAAGGAAAGGAATTGTAATTCGGTGGGAAAAGAATAAGGTAGAATAATGTAGGAATTCAAATTACATTGTTTGGTATGGAAGAATAGAATTATTGGGGATGAGAAGGAAAAAGTGGTATAAAGACTAGAATGTCCTTGTGTAATAATAATAATAATAATAATAATAATAATAATAATAATAATAATAATAATAATAATAATAATAATAATAATAACAATCAACAAGGGTATTTTTATCATTTCTTACACTTTTTCCTTTCCCAAAAGCATTGAATTGCAATTCATGGGGTTACCCCATGAATTGCAATTCAACAAAAGGAGGGAATTGCAATTCCCTCCAACCAAACACTGTAATTGAAGCATTCATTGAATTACAATTCAATTACAACTAAATTACATCCAACCAAACACCCCCTCATCGTCCCAATAAATGCATGTAGATATTTCCTTATCAATCATGTTTGGTAAATGATAGATTCACCAATTTTTTGACGGATTCATCATTTTTAATGATTTGACATGGTTAAATTGTCAAAAAAATTGTTTGGTAAAGCAATAGTTTGGAGTAGCGATTTGCTCCAAACCACTGCTTTTGCAACATTTGCAGTTGGCGTTTTGAAGAAAATCATATTTTTTTCCAAAACACCCATAGTTAGTAGTAGTAGTGGTAGTGGTAGTGGTAGTGATAGTAGTAGTGGTAGTGATAGTGATAGTAGTAGTGGCGGCAGTAGTGGTAGCGGCAATAGCGACAATAGGAGCAGCAGCAGCAGCAGCAGTAGCAGTAGTTATTCAACCTATTGCATGTTGTTATTGTTATTATCATTATTATTATTATTATTATATAGATCAAACCCGCTAATACAATTCGCTATTTGATAACCGCTAACCCAATCCGCTAATCGCTGATTGCCAAACAAGCCATGGTCCTCTTGTCACTTCCTCTCACTTTCCAATTTGGTTTAGCTTCTTGAACCCACATAATTAAATCCAATCAATAATTAGGCCATTACACACACACACACACACACACACATATATATATATATATATATATATTTTCAAATAAAAACCCCTCTTAAAATATAAACCCCTTTAAAATACAAATTGTGTGCATGTTAATGTGTGCACGAGCTAATCCCAGATATTGTTGGCAGTGTGCTCAGTGTGCATGTAAGTATGTTAATGTGTGCACGAGCTTTGATGAATGGTTGTGATTTTTTCCTCCTACGTGTTGTGTGCATGTAAGTAGAGGTGGGCGTTTCAAGTTTCGGTTCGATTTTTTTTCGGTTTCAGTTTTTCAGTTTTAAAAAAGTTAAACCATTCGGTTTAACATTAGGGTTCCGTTCGGTTTGAAACGGTTTGGATTTAATTCGGTTCGATTTAAGATTCCCAAATTTCAACATTTCCTAATTTTTCGAACATACTACCAAACAATACATATTCACATAATCCAAATTCAAACTCTAAACATTATATAACAAAATAGCAATCCAAAGTTCAAACACAATACTAAGTACTAATTACCAAACATCAGTTAATGTTTTTGCACAACCGACTCTTCAGATGGTTCAGTTGGAATATTTTTATTGATAAGATGAATAATCATCTATCTGTATAGTTGATATTAAAAGAACAAGTGTCAATTACTATATAGTTAATTTTTGGACACAATCTGGCATTGCTAGTGCACTCGAAATATATTTCAATACTAGAAAATAATTATAGTGCACTGGAATCAAAATTAGAATGACTGTAAAGCACATTCAATTTATAGAAAAACATGAAACTAAGGAAAATACTGAATATTGTAAATATAACTCAAGTTAGATATAATTGTGAGGTAAAGAACAATTGCGACAAACAACAAAAGTGCAATGTAGAAAAGAAGCTATAAAGAAATCAAATAAAAAATTTAAGGTTCGGTACCAATAAGAATGAGAACTGAACGGCGGAGCAGGCATCAAGGAACTTAGATTTTTTTTTTTTTTTTTTTGAAGGTCAACCAATGGGTTGTATTCATAGATAAGCTGAAATAGCGTCAGGTGGGATAGTATCCCAATACATAGCTGTGTCATACTGGAAAGCTGTAGTAGCTAAACTATGTGCTAAAATATTCTGCGATCTAGGTAAGAAGTTAACATGACAATAATTAAAAGTAGATAAATGATTCCTGCATCCATCAATTGCATAGCCAACATACGATCGTGTCAGCAGCTGTGGTGTCGTTAAGTAAGTCTGCAGTACCTGGCAATCTGTATAAAGCTCTATATTTTGCTCTCCACGCTCGCGTAGCCAAGAAAGAGCCTCCTTAAAAGCATAAGCCTCCGCCATGAGTGGTGAAAAACAATGTGGCAAAGGTGCGGAGTACGCTGAGATAAATTGACCACCCGGTCCTAGTATTACCACTCCTACCGTTGCTGTGTTGTCCGTGTGTCGATATCCAGCATCGACATAGCACTTGGATGGTGGTGGTTGCGTCGGAGTGTGGTTGGGTGCGGCATTGTGGGCTGTACCGGTTCCGGCTCCGTGGGCAGTGGGTTGCGCTAAGGCGCTGGGCGTCACGGGACTCGGGTCCCCTCTCGGTGCATGGGCCCGACGCCATGCTGTAATTTCGGCCTGGGCCGCGGCGAGCACTCGTCGTGGTCTGGGCAAACATGCATCCCAAACCGCACCATTCCGAGCTCTCCATACATGATAAATAATTGCAGCTGCGTAGACAATACCATCAGAATCTAGAATATTTAATATTTCACTAAACCATTCATAAAAAATATTTGTCACAATATTTGTAGATGGAAGGTTAGATAGTGCCCAAATGGTCTTTGTATAATCACACGAAACCAATGTATGCATAATATCTTCATTTGCAACTCCACACATGGCACACACCGGATCAATCTCCACTCTCTTTATAAGCAAGTTTTGGGTAGTAGGAAGAATATCACTCAAAGCCCTCCATAGTAAGGTTTTCCATTTGGGTGGTATTTTCTGTTTCCACAATGTGAGCCACTTTGCAAATCCCACATTTGCAATATTTTCATAGTTCCCCACCATACACCTATACCCATGTTTAACCGTGTAATTGCCCTTGGGGTCCCCATGCCAATACCACATGTCATCATAGCTTGGGGAGACTGGTATTTTTAGAATCCTACTCACATCACCGGGCTTAAAAATATCAGTAAGTAAATCATAATCCCAAGTGCCTGTATCTTGGTTAATTAAATTGATTACTCTGGCATTACTCAGTTGGGGTGGCATTTCTGTCTGGATCATGGGGTCATCTTCATCTTGCAACCACGGGTGTCCCCACACAAAGGTAGAATCTCCGTTCCCAATTCGTCTTCTCACCCCACTACAAATTAAACTCTTAGCCGTTATAATGCTCCGCCAACAATGACTTGGATTGTTTCCTAGAATCGCATCAGTAAAAGGTTGGTTAGGATAATATCTGGCCTTATAAACTTTAGAAACCAAAGAGTCTGTATTGGTCAATAGCCTCCAAGCTTGCTTTCCCAATAGTGCCACATTGAAAGCTCTTAGGTCTTTAAAACCCAATCCACCATACTTCTTTGGAATACATAACTTATCCCAGGCTTTCCAATGGATTCTCTGGTCAGTCCTTGAGCCCCACCAATATCTATTCATTAACCGCTCAATAGCCATACAGATATTAGTAGGCAATAAGAAAACACTCATTGAGAAGGTAGGCATATCCTGAGCCACACTTTTCAATAAGATTTCTTTTCCTGCCTGCGATAATAGTTTCTTGTTCCAAGATCCTATTCTCTGTCTGATTTTGTCTTCTATATAAGCAAATGCGGCTTTCTTATTTCTTCCAATGAATGATGGCAATCCAAGATACTTCCCAAAGTTAGGAGCCTGAACCACACCCAAAACTTGTGCCACATTTTCCTTGACTTCCTCTGTTGTATTCTTACTATAGCATATACTGGATTTATGGTAACTAACAGCTTGCCCAGACAGACTTTCATATAGAGCCAGACATCCTTTAATTTCATTTGCCTCCTGCACAGTTGCTTTAAAAAATAATAAGCTATCATCAGCAAAGAAAAGATGGGAGATAGGCGGAGCACCCATTGCTACTCTACATCCATGTATTAAACCCCTTCCTTGTGCTTGTTGTAACAACATAGAGAGTCCTTCAGCACAAATTATAAACAGGTACGGCGATAATGGATCCCCTGTCTTAAACCCCTGGTTGGTATTAGTGAGTCACTCCGTGTCCCATTCACCAGGAAATTATAGGATACCGTCGTAACACACGTCATAATAAGATCAATCCACTTATCATTAAATCCGAGGGTCATCATCATACCTTTCAAAAAAGGTCATTCCATCCGATCATAAGCTTTCGCCATATCTAATTTTAAGGCACCCCAACCAACCACTCCACACTGTTTCCTGTTCAAATAATGGCCGACCTCTGAGGCAATCAAAATATTATCCGTTATCAACCTGCCTGGTATAAAAGCACTCTGGGATTAAGATATAATACTATCCATTAGGGGTTTCATCCTCCGGGTTATCATTTTGGCCATAATTCTATAAATGACATTACTAAGCGCTATTGGTCTCAAATCAGTGACCTGTTCAGGGACATCTTTCTTAGGAATTAATACAACATCGGTATTATTCAAACCAGGTGGCAATGAGCTTGCATTCAGACAGTCTACAACAAAAGTCGAGATATCACCCCCCACAATATCCCAAAAACTTTGATAAAAACCCGGGTTCATCCCATCCGGCCCTGGTGCCTTATCAGGATACATTTCAAATAGAGCATCTTTCACCTCACCAATCTCAAAGGGCCGCATTAATACCTCATTCTGTGCCTGAGTGACTCGTGGCGTAACATTGTTATAGATCAGATCACCGCTTATGGGATTATTAGTTGTAAAAATGCGTTTAAAATAATCCAGAACTACACCCGCTATATCATCCCCTTCCATCCATTCACCACAACTATTCATAATTTTAACTAAAGTATTCTTATTCCTTCGGTTCGAGGCATACCTGTGATAAAACTTCGTGTTGGCATCCGCATCCTTGAGCCAGTGCTGTTTGGCCCTCTGCTTCCAGTATGCATCCTCCTGCATCTCCACTCGGCATAGGTCCGTTTCCAGGCGGTTATACTCATCCAGGGATGCATGATCAGTACATCCCTTGAGTTGATCTTGCCTCCTCCGGAGCTGCTCAATCTTTTCCCCAAACTTATGGTAACGGTCCCCCCCCCCCCATCGGGTTAACCAGTTTCCACAATGTGCAATACAGCCTTGTGCTCCCCTATCCCTTCCCTCCTCCCATGACTCAGCAACTACCGCTCTACATCCCTCATCATAGAGCCATGCCATCTCAAAACGAAATCTTCGGCCCCCACCCCTCCTATTCCCATATTGCCGAATCCCCATGAAAATAGCTGAGTGATCTGACCGTCTAGTCCATTGATTTGCAACTGTGACCCCATTTACAATATCCCTCCAGCGGTTAGTGACTAGTACCTTATCTAGTTTTTCCTGAATCCATCCAGGAGTGCCTTTGCCCGTTTGCCATGTGAACTGATTACCACTCATTGGTAACTGTGCCAAACCACACTGATCAGTAGTCTTTCCAAAGCCGCGTAAGAGACTGTTCGGGTGTGGATTTCCTCCTCTCTTCTCATACTGATACAGGAGATCATTAAAGTCGCCAATCACAACCCAGGGTAGCTCAGATTGTGTTGCCAATTGTTTCATTAGATCCCATGACTCAGTCCTCCGTGTACGTTCTGGATAGCCGTAGTAACAAGTCATTCTCAAGGAACTTAGATTTACTTCTTTTTTTATTATTATTATTATTATTATTATTATTATTATTATTATTATTATTATTTATTAAAAAAATTATATAGCATTCAGTTCGGTTCGGTTTTTGCCAAATCGTTCGGTTTCGGTTCGGTACTAAACGGTTTGGGTTACAAAATCCCGAACCATTCGGTTTTCTATTACTAGTTCGGTTCAGTTCGGATAAACCGAACCGAAGTGCCCACCCCTACATGTAAGGTGCACGAGCTTTGATGATGATTGTGATTTTTCCTCCTACGCTCTGTGTGCATGTAATTATGTTAATGTGTGCACGAGCTAATCCAAAAATTGTTGGATTGTGCCCTGTGTGCAGGTAAGTATGTTAATGTGTGCACGAGCTCAAGTTTGTATTTTAAGGAGGGTTTGTATTAAAAAAATGGAATGATCTCATATCAATTCTCAAGTACTTTATATTTTTATGAGTTAATAACTAGAATAGTCTATCGATTATGTTGTAATTACTAATTAGTCATCAACTAACATTCTTATTCAATTAAATCCTCAACTTTACAATCTTTATACAATTTAATCCTTTGTTAACTTAACTGTTTGTTGACCGTTAAAATTAAGGGCAAAATTATAATTCTACATGTTTTCTTCTTCCTCCCTCATTTAGTAGTTCCAAACCTTACAACAAAAGTTAATGGCTTTCCAATGCGTTCGCGGTCAGGGAAGCTGTAAGCTGGTTGAAAGACCACCACTGGGATGGCCTGGTAGTAGAGACAGATAATAAGATTTTAGTTACTCATTTGCACAGATCGAGTCTATCTCCGTTTGGTTTGTTGCTTGAATATATTACTACTCTGCTTTCTAGTTTTAATGATATCACATTCCATCATGTTCGCAAAATTGCTAATATTGTTGCCCATCTTTTGACTAGCTATGCTTTTTCTCATTTTACTAGTATGACCTGATTTGATTCGGGTCTGCTTTTTATTTCTACGATTGTAAATCGAGACTTGAGTTTTGCTTAATAATATTCTCCGTTTTTCTTCCAAAAAAAAAAAAAAAAAAGTTAATGGCTTTCATCCAAATCTACTACCACCGTACATGACTCCCGAGTGACCTCACGTGAAACCATGAAATGGATGTTCATAACTCTTTTCTCTAGTGCTAAGGATAAACATGCGATTCCATCTCTCTCTCTCTCTCTCTCTCTCTCTCTATATATATATATATATATATATATATATATATATATATATATATATATATATATATTTCCATCACTTCATAACCCACAACTCAAAAACGTACGCATGAATAATATGTTCATATTTGGATGGTTGCCAAGAGCAAATGATGAACCTATGCTTGTTAAATGTCCTTAGAGGTTTGACACGTGGAGGGACGCTTGGAGACCTAGAAGTCTAATGATAATGAGACTGGGAAGGTCATTATGCTCGGGAAGTGTTATGTGTTATGGTCATCACCAAGTGCATTGTGGTCGGGAAATGTACTAGTGAGCTCCGTAGGCCAAGTGAATTGCCCTATAACGCTATCATACATTATTCTAACACATAATATACATTATTCCAACTTATAATATACATTATTCGAATTAATAAAGTTCATCGACATCGTTTTGGACCGTGATCCACACAACTTTATGAACCACAGTTCACACAATAATTTGCCTCGTGTCATGCGCATGGCTATTTTCCATATATATGTTATTGTATGACTCTGAATTTTAGTTTCTTTTTTCCATATATACACACTAGTTCATTATAACAACACGAAAGTATCATTTTAATTATACTACAGTTTCATTTGAAAATATATGTTGTTAAATGGGCTCCGTTTTTTAGTTTCATTTTCCATACACACTAGTTTCATTATAACAACATTAGAGTATCATTTTAATTCTAGTACAGTTCATTTGACGACCATGGTTCATCCCAGCAATAAGGCGAATAACTAAAGTTTAGCCCCATGTTTGACAATTATTAGGTGTTAATTTTATTTGAAAAATAATAAGTGTACTCCTAAATAATAAAACTGTTGAGACATATTTAGATTGTATTAAAATGAAGAAAATTGAAGGAATAAAAATTATAACTTATTTTTTTACTAATAAGAATATATCATAAGTAATCATAGCAACAAAAATTAAAAATCAAGTAAAAAGTTGGTCCATAAAATTATTATTTAATTTTTTTTAAAAAAAAATTATTCTGTTTTATGTTGCATCACTCATCACTCATAGCGTTTCGGGCTGCTATCTGAAGTCTCTTGTAACTAACAGGGATTTTCACAAACCACATTTTAAACAGTAATTATTATTATGAACAATAAATTTTGAGAATTATTGCAAGAATATATCATATAATTATATAAATATACTCCACTACCCACGAGTATCTTAGAATCTTGCCATCGTCTTTCATCATTCCTGAAATTCCGCCATTCTTGTTTCTCAGGTTAGATCTGCAGCTTCCTTCATTTTCTATCTGCTACTCTCTGAATCTTGAACCCAATTTAATGGCTACTTTAAAGTGGATTTTAGTTTGTAGCTTCTTTCATGGATGCGTGCATGTGATTTTGTTTCGTTTCTTCTTGTATTATCTGTTCTTTCCAATCTATTGTTTCAGTTTGTAAAGCATGCTGCTTGTTTGGTCCAGAAAATATTCTCCAGCAACTTCTAAATTCTTGCAGTTCAACTGTCTTTCTATGAAGTTCAAGTAACTGGACATACCGACTTTGAGGACATGGGGGGAGCATTATGCTTCAAAATTTTCAAACTGTAACACAATATTCAGTCTAAATAGCAAATGCTTCAAAAATACTACATTCTTAAGCAGCCACCAGTCTTCAACAAGAAGGTCTAGACATGTAAGCTTGGCATTATTAAATATAACAGCCCATTCCCAACAAGCTGGATTATAGCCAAGACTTGGCATACCTGTGGGCATTGGGACTTTACAATGCTGCTATGCATTCAACTTCTATCTTTGCATCCATGGGTAATGCTGCCACCTGATAAGTTGCACGGGCTGGTGCTGGTGATGAGAAATCTGCAAAATATTCGGATCAGACCACATTTAGAAACATTCATAAAGGATCTAAAGGACACATTTTGCATTCATAAAGGATCAGGTCAGTAACTTTCTAAAGCACCACTGATGCCTGATGGAGAACCCACACATTATAATTAGGGACTCTCTTAATACTTTGTTTCCAACAAGAAGGGTAGAGTTTAGAACATGAATACATGATGGATAAATCATAAATAGACCCAAGGCTGTTTCAATCAGGCAAAAAAAAAAGAGAAGAAAAGATCTATTTGAAGCATGTTTCAATTTGTTTAGAGATCATCCTGAAAAAATATGACATGACACAGAATGCAATCCGCAAGGATCATTTCATCAGAGTAATCACTAATCAGTGGCAAAGAAATGAGCATTTGACTATAAGTGAATATGTAGTTACAACTTATCTACTTACATTTAGCATATATCTCATTCACTTTCTTGAAGTCCTTCAAATCAGCTAACCTGTACGGAAATCCAAATAATTGGGCATCAGCAACCAAGATTACACCATTAGAAGGCATATGCCCATAAAGACTGATACGCACCCAAAATAAGAGATGGTTTACTCAGAAAAAAAGGAAGGATGCAAATCAGGCAAATCAGAATATACAAGGAAGGCTTAACTCAAGGGATTTGACAAAAATAGATAGAGGCATAATCATCTCAACAATCATCTCCACAATCATCTCCTTTCTATAATTATTTATTTCCTAGCACTATAAATTAGAATCTCTAGATGAGAGTAAATCATCCAATAATCTTCCATAGTCTTTAAGCTTTAGTAGCTAGGCAAGAGCCTAAAACTCTTGTGGGGCAAGAGCCTAAAACTCTTGTTGGGGAAAGTCTTGTGACTTCCTGTTCTTTTTCTTAAGTTTCAGTCAATAAAGCATACCTTTGTTCTTATCTCTAACAAATTGGTCCGACCTGCCGTTGAATGGCGAACACACGTGATTCCCGCATAGAGACGTTAGAGAAGAACCAAGATGCACTGCGTACTGAATTCACTACATTGACCGATCGATTTGCAGCCGTAGAAGCTTTTGTGGCTAGGATGTCTGATCTCATCGCTCTCTCCTTCCAAGGCGGAGGGCACAACAATGCCAGTGCTTCATCAACTTCCATCCCAACGCCGAATTCAACCTCTCTCCCAGAACATGTTCAGCCGGACAACACCTCGCTGCCCATTGGAAAAACAGAACTCCCTACATTTGAAGGCACCGATCCAATTGGGTGGTTAGCTAGAGTGGAGCAGTACTTTGCCATTCATCACACCCGAGAGGATTTGAAGGTCCCAACAGCTTTCGTTAGTATGGAGGGGGCAGCTCTACATTGGCTCCGATGGCTACAACAACAACAACCCACTCTTACTTGGACTCAATTCACACATGACCTTTTGGAAGAATTTGGCGACGAATTGCCTGGGCCACCGTTTGAACAGCTTGCCGCTCTTCGTCAAACGGGGTTGGTGGATGAATTCATCGCTGCGTTTCGAGCTCGCATTGCCCAAATTCCTGGACTTGCTCCTCACATTCAATTAGGGCTTTTTCTCAACGGCTTGAAACCTGCAATTCGGGTGCGGCTTCGACCGAATGATGTGACAGATCTCCGAACAGCGATGCGTGTCGCTCGCGCGGCAGAACGAGAAATTGAATTTCTCTCCACAGGCCGGCTCCTTGGACGCAGTCTGAAAGACGAAAATGCAGCGCTCCAGATAATTCATTCACATAGTGGGTCTACTTGGTCTAATGGGCATGGGAAGAATTCCCAAACCAATTCTGTTTTGAATTATTCACAGCCCAAACCCATTCCAACCCAGTCTCAATTTTCTGGCAGCAATCAAACATCTTCCTTCCCCTCCCAAACACAACCTGCGTTTCCTGCTATGCAGTCTTCAGTACGCAATTCCAGCACATCAACATCACGAGCTCCGGCACGACATTATTCTAACAAAGAGTATCTGGACATGCGCGCCAAAGGGCTTTGTTTCCGTTGTCAGCAACCGTATAGTCCGCTTCATGTATGCCCGAATAAATCCTTGCAAACTCTAATTGCAGCAGAGGATGACGAGGACGAAACGAGTGACGAGCCTGGTGTAACTGACCAAATCGACACCGAACAATATAGGGCAGTCTTTCCAATCTAGCCTTGGGGACAAGGCTGTTTCTTTGGTGGGTGGCAATGATACGCACCCAAAATAAGAGATGGTTTACTCAGAAAAAAAGGAAGGATGCAAATCAGGCAAATCAGAATATACAAGGAAGGCTTAACTCAAGGGATTTGACAAAAATAGATAGAGGCATAATCATCTCAACAATCATCTCCACAATCATCTCCTTTCTATAATTATTTATTTCCTAGCACTATAAATTAGAATCTCTAGATGAGAGTAAATCATCCAATAATCTTCCATAGTCTTTAAGCTTTAGTAGCTAGGCAAGAGCCTAAAACTCTTGTGGGGCAAGAGCCTAAAACTCTTGTTGGGGCAAGAGCCTAAAACTCTTGTTGGGGAAAGTCTTGTGACTTCCTGTTCTTTTTCTTAAGTTTCAGTCAATAAAGCATACCTTTGTTCTTATCTCTAACAAAGACTCACAAAAAAAGGTGAAATATAGAAGACGTACAAGATTGTAGTCTTAACAACACTGCTGTAGTTAGCACCACCTGCTTTGAGTATCTCCCCCATGTTCTTTAGAACCTGAATACAATTAAGGCTCAAATGCATTAATCACCAATTTATGCAAGTGAAGTTGACTCATATCAAGATAGCTTGGTTAAAAATGTAATGACCAAAACTACGGAAGAAGGGATCCTAGTCCAGCAACCCAAAAATGTTAATTTGATAGCTAGGCAGTAGGCACATGTGAAATTTTGGAAACACAGACAAATGAGGAAAAGGGATCAAATGCAATTTATTCAGTGAATATATTACCTGCTCTGTTTGGTCCTCCACATTATCCGACAAAAACTTCCCAGTCTGCATCAATATAAAATATCTCAAAATTAAATGTTCAACCATGTACAACAACATATCACCATATGAAACAATTTTAAGAAAATATATTAATTATACCAAAAAAAAAAAAGAGATACAATAAGACATAGTTTGAGTATGGTATGAGCTTAAAGGTGCCTCCTATAGTTCTTTAGGGCCTACTCAGGATCTAACAAAAAAAAAAAAAAAAAAAAAACAAAGATACTGTAACATGATAGACCTCTGGAACAAGACCAAGAACTCCAGATACAAAAAGAAGATTATTTGCTTTGATGGCTTGAGAGTAAGGCCCCAGTGCAGCTGGAGCCTTTTCAGTATGAACAGCCTCCTTTCCACCTGATACAATAGTAATCACATCAGACACAAGAAAACCACAGCATAGTAACATCAAAATGGAAGGGACAGTCGCACAGTCACACAATATATGCCCATAAAACACCGGAATGGCAGAATGCATTACTCTCCCTGGCTTTTAGACACAATTATACAGAATAGTTCTTTCAATTACTCCATCTCTTATAAGAAACAAATAAGGAATTAAACCTTATCATATGCCAATCCTACAAATTTTAGGAAATGTCCTACCAATCCGATCCGTTTTGCATCAACTTAAACCGACTGGAAGCAATTGACTATTCCAGTAAACATGTGCCGGTGAATACAGAAAATAAATCTTAAAAACTCAAAACATTTTCCAGTGCATCAGTCACAGAACGAAGAACAATCATTCCGAATAAGCTTTTGACAAATAATCTTATCCTTTGATGATCACAGAGCATTATCGAGTTAATTTAGTGTGAGGGACTCACTTGTATCAGTAGAAGCGCTTAAAGAAGCGAAAGGCTTTGACGAGCGGCGAGAGGTCGCAGGCAGCAGTGATACACGGCCTGCGCGGGCAAAGGCTGAGGGAGCAGGGTTGCGAAATGCGCAGACGTCGGAGGGGCGCAAATGGAGAGTCTTTGCTGCGGCGGACCAGGAGGCCATTGATTTCTCCGCTTCACTCACCAAATCCCTCAACTACTGTGACGCTCAACTTCGACTGCGCTTTGCTGCTTTTGCTTCTTCCTCTACTGTCCATTTTATACTCCGTAATTTATAGTGCCAAAAACGTTGTTGTATATAATTTATTTATGAAATTAATTTATTTCTAATTATTTTGAGATTTTTACTTTATAATTTTTAATATATAAATTTTATTCTTTATTTTGTTAAGTAGCCACTCATGATTCAGTTCATCTGTCCATAAAGACAAACAAAAGTCTTAAAATCAGGTTCAAATTTTAATCTTTGGTGAAAAAAAGGCAGCTAATAATCAACTTCATCTAACCCGATCAAACTAAAAAAAATCAATAAACACTTTTTGGGAGTAGTTAAATTTAGAACATTATAGTTACCAAGCCTTTGACCAACTTAGCTGGAATTACTCCTATAGTTGTTGGCTTCCACAGCTGAAATAATAGTGATGCTACCATATTACTCCATATCGAGCGTAGTGTAATACAACATAGCTCTCCTTGGCAATTGATTAACTCTTTCCCCGCTCCCTTACTCTTAAGGATTTAAATTGTCATTTCCTTGAGCTTGTGTCGTTCTTCTTTGCTTTTTAAGTTGTGTGGCCAATGGCCATGGCAATACGAGAAGCTTTGAGCTTGCTAAAGGCTCATAACTATGACAAAATTTGCATCGAAATCGACTCTCTTCTGGTTGTGCAAGGAATCAAATCTTTAAATGGTGTTTCTTCTTTTTATCTCATTCTAAGTGATATCAAAAACTTGCTGAGTAATTTTTCTCATGTAAGTTTAAATTTCGTGAAACAATCTGCAAACCAGACAACTCAATTACTTGTTAAGCATTCCATTTCTATATCAAATTGTTCGAAGTGATTTATTGACCATCCGACTAGCATTTGTAATGTTATGAGTTTAGAAATGAATTGCCCGCATGGAAAGGTCATTTAGTCATAGGAGTGAAGTTTGGGAAGAATGACCATGGTTCAACTGAGCATAATACACATAAATTGGACAGTATACACTTAACTAGTTTTAATGCTCAATGTTTATATTTAAATAAATATTTGAAAGTATATGCTCATTGTGCGCAGTAAAGTTCAACTGAGCATAATTGGACAGTATGCACTTAACTAGTTTTAATGCCTAATGTTTATATTTAAATAAATATTTTAAAAGTACATCAATGTAAGATTATGAACACTAAATTTTGAGAATTATTGCAAGAATATATCATATAAATACTCACTAGTCACTACCCAGAGTCTCTTAGAATCTTGCCATCTTCTTTCATCATTCCTGAAATTCCACCATTCAGGTTAGATCTGCAGCTTCCTTCATTTTCTATCTGCCATACACATTCCTGCTACTCTCTGAATCTTGATTGGCTACTTCAAAAATAATTTATGAAATGGATTTTAGTTTGTAGCTTCTTTCATGTGATTTTGTTTGGTTTGGTTTCTTCTTGTATTATTCAGTTACTGTAACACAATATTCAGTTACTCATCATCCATGGCAGTCTAAATAGCAAATGCTTCAAAAATACTACATTCTTAAGCACCCAGTCTTTAAACAAGAAGGTCTAGACTCTAGACATGTAACCATGGCATTATTAAATATAACAGCCCATTCCCAACAAGCTGGATTATAGCCAAGACTTGGTGTACAAGAAGGTCTAGACATTTAACCATGGCATTATTAATTATAACAGCCCAACAAGCTGGATTATAGCCAAGACTACTGGGACTTTACAATGCTGCTATGCATTCAATTTTTATCTTTGCATCCTTGGGTAGTGCTGCCACCTGAAAAGTTGCACGGGCTGGTTCTGGTGGTGAGAAATCTGCAAAATATTTGAAGCATGTTTCAATTTGTTTAGAGATCATCTTGAAAAAATATGACATGACACAGAAAGCAATCCGCGAGGATCATTTCAGAGTAATCACTAATCAGTAGCCAAGAAATGAGCATTTGACTATAAGTGAATATGTAGTTTCAACTTATCTACTTACATTTAGCATATATCGCATTCACTTTGTTAAAGTCCTTCAAATCAGCTAACCTGTACGGAAATCCAAATAATTGGGCATCAGCAACCAAGATTACACATTAGAAGGCATATGCACCTAAACATTCACAAAGAAAAAAGGTGAAATATAGAAGACATACAAGATTGTAGTCTTAACAACACTGCTATAGTTAGCACCACCCGCTTTGAGTATCTCCCCTATGTTCTTTAGAACCTGAAAACAATTAAGGCTCAAATGCATTAATCAGCAATCTATGCAAGTGAAGTTGACTCATATCAAGATAGCTTGACCAAAACTACGAAAAAAGGGATCCTAATTCCTAGTCCAGCAACCCAAAAATGTTAATTTGATAGCTAGGCACATGCGAAATTTTGGAAACACAGACAAATGAGGAAAAGAGATCAAATGCAATTTATGCAGTGAATATATTACCTGCTCTGTTTGGTCCTCCACATCATCAGACACAAACTCCCCAGTCTGCATCGGTATAAAATATCTCAAAATTAAATGTTCAACCATGTACAACAACATATCACCATATGAAACAATTTTAAGAAAATATATTAATTATACCAAAAAAAAAAAAAAAGGATTAGCATACACATCAATAGATACAATAACACAGTCTTTGAGTAGCTTAAAGGTAGGGTCTATTCAGGATCTAACCAAAAAAAAAAAAGTTAACATGACAGACCTCTGGATCAAGACCAAGCATTCCAGATACAAAAAGAAGATTATTTGCTTTGATGGCTTGAGAGTAAGGCCCCAGTGCAGCTGGAGCCTTATCAGTTTCAACAGCCTCCTTTACACCTGATACAATAGTAATCACATCAGACACAAGAAAACCACAGCATAGTAACATCAAAATGGAAGGGACAGTGCACAGTCACACAATATATGCCCATAAAACACCGGAATGCATTACTCTTATACAGAATAGTTCTTTCAATTAAGGAATTAAACCTTATCATATGCCAATTTTAGGAAATGTCCTACCAATCCGATCCGTTTTGCATATTGACTATTCCAGTAAACATGTGCCGGTGAATACAGAAAATAAATCTTAAAAACTGAAAACATTTTCCAGTACATGAGTCACAGAACGAAGAACAATCATTCCGAATAAGCTGCTTTTGACAAATAATCTTATCCTTTGATAATCACTCACAGAGCATTATGGAGTTAATTTAGTGTGAGGAACTCACTTGTATCAGTAGAAGCGCTTAAGGAAGCGAAAGGCTTTGACGAGCGGCGAGAGGTCGCAGGCAGCAGTGATACACGGCCTGCGCGGGCGAAGGCTGAGGGAGGAGGGTTGCGAAATGCGCAGACGTCGGAGGGGCGCAAATGGAAAGTGTTTGTTGCGACGGAGCAGGATGCCATTGATTTATCCGCTTCACTCACCAAATCCCTCAACTACTGTGAAACTCAATTTGTGCTTCGCTTCTTCCTCTACTGGCGTTCTGGAGCAATTTATAGCGCCAAAAACGTCTTTTTTGCGCTCTGGTGCTTCGCTTCTTCATCTACTGGCGCTCTGGAGTAATTTATGGTGCCAAAAACGTTTTTTTTTTTTTCGTTCCGGTGCTTCGCTTCTTCCTCTACTGGGGCTCCGGAGTAATTTATAGTGCCAAAAACGTTTTCTTTGAGCTTCTTCCTCTGCGGGGGCTCTGGAGGAGCTTCTTCCTCTGCTGGGGCTCTGGACTCCGGAGTAATTTATAGTGCCAAAAACGTTTTTCTTTCTTTGAATATTACTTTGTTAAGTTATACTTTCACAACACGTTAAAATACAAAGAGTTAACACCAATAAACGTTAATTCATTACTGTTGTCGTTCATGTTGTATATTATTTATTTATGAAATTAATTTATTTCTACTTATTTTCTGATTTTTATTTCATAATTTTTAATATATAAATTTTATTCTTTACTTTTTTTTAAAGTAACCGTCTTAGACTTAGACCATCTCCAACCAACACCGAAAAATGGCATATCGGCACCCAAAAAAAAAAAAAAAATTGATGCAAATTGCATCCAACGAACACGCCAAAAAAGCAAAAGTTTTATCGTGGGTGAATAGTATTTGGCGCAATACTATTCATGAACGGCAAAACTTTGATAATCTTTTTTTCATTATTTTTTCCTTGGTCTTTTTTGATAATTTATTTTGTATACATTTTCTAATTTATTTAACTCACATTTTAATGGAACCTGCCACATAAATTGACATTTTTGTCATTTTATAATTGTATGTAACACACCATATTTTTGTATTTAGTAAAGTGTTTCATCTACGGTCCAACTATTGAGCAAAAACTTAATCATTGGAAGGCCAAATTTACACTTGTGAGCCTAATCAATGTTAACCTCGAGTCCAAACTACAGGGCACAGTCCACACAGTTCTATAGACCACTTGTACGTATGAGAAAATTGTAGTGCCCAGCAAGCACATGCACTGAGCACGTATACTGCAACTTGCATTGCAAATTGTAGTGAACACATACATATAATTTTTTCACTTGTACGGAACTCAGATCTCTTAAACCTCAAAGTGGGGCAAACAACATTAGCAAATTGATCGAAAATCAAATCAAAATCAAACAGTATCTAGCTTGCGGCAATAATGCTACTAATTAATGTCTGGTTCCTTAATTCGTATACTGCAACTTGCATTGCAGTTATATATAGACAGACATGCATGCATTAAATTAAACATCTGTCCTGCACATCGGACAACTTCCATGTCGGATGAGCCATTGATCAACGCAGTGTATGTGAAAGGAATGGCTACAACTCGGCAGCATTCTTCCTGACTCTCCATTCTTGAACTCCTGCAAACAGATGGCGCAGCTGATATCTTGATAAGGGCAAGAAGAAGAAGTCTGAAACATGAACTCAGGCAGCTTCTGTATTATATCATGGGATAATCCCTTACTACTGCTCCCATTTATCTCAAATATGTCTGTTATTTCCCTCCTCAAACTTGTCTCCATTGTACTCACCTGCACCATACATACATTGTAATCAATGACCCACTAATTAAGTCACATTGATTTACCACCCCACAAATCTCGTCGGGCCAGAATGTGGGGGGCCGGGGTTTAATTGGGGTGAGGGATTTTGGGTTTTGTGGCAAATATCATTCAGACATCATAGAATTCTCTGAATTAAAGATATTGTTAATAAGATTTGCATGAGTTGAGGATGATACTTACTTGCCACTGGTAAGCTTTGAGAACAGCAGGGCAAACCCAGTCCATGAATACCTTCCCATCCACAAGACTACATACAAGAGCCACCTGCAATATTTACTGGCCAGTAATTAAACTTCTAAGTACTATACATGCCATATATATATACCATCTGATTGAAAAAAAAAAAAAATGTTTTACTTTCTCAGGGACAGATATAAATACAACAAATTAAACTTATCTACCTATGCAAAATATCCCTCATATATTAAATATATCATTCATCTATTTCTCAACCAAAGCAATAAATGTGTCTGGTAGACTGTAATGCATGTGCAGTACGTATGGTAGTGCTATAAATCCCCCTTGCACATGGCATATCAGCATGGTGCCTGCAGAGGCATATATACATTATCTTTTCAACTTAAGTCAGACTAATTTTAAGCACCAAAAATATCTATCCAAGAGTCGCTCCGTCAACCAAAGGTTCCCGGCCCACCCATTATATTGCTTGTATCTCTACATACAAGGAGTCTTCAATTCATTACCACCCCACAGTGCGGCTGGAGCAAGGCTTTAGGGTGATCAGATCAATAAAACTAACTGCGCTAGCCATACGACGATGATGATGTTAATAGATGACATTAATTTATTAATTAATTAATTACCTTGGAAAATGGCTCTCCATTGAGCATAAGTTCAAAGAGCTGGACGGCTGTGATGGCTCCTGCTACAGCACCCACTGCAGCACCTCTTAGAAGCCCAGTTTCTGTGGTCTGCCCTTTCAGTGCTCCTGTTACTATCCCAACTGTTGCACCTCCTACTTAGTTAACAACAAATTAAATGTTCTATCCATCAAATTCGATCTCACTCAATTGAAACACTAATTAACTGTGAAACAAAGATCAGATCAGAGGAGATTTTGATGAATGGAAACTAAGATATATACATACCCAGAGCAAGAACGCACATGAAGAGAGACCAAACAGCATTGTTGAAAACCATGAACAAAATCCGGGATGCAGACCCGACCATATCCATGGGAATCCACGAAGAAGACAAACAACCTCTGCTCTTAACCATCAAACCCTCAATAATTCTTGAAAACAACCTGCAGTTCATCTTTGCAGACCAGACCCCGATCTCTACTAAACACTAGCTAGCTAGGGCTTGTGGTTAGTTGAAGAATGAAGATCAGAGACCGCATTTATTATAGTGCGCGAGAAAAGGGAGGAAGAAGCTAAGCATTTATGGAGAGGTGAATTGAAGTTCGGAGCTACCTAACACGTGCTGGGCATGCATGCATGCATGCATGTTAATTGTCATCCAACCTCAATTCAAACCCATATTTTTTTTCCCATTATATGACTTTGAGACTTGAAAGCTAAGCAATGATGCTCAGCTCCAACTGCATATATGTCTTCAACGAACACTACAAGAATTATAAAATTGACTTGGAAGAAATGACTAAAGTTTCAAATTCGACAGTAACACTGTGATAATTATGTTTATGTGAACAAATTTTATGTGCACATTGATATATGGCCTTGTCTACTGTTGTAATTTACATATATTCTCACATAAGGGATGTGGAGGGTATTTGGAATTGAGGATTCAAAGTTTTGGGAGGGGAAGAAAACAGGGTGCAGGCTCCTGTGGGCTGTTCACTGGCAAATCTGAGCTTTGAAGGAGAATGGGAATGGTCCATCCTAATCCTTATCCACATTTATGGTCCCAAATCCCAATAAATGTAGTCATGTAGATATTTCCTATAGTCTTCTCGTCCCTCCCACTTTCCAATTTGGTTTAGCTTCTTAATTAAATCCAATCAATAATCAAGCCATTATATTGTTTCTCCATCTTCTTAAAAAAACAATTGAATGATCCCATATCAATTCTCAGGTAGTCTGTATTTCTATTTTATAAAGTTAATTCATATAAAGTATATATGTGAAACCGTTTCACGGATCATTGTTCGTGAATCGTGTCGAATCAAGATCAGATGTAATATTTATACTGAAAAATGTAATAATGATAATAAAGAATAAAATGTTTATTACTTATATGGTTAAATGTAGTATGCTTTTGAAAAGAATATAATATTTTTACATTTTTTTTTATTTAAACTTATAGATCTTGACGATCTCATATAAGTGTCACCAAAAGTGTGTGTGTGTATATATATATATATATATATATATATATATATATATATATAGTTTTGTTTTTTGACATTTAAGAATTTGTCATATTCAGCTTTCTTTGACCAAATCTCTAGTCTGCAATTAAGTTCAAAAATAAAAGTGTAATTTTCTTTTGTTTTTTACTTTTTTTTTGTTGTTGTTTTTTTTTTTTTTCAACTAAGGTTGCGACCATAGTGGTAAGGATGGCAGCTTACTAACCGTCTCCTAATTATTTTAATAATTGATCAAACCAAAATATATAGATTGAGATCGAAGAAGCTAGCCAAATAGATCTTACGTCTTTACATATGTTAAATGAATAAGCTAGTTGTTGATGAAGTCTTATATATTTTATAACATTAATATAGGCTCATTCTACTAATTTCAGTAATTTGTAATAATGATGAGGCCAGGTTGAATATAAAAAGATCAAATTAATGGATCTTGCTTTTTAAATTAAAGTGACTAAGAATAAAAATGATTTTTTTTTTTTGAAAAAGTAATCTAAGAAGACATAATTTTGAAGGATATACCAAATTTGAAGTTTGATATGAGGTTGAGAAAGATGAGGTACTTAAAATTGCCTAAAGTTATGAGTTTGGCATCTCATTTGCACATCTTAATCCTATAGCTCAAATGCATATGATCACTCCATTTGGGATTTTATATATTAGTCCAATGACATTCCCCTATTGCATTCACCACTTGATTTGGATCCTGCATATATAGTAGGGCACATACATGTGAGATGTGGCAAATTATGTTGTGGATCCGTGTCCATATTGCAAGGTAAATTCGGGTTATATTCAAAAATTTTAAATTATATATTCACAATATTAGAATTGAATATTCACAATTTTAGATCCCAATACACACAAAATCACATAACTCAATATTCACAATTGCATAACTCTATATTCACAATTTTTGAATTCTATATTCACAAGTACAGAACTCTATATTCACAATTAAATAACTTCAGATTTACAATTACAGAACTGAATATTTACTCGCTAAGTTGTTTTAAATATTTTTTTTTAAAAAATCATTAGTTGTGAATATAACTCAAATTCACTTTGTAAGGTGGACCCCCATGTTCACTTTCTCAACATACTGAAACACAAAGAGTTAATACGACCTTTATTGAACTCGAACCCACAACTTCACATATGAGAGAACGATGAGAACTGATTGTATTATATTTTCTGAACTTGATTACAATGAGATCAGATGATGTGAATATATAGAATAGAGAGTCACTGACAATGATAAGAAGTAGAGAATCACAGTGTGACAAGGATAAGAAGTTCTAAACAGACTCATATACATAGAGTCCTAATACTCCCCCTCAAGCACAGTGTATACTAGTAACCTGTAGCTTGTCCCTTAAGGAAGAAAATCTAGGTCCAGGCAGAGCTTTGGTGAAGATATCAGCAAGTTGATCCTTTGTGGAGATGAAGTTGACTTGGATATCGCCCGAAGCTACTCGATCACGAACAAAATGATAATCAATCTCCACATGCTTGGTGCGCGCATGAAAGATTGGATTGGCACTCATATATGTAGCTCCTAGATTATCACACCATAATTTTGGAATGGAAATACCCGGAATCTGTATCTCACGCAATAATGACATAATCCATAGAACCTCAGCACAAACATCTGCAAGAGCTTTGTATTCAGCCTCAGTGGATGACCTGGCAACAGTTCTCTGTTTCTTGCAAACCCATGATATAAGATTACTCCCCAAGAAAACAGCAAAACCACTCGTGGATTTTCGATCGTCAGGACAACCAGCCCAATCAGAATCAGAGAAAGCATGAATGTCTCTAGATGAGCACCGTCGTATGCGTAAACCATGATCAACTGTTCCCTTAACATACCTGAGTACCCGTTTGAGCTGCTCCCAGTGTGATATGGTGGGAGCATGCATATGCTGGCATAACTGATTAACTGCAAAGGATAGGTCAGGTCGTGTGACAGTGAGATATTGCAGTGCTCCAGCTAGACTCCTGTACTGTGTGGGATCATCATATAGATCTGAATTGAAGGGGACAGTTTTCGAGACAGAGATAGGTGTAGAAAGGGGTTTGCATTCAGACATTCCAGCCCGTTTTAAAATATCATTCATATACCGTTGTTGAGATAAAATAATCCCATTGTCACTCTTAACTGTTTCAATACCCAGAAAAAAATTTGGTTCACCAAGATCTCTGATTTTGAATGTAGCAGACAGTTTGGACAAGAGCTGAGACATAATACCCGGATCACTTCCCATTACAAGAATGTCATCCACGTACACCAATAGATAAACCAAAGCAGAGTCTTTAGAGTAATAGAATAGAGAGACATCTGTCTTGGATGCTTGAAAGCCAACCGATAGTAAGAACGTATGTAGTCGATTAAACCAAGCTCTGGGAGCTTGTTTTAACCCATACAGAGATCTTTTTAACAAACAAACATGATTCGGGAAGTTAGCATCAATATAACCAGGGGGTTGCTTCATATAAACTGTTTCAGCCAGATTACCATTCAGAAAAGCATTATGAACATCTAGCTGTTTGATAGACCACCCAGATGATAAAGCTAGAGATAGAAGGAGTCTTACAGTCGTAGGCTTTACCACTGGACTAAAAGTGTCGAAGAAGTCCTGACCTGGAACCTGATTAAAACCTTTCGCAACCAGCCTGGCTTTATGCCTTTCAATAGCACCATCAGCCTTTCTCTTCGTACGAAACACCCATTTACAGCCAATAATATTCATACCTGCAGTGGGTGGAACTAGAGACCATGTGTGGTTATGCAGGAGAGCATTGAATTCTTGGTCCATGGCTTCACGCCACTCAGGATATTTGACAGCTTGAGAGTAACATGTGGGTTCCGTGGGATGCACTTGAGCTGCTAGAGCAAAAAGAGGAGCATCTGCGTTGCTGCGAGTGGCCATAGAGTGAGTACGAACATTGGGCCTGATGGACCGCCCACGTGGACGGCCTCGCCGGCGAGCAACAGGCTCCACAGGATCACCCGACGAGGTAGCCTGTCCGGGATCCACGGCTGGTTCGAATGAAGCAGGTAGCTGCGGTTCTGGCAGCTCATCATTGGACACGACAGGAATAGGTGTGCTGTGACTGAGAACAGATTCCGCCCAAGGTCCAGAAAACGGAGTAGATAGATCCTGTAAAGAAATTTTAGTAGCAAAGGGGAAAACTTCTTCATCAAATCTGACATGCCTGCATGTGTAAATCTTATTAGTATGTAAGTCCATGCATATGTACCCCCTAAAGGACTCAGGATAACCTAGGAAGACACATGGAGAAGACCTGTATGACATCTTATGACGATTATATGGCCGAAGATGAGGGTAGCATAAACACCCAAAGACACGAAGAAAAAGATAGGAAGGAGGGGATTTATGTAACAGGAGATGAGGACTGGAGTTATTTAATACAGAAGATGGCATTCTGTAATTAAATAGACAGCAGTCTCAAAGGCAAAATCCCAAAATTTCAAAGGAACAGAGGCATGAGCTAGAAGAGCCAGACCAGTTTCAACAATGTGACGATGTTTTCGTTCAACACGACCATTCTGTTCATGTGTATAGGCACAGGATTGTCTATGTTGAATTCCTAATTGAACAAACAAAGAATGCAACTTTTTGTACTCAGCACCTAAATCAGACTGAATGGCCTTTATTTTGCAATTAAAGGACCGTTCAACAAGAGTACGAAATTTATCAAATATGACATAAAGATCATACTTTAATTTCATAGGGAAGAACCATGTATAACGGGAATAGTCATCCACAAAGATCACAAAATAACGGAAGCCAGAAGTAGATAAAGTGGGCGCAGGACCCCAAATGTCTGTGTAAATAAGATCTAGGACTTGAGAACTAGAGGAAGCAACACGGGGGAGGGGAAAACGGGCAGATTTGCCTAATTGACACGCATTGCATAAAGAATTATGACAACGAATATTATCACGAGACCCACTAACCAAACAAGAACGAAGTATATGGCTAAGAACACAGTTATGAGGATGACCCAGACGATTGTGCCAAGTGGAAGCCGAGGCACGAGCAGAAATAAACGCTGACGGAGACGAACTAGGTAATGAAAGTGTGTATAGTCCCCCCGAACTATTTCCCCGAAGAAGTATTTCCTTGGTATTGATATCTTTCACAACAAAAAAGGAGGGGTGAAACTCAAAAAAGACTTTATTATCAGATGCAAACTTCTGAACAGATAATAAAGAATTAGACAAACGCGGAACGTGAAGTATATCAGACAATGTAAATGATCTAGAAGGGGTATTAAAAGAGGCATGGCCAACATGACTAATAGATAAACCCATACCGTCACCGACACGTAAAGTGTCATTACCAGTGTACTTCTCCGTTGTAGAAAGGGCAGCGATGTTCGGAGTTGCATGATTTGTGGCTCCAGTGTCCGGAACCCAAGTATGAGAATTTGACGAGGTTTTAGCAACTAAACCATTCTGAAACACCAAATTAGCCTGAGAACCCGGAGCCCCTGAATATCGCCGAAAACAGTTGACTCCCGTGTGACCGAAACTTTTGCAAATTTGACACGGATCATTATAGCGCCAAAAACAATTGGCTCCCGTGTGACCAAAACGTTTACAAATTTGACACGGATCATCATAGCGCCAAAAACAATTTACTCCTGTGTGGCCGAAACCTTTACAGATTTGACACGAATCATCGAAGCCACGTTGCTGACCTCCACGGTAATTAAGGTTGCCATCGCAGCGCTGCATCTTCTTGATTTTATGAATCACAAAACCCTGGCTAACTGATACCAGATGAGAACTGATTGTATTATATTTTATGAACTTGATTACAATGAGATCAGATGATGTGAATATATAGAATAGAGAGTCACAGTGTGACAATGATAAGAAGTAGAGAATCACAGTGTGACAAGGATAAGAAGTTCTAAACAGACTCATATACATAGAGTCCTAATAAGAACAACTTGTGCCACTAAATCATTAGGTCATTGGTGTGGTATAGCCATTTGATGTACGAAAGTAATCAAATATGATTTTTTTTTCTTCTTTAAGATAATAAGAAGCAATATTGGATATATTGATATTAATTATCAGACTTCATTCAATATTTTATCAATGAAATAGCCACCACTAGTCGCATTCACTAAACTTTTATCCATCAGTACAACCCTTCATAGAAACATTGGATTAAGTGTCCAAAATCCTTTTTTTTTTTTTTTTAATAATCTTGCAGTTGTCTTTTTAATCTAAACCCCTATTAATTAGTATTTTAAAAAATAGATTTTTATTGGTGAAAAGTATATTTTATTATTTATCTAAGGAAAAAATGATTAATTAGACAACTTAAAAAATGATTAATTAGACAACTTAACTAACTTACGATAATTTAATTGATTCATAGAATTTAAAATAAGTGTAATTGAACTTTTCGTTAAAAAGTACAATTTTTTTAAGGGAAAATGGTCAAATAGACCCTCAAACTTTAGCTTAAAAGTCAATTAGGCCCCTAAACTTTTTAAAGGTGCAATTATACCCATCAACAATTCATTTAGGTGCAATGAAGCCCAAAATCAGGTTAACGACCTACTATCACAGGTCATTAGGGTTCAGGCCGCCTTCTGACGAATTTTCCGGCAGAAAAAAAGTGACCAGCGACCAACTAACGAAATTTCCGGCAAAAAAAGTGACCAGCGACCGACAAACGGTCGCCGATCACGGAGAATGTTATTTTTTTTTTTGCCGAAAAATTCGTCGGAAGGTGGCTTGAAACCTAATGACCTGTGATAGCAGGTCATTAACCTGATTTTGGGCTTCATTGCACCTAAATGAATTATTGATGGGTGTAATTGCACCTTTAAAAAGTTTAAGGGCCTAATTGACTTTTAAGTTAAAGTTTAAGGGCCTATTTGACCCCTTTTCCTTTTTTTAATTAGTAGATATTGTTGATGTGACATTTGAAAATAAAGGAATAAAGTCCAAATTGGCCACTGAACGTAACGGCAAATTATGCTATGTGCACGTGCGCACCTTGCAAGGTGCGCACGGCGCTAAAACAGCGTCGTTTTCCGTGAAAACGACGCTGTTTTAATTAAAAAAAAAAAAAATTGTTCGAAACGCCGTTAACGGCGTTAACGGCATATTCGTTATGAAATTATGAATATACAGTTATGACATTATGAATGTACAGTTATAGAATTATGAATGTATAGTTATGGAATTATGAACATAGAGCTTCGAAAATTATGAATGTTCGGTATGGAATTATGAATATACAGTATGGAATTATGAATGTACAGTTATGGAATTATGAATGTACAGTTATGGAATTATGAATCTACAGTTATGGAATTATGAATGTACAGTTATGAAATTATGAACATAGAACTCTGACATTATGAACATAGAGCTTCGAAAATTATGAATTTACAGTTATTGAATTATGAATGTACAGTTACGGAATTATGAATGTACAGTTATAGAATTATGAATGTACAGTTATGAAATTATGAATATACAGTTATGAAATTATGAACACAAAGTTGTGAATATATGCTCCTATAACAAAGTGGTCTGAAACTAATTTTTTTTTTTTTTAAAAAAAAAAAAAAAAAAAAAGGGAAGATAACGGTGCCTGACGGCACCGTTACCGTGCCCATGATGCACGCTGGGCACGAGCCCACAGCATAACTATTGGAACGTAACCTGAAAATGCAATTAGGCCACTGAACGAAAAAAAAGTGCAATTAGGCCATTGAACACTCAAAAATGTGCAATTAGGCCACTGAACTCTTCAAACGTATGCAATTTTACCGGATAGCAGGTTATCATCAATTTTAGCAGGTTACCTGCTTACGTGGCAGCTTAGTTGACATTTTTAATAATTTTTAATATAAATTTTATAAAAAATTAGAAAAAATTAAATAAAAATAAAATAAAGTCGTTTTTATTTTTTTAAAATTTTTTTAATAAAAAGTTATTATTAAAATTTATTAAAATTTATTAAAAATGCCAACTCAGCTGCCACGTAAGCAGATAACCTGCTAAAATTGAGGGTAACCTGCTATCAGGTGAAATTGCACATTTTTGGAGTGTTCAGTGGCCTAATTGCACCTTTTTTTCATTCAATGACCTAATTGCATTTTCAGGTTACGTTCAGTGGCCAATTTGAACCTTATTCCGAAAATAAATGCAGTGTCTCTTAGAATTGCCTGTGACATGTTGTAGATTTTATAAGTGCTATATATTTCTAATTTTGTTGCATACACTTGAGCTATGAGGCAAAGAAACAAACCAGTGCAATATATGTCAAATGGCCCAAATCCACTTCAGTGACTTTGCCATGGTTTATCTTACATTGTGAACCTTGGTTTAAAATAAGCTTAAGATTATATATTTACAATTGACATATTTTGTACCTGTAATTAACCGTTTACGCGTCTGTAAATAAATTGAAGGCATGTAACAAGTTAATTACATACATATAACATGGTGATTACATGCACAATGTAGATACATAATATGTTACTGAATGTGTCAATTACATACACATGATTTTAAGACCAGAGTCTACAGTACAACATGGACTTTGGTCCATGGTATAACAATTGTCGAAACAAGACCAACAATTATACTGTGGATCATGGTCCAAAACGGCAGACACTATAGTTGTATTTGAGTATATATTGTCAAGCGAAATTGTAGTTATATCAAAATGATATTGTAGTTGTATTAAAATGAGACTTCAGTGCATGTTTGATGCCTGGACCACAATGCATTGTGGACCGCGATCCACAGTATAATTTTCCAAACAAGATTCACCCCACCATTGCAGCCTAAATACAAAGCCCAACTAGCGTGGCCCAAAAAGAGAATGAAGAAAGATATAGGCCCTATTTGGTAAAATAATTAGCTTATCAGTCAATTTTGACTTATTTGACCACTATTAATTATTTGATTTGGTTAAAAAATCAATATAAGTGATTGGTTAATTAGCTTTTTTGTAACTCCAAAATGCTAAAATTTAAAAAATTGCTCATAGCAACTTTTTCAATTAGCTTTTTGAGAAAAGAAATTATACCAATCAACTAACAGCTAATTTACCAAACACCTTTTTTCACAATCTGCTAGTATTATCAACTAATTATATCATCTAATTAACTCAATCAGCTAACAACCATTTACCAAACATGACCACAATTGAAAAATCAAAGGAAATAGAAAGAAATTAAGGTAGAGTTGGAGGAGCAAGGAGGTGCTCAATCTGTGGGCAAAACTGCAAAAGAGTCGCAATAAACTAAAGTGCAAAGCCAATGTTAATTTGAGAAACATGTTACTGGATTCAATTGCACGATTTTAACTTTTTTTGGAGTCAATTGGACTTAACTATATTGTATTTTGTGCATAATTTAGTAACTTATATGATCTTTTTTTTTTAATTCTTTAATTAAAAATATTTCTTATCTATTATTTACACAATAAATTTTCATGATAATTATACATTTAAATCACAGACTTTATTTCAAATACACCACTTTAATTTTGACTAGTTAAATAATATATAGTTCAACAATTTTAATCATACATATGTGGCAATATATAATTATATTTGTAACATAAAAATGGAACAAAGATGTGGTCATTTGAGATTTAGCCTAAAGCCATGGATGCAATGTCCATATGTTACTGTTGCTTAGAGTTTCATCTTTGATTGGTACAACATCAAATTTTGCAATAAATAAATAAATAAATTTGGTACAACATCAAATCATGCTACACCCTACCTTACCAAACTCTTAAGCCTAGGATAGCTGCCACCCAAACTAGTGGGTACAACAAGCTATTCACAAATCACAATACTAATTCTACTTTCAAATTCTACTTTCAATTTTTACTCATTTTCACACATTTTTTATGCAGACACGTTTTCTTGAACTTACAAGATAAAAATGTCATATTCATACTTGTTACATCAAGGAGTAGAATTTAGAAGTCCGATAGTAGAACTCATTCTACGTTGTATCTAATTATCCATGTCATCTTCAATCACTTTCACAATTAATAATTTTAGTTTGGCTAAGTTATAGTTATAATTCTCTAATTATGTGTAAAATCTACAATTCTAATAAGAGCGAATAATGTTAAGTCCTTAACTGAAATAAAAAAAATGTTGGTACTAATTGTTTCTTAAAATGAATGGTTCATATTATTTTGATTTTAGTATTTTTTAATGATTTTTCTTATTTACCCTTTATTATATTATTTTCTTTCCTTAAATGACCTTAAATTCCGTTAGTATAAACTTTATTAACGGAATATTCTGTTAACTATTTATTATTCTTAACTTACTTATTAATTTCTATAAGAAATGTCTTAAGTTCGAACCACATTCCAATTAGAGTTAGCATAATTGTTAAACATATACTACGAATATGTTAAAATGTATTAAAAATATAATATAAAATTTAACATAAATTTTGGTCAAATAAGTAGCCCGATTAAATACATAGCATTCAATGATTATAAATCAGGAACTTTGAAAATTATTTGATTTTTTTCATTAAAAAAATAATAAATTTAAGTTTAGTATTTTTTTTTCTTCGTTTAATTAATCTTCTTTTGATTATTGAGAACAAAACTTAATATTTCAATTATGCTTTTATTAATGCATGAAAACTTCTAAAGACATTTGTAAGTTAATTTTTACTATATTATTATAATAATATCTATTGTAACCTTATATTTTGAATTATTTATTATCATCATCTATTGACAACAATTGTCATTGGCAAACTCTTAAAACAATTTGTCTCAACAGCGAATGAAAATAAAAAAAAAAATCAATGATTTCATTATTGTTGATGAAAAGTATGTACGCCACTTTATTCAATTGTTATGTTGTGGAACTGTGTCCACCTTGCAATGTGGACACGGTTCTATGTTCATAATTACTTAATTATATATTTATAATTATAAAGTTATATATTTATAAATTTTGAACTTCATATTCATAATTATTGAATTCTATATTCACAATTACAAAACTCTATGTTCATAAGTACTGAATTATATGTTCATAATTATAAAGGTATATATTCATAATTTTTTAACTTCATATTCACAATTATTGAATCTCTATATTCATAATTACAGAACTATATGTTCACAACTCTATGTTCATAATTATAGAACTATATGTTCATAATTTTTTAACCATATATTCGTAATTATGAACAGTTTTAGAACCATGTCCACCTTGCAAGGTGGACACGGTTCCATAGCATAATTTGCCCACTTTATTGCTCTTATTACTTAAATTTAAAAATAAATTAGTAGCTACAACAAAAAATAATACATATGCATTTAATTAATTTAGAATTAGATGTCTCACAACACATGAAACATGCAGGAAAAAACTACCACTACCAAATATCAACATGTGCTTGTAAGATAAAGAGTTCATAGCACAACTAAGATCTCAGTCATATACGCTTTCCAAAAAAAAAAAAAAGATCTCAGTCATATACACAACAAGACAAATCTAAAACTTCATACACCATAATCTCATTGCATGATGAATCCCTTTATGATACCACCAATAACCTAATTGCACATGACACACTACCAATAACAAAAAAAAAAAAAAGACATGTACTGAAAATGAAAACAATAACAATGCTACACAAAAGAGAATTAGAAATTTAAACCAAAAAGAGTATTTAGTTAGACTCTCGCTTCTAGACTTAGTACTTAGATTAACGTTATTACAAAGTTGCAAACATTTATTTTTGTGACAGTTATATATAATCAATCTCTCATATATTATCTGCATTTATATACTTTAATTACCGATTTAAATAAACAAATTCAACATTTATTTACTTATGCATGAGCATCTTCTATATAATATTGCATTATATACTTTGAAATACTTATTTAAAAATAAGTATTGAGCATTATCCTATTCGCGCAAAGCGCGTAGAAAAACTAGTCTCTTACTTATATGCGCCAAAGGTCTTATGGTCTAGCGACATAGTTGTGGTCCCTCAAATGAGATGTCTCAAGTTTAAACAAATATTACATTGGTGTAATATATATCTTATTTTTATTTAATTTTATTTGATTACACAAATCTCTAATTACGCTAGAGATCCATGTCATCTTATCCACATCTCATGGATATATAATATATAATATATAATATACATCTTAAAAGTGATAAATGTAACATTACCATGTCTTACCATGGTTTTTGGAGCACATAAAATGAAGAGACACTTCCTTAGAATTCAAGATATTTAACATTTGTGTGGAACATGTGTAGGGCCATTATCAAGGTGAAAAAGTTTGGTTAGTTGGCGTAGTTTAATATTTTTACTTTTGGTACAAGATGATGATGTCTTGTACGTTGAACAATCAAATATTCCGTATCATATATTCACTTTGGAATTTGTGGCGTATCGTATTTTAATCATAATATACATTTCATATTTTTATCTTATGGCAAAAGGTAGAATCGTCCGGTCCAAACACTCTCTTGTATTTTGATTCAAAAGTTTGTGAAAGATTTAATCTGGTGACTTAATTGATCAACAGAAAGTTAGACTTTTATTCATTCAAATACAACAATAATTGATTGTGTTGCATATGATTTTCTTAGTGCTGAATTTTTTTATGTGTGTTTTTGTGAGCTATTATATAGAGGTAAATTTTATATATTATGTGTATATATTCTCAAGTATTAAAAAAAAATTTAAATATTGAAAAATATAAAATTGAAATAAAAAAAAAAGTTAAAAGAGAGAGAAATGAAGTATACTCGCCTAGAAGAAGAAAAACAATCAGAAATTGTATAGAAAAATCCACCGACATTGTACAGAAGAATATTTAATGTCAAGTAATAAAATCGTCGTCTTGTAAGTTGTAATAATATTTACAAAAAATATCCATTTAATGTTATCATGTGCTTATATTTACTGTTGTAATTATTCGTCCAAGGATTCTCGATTTCTCGGAGGTTTTGACGATACCCCGCCGACAATTTTTAGTATAGTATCTGGATGTGGACTGGAAAATTATACATTAAAAAAAAAAAAAAAAAAAAAAAAACAGCTAAAGAAGGGTCTTCTGTTGAGGGAGCAAATTGCAGAAGCAATCAATTGCGGTGGGTGGGTCATCCAATTCTTATTTCTTCTTCTTCTTCTTCTTCTTCATCATCTTCCCAGCTCATTGATTTCAACTGAAAACAAAAACCAAGAACACAAAAATCCAGTCTTGAAACTCAAATTCTGTTTCTTGTGCTGCGTCGACATGAGAGCAGAAATGGGTGGTGCTTGAATTCTCAACTGCTTATTGAATTTTAAGCAAAATGGGGTGGAAAACCAGAGGATCAGACTCCACCTCAAAAAGTTTTGTTTCCAGAAAATTAACAATCTTGCTTTGCATTGGATGCTTCTGTGTCGGGATGCTCTTTACTGGCAGGTTAGTTGTTTCTAGCTCTTCAGTTTTTGTCTTGATGAAATGAAGTGTTAGTTATGCAGAATTATGTTGCAGATTTTAGGATATTATAAGATGATGATGATGATGATAGCACATTTTGTTTTTTAGGTTCTTACTATGTTTTAATAATGCATAATCACATTAAGTATTTTGGCCATGTCACAAGTAATTCAGTTGGTTTCTGGGTGATAAATTATGGGTAAAGATGCAGGATCGAGTCTGACAGTCGTAATGTGGAATACTTGTAACCATAAGGCACTGGTCCCACCTAATAGGTCAGTGAGTCACCTTTGATTTACCAAAGGCGAGGGATTTTGCCTTTTGTGGGCAAGTATTTTGGCCATTTAGGTTTTTTTTTGGGTACATTTGATGGAAATGAAGATTGAATTAAAGCATGTGCTCCATGCCTAAGCTGATAGTTGGATTATATGCTCAACACGCCCCTCACGTGTGGCCGATTATTTTTGATGGGCTCCAAACAACACATATTCGAATCCATGACCTTTGGCATGGATCTGATACCAAATTGAAGCATATGGTCCATCTCAACTAAAAGTAGTCTAAGCCGATAGTTGGATTATATGCTCAACAGATTGAACAGAATCACTGGATTCAAAGCTAGTTATCTACAATTCTCCTCTGTAGTTTATGGAGTGGCTTTGTATATGCATGCCTTATTGATTGTGTATTTTGGTGATAGAATGTGGGCAGTGCCAGAACCTAAGGGCATGTCAAGGCCAAAGCAGATTGAGGATGGAGATATAAAGTTAGCTTCAGAAGGCTGTGATCCTAGAATTGTGAGTACCTATAAGTTTTAAGAAATTTGTACAATATTGTAGCATTGATATAAGAATCTCGGTATAGAGGTTCACTGGGAGCTTAGCAATGTTATTTTTTTTTATTTTTTTTTTGTCTCGATTGGTAGAAGGATGTACGAACTGAACTCAGATATACTATTGGGGATGTTTCAAACACAAAACACGCTATACGGTATGTTGCTTCTTGTGCCTGTTGTGTATATATGTAATGAATGTTTGTTTTGATTTAAATATGTATTGAGATACAAAATCGGGGCTGTCTTTAAAAATGCAGAACTCTGGATAAAACTATATCGAATTTAGAGATGGAGTTGGCAGCAGCAAGGACTTTGCAGGATTCTATACTTAGTGGCTCTCCCATATCTGAGGACTTGAAGATTCCAGAATTGACCAAGAAAAGGAAATACGTAATGGTTGTAGGCATAAATACAGCATTTAGCAGCCGCAAGAGAAGAGATTCTATCCGTAATACTTGGATGCCTCAAGGTTGTCGAGTCGTTTAATTTATATCTCTTCTCTGTGTCTATGTGTTGTGACTTATATCGATACGCTGTTTATCTGTTTGTTTTGGGATAATTGATTCTTGACTTGTCGCCAAACAGGGGATAAACGAAAAAAGCTCGAGGAGGAAAAGGGCATTGTAGTTCGCTTCGTTATAGGACACGGGTGGGTGCTAACTGTACATAATTCTGGCCTATAAATTTTACATTTAATCTTATGAACTATTAGCAGATGCCAAATTGTTTCTGTTGGGCATCGGCCGGGTTGGCCGAGTTCAGTCCCTGCTCGATTCGAGACGTGTCGTTGTGGCTTACAATGGAGGGATGTGGTTAAATTGTTAATGTCCACCTACTTATCACCAATTGGTTTTAAGTAGGATATGTCAACCAAATAGCCAAGAAACTCTGTTGTTAAGCGTGTTTGACTTACAGCAATTTCTGCACTTTTTCACTGATCATGCTGATTTCTTCTTTTATCTTATGTGATCTCGCAATCACCAGTGCTACTGCAGGCGGCATTCTTGATAGAGCAATCGAAGCAGAAGATAAGAAACACGGAGATTTCTTGAGACTGGTAATTCAAATCCTTACACAGTAATGTTCTTTTATTACCTAATTAGGATAGGATCTAATCCTCCCACAAGTTTGGCTTGTTATCCTATCCTCTGATCCTCACACATTAATGCAATGTCACCAGGAACACGTCGAGGGATACCTCGAGCTATCTGGCAAGACAAAGACCTATTTTGCTACAGCTGTTACTCTATGGGATGCAGATTTCTATGTGAAAGTTGACGACGATGTACATGTAAATTTAGGTAATAATGTAAAATACTAAAATGTAACTAGCTTAGTTTTTCTCCTTGCGCACACTCTTATTCTTATATTCGTTAAAACTGAATGCTTCAGGGACACTCGGAACAACTTTGGCTAGACATCGTTCAAAACCCCGAGTTTATATTGGGTGCATGAAATCTGGTCCTGTCCTTGCTCAGAAGTAAGCAGAAGATCGTTCGACTCCAATAATATCTAAATGGGTTACGGTTATTTACTTTTGTCTTACCAATTTATCTTAGTTTGTGTTTTTTACTTGCAGGGGAGTGAGATACTATGAGCCCGAGCACTGGAAATTTGGCGAGGGAGGGAACAGGTATTTCCGTCATGCCACTGGGCAGCTATATGCCATTTCGAAGGATTTAGCCACCTACATTTCGATAAACGAGTAAGCATTTGTTTAAATTCTCTTTATGGGCTTCAATTCAATAGTACTGTTCCCTTGCTCGAGTATATGTATTCGCTTATAGTGTTGAATCTAATTTTATCGTCTTAGGAATGTGCTACATAAATACGTTAATGAAGATGTTGCTCTGGGATCTTGGCTCATTGGACTGGATGTAGAACACATCCACGACCGCCAATGGTGCTGTGGAACTCCGCCCGGTAATAGTTCACTATAATTTTTCTCCAAAAAAAAAAAAAAAAAAAAACCCATATCAGAATTTCAAGCCTTTACCCGATAGAACTCGAGTCTTTACCTTATTACATGTGTGAGCATATAACCAATAATGTGCAATCTAACTAGCAGCTTAGGCTTTTAGTTGAGATGGAGCACATGCTTCAATTTGGTATCAGAGCCATGCCCCGGTCCACGTAGCCCAAAAGTAATTAGCCCACACACGTGAGGGGGCGTGTGATTATATAACCATTAATGTGCAATCCAACTACCAGCTTAGGCTTTTTGTTGAGATGGAGCACATGCTTCAATTACATGTACCAACAGTAGTAAGGGAAGTACTCATCCTGATTCGATCACTTGATCTCGATTTTGGCTGCAGACTGTGAATGGAAGGCTCAGGCAGGCAACATATGTGTTGCTTCGTTTGATTGGAGATGCAGTGGGATTTGCGGGTCGGTGGAAAGGATCAAGGAGGTCCACCGACGGTGTGGGGAAGGCGAGAAAGAGTTGTGGAATGCCGTCTTCTGACCAAACCTCGATCTAGAGGTAGTGTTGGCAAGCTAAGATTGCAGGTCTATATATCGATTGTGATCCGATCTGTGGATTATATTGTTTCTTCAATTCCTTGATTTTTCTGGAATATGAATCTATAGAATATATACTTATGTGCTTACCCTCAAGAAAGTGAGAGGTTGGTGTGGATCTAATCCATTTTAGGAGAGGAGAAAGATCATTGAAGCAGCCAGTAGAGATGCAAATTAAATGTCAAAAATCATTGCTTTTTTTTAGATGTTTAGACTTAGGAAACAAAATTTGTTACTTTAATTTGTATGTCTCTGAATATATATGTATAGTAGCAGTAGCTTGCTGCCACTGTCTTATTGTACTTTCAGTAGCAATTTTCCTACATGCTAAATTTCTCAGTTCAATTTTGTTTTTTTTTTAATGTTTCTTATGTCAGAAACTTCATTATATAACAAGGTTAGTTGAGCGTATAGTAGCACTAACTATACACTTCAACAATTTTTTTTTTTTTTTTTTTTTTTTTTGAAAGTTACTGGTTCAACAATTTATATTTTAACATATAACTAATTTTTTCAAAACTTAAAGAGATTCTTATTTTACATCTTTGAAAGTCTATTTTATAATAATTATGTATTTTATTATAAAAGAGGAATAATATTTGCAACACATGGCAGACGTTGCGCTTATGCAACACACTGCAACCATCTGTATTTCAGGCGTGGAAATGGCCTTAGGTTTAAGAAAAATAAATGTCAAATTAGTCACCAAACTATTATAAGTTATGCAATTAACTAGATTATCAAAAAAAATAAAATTGTGTAAATGTGTAATTAAAACATCTATCTTTATAAACTATAATACAATTAACATTTGTAGCGTAGCTTTCGAGTAAAGTTATCAAAAGTCTAAAAAAAAAAAAACATGTAAAAATTTTTCAAGTGTTAGATAAGATTTTTAATAGACTTTATTAAAAAACAAACGACTCCAAATATTATTTGTGTAAGTTTACAGAATCACATATTTCAATTATACAAAATTTATTTTTAACCGATGGTCTAGTTACACAAATAGGTAGCCTATTTGATTAAAAAAAATGCACGGTAAACTATAAAAGTACAAACTCAGACTTTAACCAAATAAAAGACAAGTCAAAAACCTTATCGTTAAGCGGCATTACTATAACTCGAATCGTAGTGCTTCAATAAGTTGAGAAAATACATATAGACAGATACTAACATAGTCAATAGTCCTTAAAAAAACAAAAACAAAAAAAACAAAAAAAAAAAAAACAAAAAACAAAAAATAAAAAGAAAAACAAATAAAGGCGCTAATCAACAACTCTGTCACAAACAGTTTGGTGCTTGGTAGTGCCCTTACTCCCTCAGTCTTCTTCGTTACTATCCTCAGTATTCTTCCCATTTCCTTTTATTTTTATTCTCACTGAAGAAACCCTAATTCTTCTTCAATCTTTGCAGTTTTCGAAATCATCCACTGATCGCCATGACAAAGAGCTCCTTCAAGTTGGAACACCCCCTTGGTATGATCGATCCCTCGTATATCTCACAATAGTTTGTGTTTGTGCATCTATATGTGTAGTGCGTGTTTTGTTTTCTTCTGGTTATCGGATCTGATATTTGACTTTCCCTAATTTTCGATTGGTTAGTCGATTGTTTGATCGAGTAGAATTGTAGGGTCTTTATTCTATTTCTGCTCCAATTGACAATCCTTATATGGTATCCTTAGTTCATGACTGATTTTTTTTTTTTTTTTTTTTTTTTTTTTAAATCTGTTTTCGATTTTGTGTTTCTCGCTTTTCCTCTATTCTATTGATATTGCAACTGAGTGTCTAAATCATACAAAAAAAGTAAAACTAAAAAAAAGCTGTTTTTTCAGTGTTTTGATTGCCTGTCTTTTTGTTCTTTATGCTAGGTTGTTCATGCAAAAATGCTATATCATGGTGAAATGCTCATTTTCTTACTAATGCTTTTGGCTTTAGTTGATATTGTGCTATGGATGGAAGAAACATGTGTTCTCTATGGAATTTGTTGCGTGGAACAAGACCATGGCAATTGCACACCCTAGATAATTGAGTGAATAATTAAGATAATAAAATAATTTCAAAAATAAAATATAGGATTATGCCATAGTTTCACCTTTTGTTATCTTCTTTTTGCAAGCCATGCATGCTAAAAAGATGAGCACAGAGCAACTATTCTTGGGTGGACTCTTTCTAATGGTTTTATTTTATAAATTGTTCTGATAATTTGGCGTGTTTTTCAATATTTTCCATTCAACTGAAAAGGCTTAATTTATCTTATCTGCCTGGTTCAATCATCAATGTTCCTTAATATAGTTTGGTTTCTCACTATTCAGAAAGGCGACAGGCAGAAGCTGCTCGTATCAGAGAGAAGTACCATGATAGAATTCCAGTATGGATACCATTGCCCGTGCCCTTTTTGTATTTAATAGAGATACAGTCTGTATTCTAACGAATTCTTCTCTGTTATACAGGTCATTGTGGAGAAGGCCGAAAGGAGTGACATCCCTGACATTGACAAGAAAAAGTTAGTTGCGCGAGCTAATCTGAAATTGTCATTAATTTTGACTTTCAGTAACTTTTAGTTGTGCAAGCTGTAAATTTTTTCGATGCAATCATCTATCCTTTGTCTGCAACCACTCCAATCTCTTGATAAAATATTTCAACCAACTTTGTAACACTAGAAATTTTTTGATCCTGGACATGTTGCACACATTATCTTGTGAGGTACACCTTTGTTATCTATGCTTCTAATGAAACAACCTTCTGATACTGTTAACTGTGCTGTTTGCAGGTATCTGGTTCCTGCTGATCTGACTGTCGGGCAATTTGTTTATGTTGTCCGAAAGAGGATAAAGCTCAGTGCAGAGAAGGCCATTTTTATTTTTGTCAAGAACATCCTACCTCCCACTGGTTAGGATAAATTTCCATCATGATTCTCATGTGAAACTATTGCTTACTTTCATACCTTTTTGTCCCTTTTCCTTTTATGGCTATAATCACTTGTGTCATTTTATTTGGTTGGTGTTCTTGATTGTCAATTGCAGCTGCTATGATGTCTGCAATTTATGAGGAACACAAGGACGAGGATGGCTTCCTCTACATGACTTACAGTGGAGAGAATACTTTTGGATCATTCTGAAGCTGCCAGCAACAAAAAACTACCTGGTTTGTAAATAAGTGTTCGCGTAAATCCTTTATCGTTTGTCTGATGCTATACTTCTGCTTCTCTGAAGACAGTTCTTCTGAAAGTACTTGTTTAAAATTTAAATTCGAGCCTATAATATATAAACTTTGATTTGAAGTGGTATATACAGACCATTCCCCATATGCAATTTATTGAACTTCATGAAACTGAAGGCCCCATATGCATCAAGAGTGCTTGATCCTATCAAATTAGAGGAATATACACTTTTTAAGCAATATGCCATTTCTAGGGCTTTTAAACATTCAACCTCAGTCTCATACATTGTTGCAAAAATCGCGCCTAGGCGCCCGCCTATGCGGTCCCCAGGCGCCTAGAGGGCGCCTAGCGATTTTTTCACCATTGGTCTCATATTTAGAAATTTGTTAGGTAATGGGCAAAGTCCAATAGAGATGATGTGAGTTTTAAGAGAGCAATTTGAAATATGGACTGCATAGACAGTTCAGTTGGTCACATTGATGAAGTTTGGGAACAATGATTCGGGGTCGAGTCTCACCAGCGGTTGTGTGGGAGCAATCCCTCAAAGTGAGGGGGCTCCTTGTGCACAGTAAGCAAATGTTTAGTCTCTGTTCAACTGAGTTACCATGATTTATATCCGTAATTTTTTTTTTTCTACCAACCAAATAGTGAGATCAATCTTCTTTGACAATTACTTTTCCATGTACGTGTTTAATAGGAAGTCCATATGTATATACGGTCAACGGCATGCGCATGCGCTTGTCCATCAAGAAACAGACATATATGTAAACATCTACTGGTCAGAATTTGGACACAAATACTATTATGCATTCACACACCATGTATTTGGGTTCTATTATAGTTCCAGTGATGGACTTTTTTGTTGTTTAAGATGTGATATATTCTAGAAGATAAATATCACAATTTTATTGTTTTTAAATGTAAATTTTATAATAAAGAATAATACGCACAGTTAATAATTAAATTACACATTTATTTATGTATATATGCTCAATATGCCCAATCATGATACATTTAATAATAAAGAATAATACGCACAGCTAATAGTTAAATTACACATTTATTTATGTATATATGCTCAATATGCCCAATCATGTGTGTAGATCAGTTACTTAACTTTTAGATGAGTATATACAACACGTGGGCTATAATATTTTTTCTATGGTACACTTATATTTATATATATTATAATATTGTATGTTATATGTGTAATTAGTATTTAGGCCTAAATACTATTTTTTTTTTTTAATTACAAGAACTATTGGAATGTGAAGCTCGCAATTAATGATTTGAAGCACTAATATAATCTTCGAATATTTGAAGCACTAATCCTGAAGTATTGTATATATTTGGGAGATCACAAATTTAAATCTCAATGAGGACATCAATACTACATTGTAATAGAGTCAATATTACTTTAAAAAAAAAAAAAAATCCCAAAAATTCTTGCAAAAAAGGGGCATGAGGTATAAATGCACCATTGCCATTCCTACTAGCGAAGACCAAACTCAGCAGCAGCACACGCGTCCGTTTTATTTAACATTAATAAAAACTTGGAAAACAAAAGTTGTGGTGGTCCATGGATGTGTGCTCTCTTAGTCTCTTTAGTTGACCACAAATTTTCTCAGCGTCTTTCACGTGGAATAATTCAATGCTGCTGCATACAATTTGCCATATATTCTTGACAATATAATATAATCCTGCAAGTTTGTGTGTGTATAAATTAGGCGTCAAGAGAAAGTGGGCGGTTTATCTCCGCCGGCCACAACTTTGGAGGGCAAGAGAAGTTCAATAATTCTCACTAACCCGGCCTCTCCTCTCCCAACTGATCAACCATGGCTTTGTTCAATTTCTGGGGCTGCTTTTCGGAGTCGAACCGATACGTCTGCAACGGCGACATCTGCGTCCTGCGAGATCCCAACACCACCCTGAAGAAGAAGAAGAAGGCAGCAAGGCAGAGCTTTAGAATCCCATTCACCCAGTTCTCTTTGAGAAAGACTTATTGACATCCCACATGTGTGATTGGCTATATTTATCTTTGTTACAGGTTAATTGTTATCTCATTGCTTGTAATATGCATATATACTTACATATTAAATTCAAAATGGTTTAAAGTTTAAATAAATATATCCATGATCATGTTTTAATTTCTTGGTATTGTCATAAGAATTTGTGAAGTACAAGTTCATTTCTCATTTACTCTTTAATTATTATATCATTTTTTTTAATCTGGATTTAGTTCTTAATTAATTAATAATTTCATCATATTTTGCTCAAAAGTTTCTGATTTTGTCATTTTTTTACTAATTTCATCCCATTTTTATGAATTATATTATTAGTGGAGAATTAATCTCAAAATAACATTATAATTAATGACTAAATTGTTATTTAAATTAGGAGATAAGAATTAAGATTCGAATATAATCTTAATGTTTTAAGAAATGTATAGACTATCGCCAGGATATATTCTAAAAAATATCAATATATCCATGATTGTAGTTTGGTATAAGAATAGAAAACAATAATTCTAGGAAGACTTTTATTATTAATTGATCTAATTTGTAAAATATAAGAAGAAATATATTTATAAGAATACCAAGGAAATGCTTTGTGGACGCCGGGTATCACCAAGGAACAAACTCGGCTACGGTCGGGGCAGTCCTTCTAGATGCCAGCAATCATTTTGTTTCGGCCTTCAGCGCGCCTATCCTGAGTTGCTTTTCTCCACTTATGGCCGAAGCATTTGCGTGTAAAGAGGCCCTCTCTTGGCTAAGGGCACGAGGTGAATAATCTATACTGCTTCATACGGATTGTCAAACGTTACAATGCTATCTATCTACACCGGACAACCCATCTCATTCACGGTTCATACATTGGTTATGCTATTGATAGTTACAGAAATTATATGTCTGCTTTTACTTCCTGCTCAGTCGTTTTTATTCCTAGATTACAGAACTTACTAGCTCATACTTTAGCTACTTCAGCCTTTACGCTTCCTTCGGCAATGTACTGGGACGATGTCCCACATGACTCTATTTCAGTTTATCTATAAATACAACCACATTGATTGACTTTCAAAAATATTTATAAGAATACAAAGAGTCTTAGTCAAGTCAAGAATGACAAAAGGTAGATTTACAATACTATAGAGAGAGGGAGAATGAATTCTAATGTAACTAGAATATAGAGTCTTAATACGTTTCATCAAGTTTAATGTTTTCTGGATAGGACATTGAGCTTATCCCTTAGAGTGTCATTTTTAACCTTATTATAGTTAGGACTTGGTGAAGATGCCTGCTAGTTGGTCTTTTATAGAGATGTAGTTTACTTATAGTTCATTTGATGCTACTTTGTCATTAACAAAATGATAGTCTATTTCAACATGTTTGGTTCAAGCATGAAACACATTATTTGCACACAAATAGGTTGCACAAGGTTGTCACACCAGAGTTTTGGTGGCTTTTGCATAGTAAGACCAACATGGACGGAGCCACTATAGGGGCAGTGGGAGCAGCTGCCCCCCTCCCCCTCCCCACTCCTTTATATATATATGTATGTATATACATATATAGCATTAAATGTTATATAAAATTATTAATAGTTTAGTTGGTTGAACTCCAAATTTGTTTAAATTAAAAGCTTATTATTATGGTCACATGTTCAAATCTCATTAGCTTAACACTTTTCTTTATATTTCATTGACATTTCTAAAGTCATTTAAACTTCGTCCCCACTCAAATAATTTTCTGGAACCGTCCCTGAAGACCAAGTTCTCGAATTAAAGCAACTAACCATGTTATCTCTGTTGAGACGTCGGCTATAGCTTTGTATTTTGCTTCTGTTGATGATCTAGACACTATCTTTTGTTTGTGACATGCCCAAGAAATTAGATTTTTACCAATAAAATAGCAAAACCACTAGTGGACTTGCGATCATCAGGACATCCCGCTCATTCCAAGTCCGAAAATGCATGTTGTCATTTGAATCTAATTTTGTAAAACGTAACTTGTAGTTTAGAGTAGCTTTGACATACCTTAGAACACGCTTTATGGTCACCCAGTGGTCATTGGTTAGCCCTGCATAAACTGACAGAGTTTGTTTACGACAAAGGAGAGATATAGACGAGTGATGGTTAGATATTGTACTGCTCTAACTAAGTTGCGGTAATATGTGAGATTGTGATATGGTTGAGCTGAGTTTGTTGCACTTAGCTTGCTGTTGACTGGAATAGGAGTGGAGATTGGCTCGTAGTGTTTCATTTTGGATCTTTTGAGTATTTCGAACATGTACCTTCGTTGTGACAGGATCATCACCCCCTTATTATGAACTGTCTCGATTCCCAATAAGAAGTTTGAAGGTCCCATATTTCGGATCTCGAAATTTTCAACTATTCTGTTTGTTATGGAAGTCAAGAAACTTTCGATGATGCTCATTATTAGTACGTCATTACATAGACAAGTACATAAATTTGAGCATTAGTAGCATGATAGATAAGCAAAGATACATCAGTTTTTGAAGCCTTGAAACCAATCAAGAGTAGACATTTGAACTATGCATGTGGTGCTTTCTTCAAACCATATGGAGAATTTTATAGTTTGCAAACATGAGTAGGGAAATTATTGTCAATATATCCTGGAGGTTGCTTCATATAAACATTATCACTTAGACAACTATTAATAAGGAAGGCATTGTGAACATCAAGTTGTGCGATAGACCAATCTTTTGTTATAGCAAGAGATAAGATTGAGAAGTTTTACTATAGTTGATTTGACCACCGGACTAAATCAAGTTGTCATTTGAATGACCTTTATTTTGAAGGAGAAAGTTCACTCAACCCGTGCTTTAAATCTATGAAAATGGTATAGATAGTTGTTTTCAGTTTCATGGAAAAAAAAAACATGTATAGCGATAATAGTCATTAACAAATATAACGAAATAACAATGACTTTCATTAGATAGAATCATGGATGGTCCACAAATATCTGTGTAAACTAAGTCTAATATGGAATAAGTAGACTTTGTGGCTCTTTCTAGAGGAAATCGTAAGGATTTCCCTAGTTGACAAGCAAAACAAATTGTACTAATATTACTTGGGAACTTTGACGTAGAATGTTGCCCATAACCCTAGAGTGGGGTTGACCAAGATAGTTGTGCTAAACTTCTTATGGTACTTTTAATGTGATGAATTATGCCACATGTTTCTGGATTGGAAGTTTATATAACCCACCCTAGCTTTATCTTTTAAGTAGAACTTGGGTTGGTGTGAGATCCTTCACACAAAAAAAAAAAAAAAAAAAAGATGAAATTAAACTCAAAGAAAACGCATTCAAAAAAAAAACTCAAAGAAAACATTATTGTAATTCAACAATTATTTACAATTAAGTTTATTCTTTTATGTCTTTTTATACTTATCATTAATTCAACAATTAATTTTACCAAATACTTTAATTTTAATTTGTTAGCTTATTAGCTACTAACTTTTTAACTTTTAGTTTTCACTAACTTTTCAATTAAGCGTGTCAAACAGAGCCATATAAACCCATAACTTACACATATTTATAATCCCAAATAAGAATGAAACACTAGTGAAACAGATTTATGTACAGAAAAAAAATCTATTTATTTATTCGATGGTCTATTTTCTATTCCCTCTCAGAAAATGACTGCTTGTTATTTATTTATTTAATTTGTTATGTTTGAAATGCAAGCACAAAAGTAAATGCCATTTAGATATCAGTTTAATTCATACTCATTTCTTAATTAGTAATTGAACCACATTTAATTTTCAACTATAGTGATATTATCAAATGTATTTATTCATTAGACAACTTTAGTCAAGTTGATCGAACAGTTAATTTGATAATCACAAAAATTTTAAATTTAACTCTACTTAATTATGAAAAATCAATACTTTATAACTTGTCGCACATAATCATCTTACTATAATTTATTTATTTTTGTATGGTTTATGAAAAAAATGGAGGCTAAATATTATATTATATTCAATAATTAAAAGTGAATTTGACTTTGTCTAAACTTCAACTACCCTTTTTTAAATCCACAAAATATAAGTATATGCTTTGATTTGCAAGAATATGTCGTATCAATGTTCATGGGATGAGAAAGCTGTAGAAGCAAGAATATGTTATAATTTTGAAATATTTTACTTTGCTTTTGCAATGGTTTGCCAACATCAAAAGAACCATTCAAAACACACCAAAAGTCATTCAAATCATGCATAAGGCTATCCTTCAATGACTATATTATAAATCTAATCATTTAAGCACAAAAATTATGAAGACAAACCAAGATTTAATAAACAAATATGAGCAAAAGTGTGTTCATTATGTGCATTATTAGTGCCAATGTTAGTTTCGTGACGAGTAATTAATCGATTGGCCAACATAATCGGTCAGATAAGAAAATATAATATAAGTAAATTGCGAAAAATTAAATTGACAAGAACATTTTTTACGTGAAAACTGAATCACGAGACCATTTCAGCGATGCCAAGGAAAATATATTATCCTTGTAGGTAGTTTTGTACATGTACAATTTTGATCTCTCTTCCCCTTCTTTGTCATTGACTATGGCCTTTTATATATAGTAGAAGAAATACAATATACATGGTAATAGAGTCTCCTTATAGTAATTTGATATTTATGGTAAATGGTGTAATTAATGAGATGTGAAAGTAATTTAGAAAAGAGAATGATGTTTATGGAATAAGAGATGATTTTTTTTTTTTTTTCGAAAACTAGATAACTTCATTAATCAAATCAAACTCGCAATACAACCAGGAGGGAAAAGATCCCACACACCTAGGACAAAAGATGAAACAGTCACTCGTGCAAGCACTTGAGCTGCGTGGTTCGCTAACCTATTGACATGGTGGATAACAACGTCCCCAATGTCCCTAGCAATCAATCGACATTGCTTAATAAGTAAACCAACATAAGAAAAATTCACAACCGAAGAGTTAAAAGCGATACAAAAATTCAAACAGTCTGACTCAACAAATACACTTGAAAGATTGCGATTCTTAAGCCATGTAAGTGTTTCCCTTACTGCCATTGTTTCCGCCACATACAGGTCCCGAAAGCACTGCAAGAGACCACAGCTAGCTGCCACGAACTGCCTCTCATGATCACGGATTATTGCACCATATCCTACGCCATCCTCCAGAACTGCAGCATCGATGTTGCACTTCAGCTTGCCGGGAGGGGGAGGTGTCCAGGATGCAACGTGAGGATGAACTGCTGCAACCAAAGGAGAAGCAGCAACATACGTGTGTTTCCAAGCTGTAGCAGAAGTGGCAACCTGCCTCAGAATCATGCTCATCGACCAAACCTTATCATTCCACAATTTATCATTTAATTCCTTCATCCACCGTCAAGGTCAGCTGGTCAAGCCCCGAGGTCAAGTGTTAAGTTTGAGCGCTGATTTAACTACCTTAACCGTTCAACACACATTTGAGTAACAGTTACTCTCTTCTTCTTTTTTTTTTTTTTGAAAAAAAATCAAAAGTATGTCTTAGAATAAAATTTTGAATTAAAATAACAATAAAGAGGTTAAAAGTAAATTTTATTGTTTTTTTAAGCAGAAAAAATAATTGTTATTTGTTAATAATAATATGAAATTGGATTATTTTATTCTTTTCCCATGAGATGACCAACGTGTCAAAACAGTGATTTTGATTGGATCTTTTGGAGCCTTTGCTAAATTTACAGAGCAAATTTAAAAAAGGAAAAAAAAACTCCGTAGAAAACTGGGTGCCTCTGGTCTACAACAACAGCAGTGTTGAATCTGTTAGACTTGCTCGATTCAGCTCTTCCTTCCTTGTCAATCTGGCTGTTGAAATTTCGATTGGCTCTCGCTTATCCTACACTCCCTTCGCTCGAAATGGAACCGTCCTTCGTCTCCAGGGCTCGGACGGCCTTCCATTCGGCTGCAGCTAAAGCGGAGAAAGTCTTTACGGATATTAAAAAATCTGATCCCTCCATTGATCCAGGTATGTCCACGTAATTGCTGTTTTTTTGTGTGGATTTTTATCGTTTACTATAGCTGGACTCTTAAATCACCTATTTTTCCGTTTTCAATTTTTCTTCCTGAAACTCGGTGCTTTTTTCAGATAATGCTGAACATTTTAAAATTCAAGTTGGAGATGATTCTGATCAGCAGTCGCCGGAGATATCAACGCCTGGATTCGTGGGTAATAAGGACGGGCCGCCTAAGGTAATTTATTATGATCATGGTTTGACTTTAAATTTATTTATTTATTTTTTTTTTCATTTTCTGTTGGAAATATATGATACAATTGTTTGAGCGTTCATATTCTGATGATTAACTATTTACAGTTTGAATGTGATTGATTTTTGACTACGTAATTTGTTTTATTATAGATAAAAGTACATGGACTCACCTGTTGGGTAATTAGATTGAACTCAGGAGATTAGGTTATATTTTAGGATTTATTATTTATTGGATGCTTGTGGAAATTTACTATTGAATATCTGTATTTAGTTTCACTCTCTCTTTTTGGTTTTGTTTTTTGTTGCTCCTTATGTTGGAAATAGATTGTATATTTGAGGGGATTATTGGTTGTGATAATTATGCAGGGTAGTAATGAAGGGAAGAGTTTGAGGTGGAAACCATCACAAATAAAGACAAAGCAGGATTGGCAAGATAGGCTTAAGAGCATAAGAATAGGGAAACGAGGAGCAGAAGATACTGAGAATTCAACTATGGCATATGCAATTTTTGATGAAAATTTATACTTGATGAGGGATAGAGAAATTTCTGATCAGGAGGTAAGCATACTAATATACTATCACTTGATTAGTTCTATAAAATGTGAAACATTTTGATCTCATGGATGAGTAAATATGTGTTTGCATGCACACCTGCTCACATAATGCATAAAAGTATATCAACCATTCCTAACAAAAATTATATGCTGTTTCTGTGCCCCGTCTTCCTAGTCTGTAGTGAGAATCATGTCATTACTTGCATTTCTAGTCCTTAGTGAGAATCATGTCATTGATCACATAAGATTCATTAAATTCTGTTAATAGTATATGGGATGGTTTTTGGGGGATATATCATCGGCATGTTACCGTGTGAAATAGGAAATCTTATCAACACTTGATTTAGATTGGATGTGCTTAACTACTTGTAAGAATTAGTTTGAAGTGCCTTCATACCCTGATAAATTGTTGGTGCATATCCTTTATATTTATACACGAACTTTACTTAAAATTTAGAACTTGTCAAATGTCTTCTGTTCTTCTCTGCTATCACTTTTGCATGTGAGAGTTGAACTAGTGCGTTAGGACCTGACTTCAGTATTTAACTATTTATGGTCTTAGTAAAGCTTAGTTAAATTATTGAGGCATGGATGAAATAATCCAGGTATTACATGTTCAACAAAGATTATGAACTATGGATTGTACAACACTTTATAGCTGATTTTAGCCAGTAATCCATAAGTAAGTTGGAGTTGATTATGGATTATTCACTATCCTTAATTATAAACCATAATCATCGTAATCAATAACCATTAGTTTTGTCAAACAGGCATGCTATAAATGTTCACTTGAGATGCATTTAAAAGTTTCTCTTGTATAAGGAATCTTGATTCTTAAATAGTACAATTGTAGGTCTTATTATTAAAAGTTGATGGACTAATAGTATGGTATGATGAATCTCTTTTAGCTGAAAGGACAGTTGATTTTGTTAATATCTTTCAGGACATCAAATCAGGTTCCTTGTTGGAAGATCCAAACTTTTTGGATGCAGGTGTTATTCCTCCATCTGTTGTCCTGAAGCAATTGGCTGTCGCTATTGAGTAAGATATGTTTTAGCATTTGAGATATTCTTTCTAGTCTCTTTCCTTCCCTGTGTCCTAGGGGTGCTGATATCAAACTTTTTCTTGGTAGTGAACTACAATTGTGAAAGGAAAACAGACAATCACCAAATCTCCTCCTTTATATATGCAAATTAATGTGAATATGGATACTTATTAAAAATAATTATTACGAAGTATAACATTTATAATAATATTAATAATAATTATAACTATGGGATCCTGTGTGTTAAAATTTTTCTCTAATTTTTCACGTTCTCTAATTCTCCATCAAGTAGCACAAAGTGATACTGTGAGACCATCTGACCTAGTATAAAAAAGCATAATTAAATTTTGGCTGTAACCTATACATCTGTTGTGATTTTCGTCAGGTCTGGAAAGAAGTACAACTCAATGAAAGACCTCCTGGCTTCATCAAGAGGTTCTTCACCTATAATGGAGAAAGCTAGCTTGAGCTTCTCTGCTGTGAAGTCACTAGTGCTACGTGAAAAAGATGCTAGTGAGTTGGGCAGTGATGATAAAGGTCTGTGCCTAATCACTTCACTGCTAGATGCAGGTAGATGCCAGTTTTCTGGGCTGTTAAAACTTCTTCCTTTTTGTTTGTTATTGTTATTGCAATTTTATTTTAAATTTCATCTTTTGCCTTTTGAATTGCACTTTGTGATTTTCACTTCCATTGCATATTGGCAAGTTACTTGTAGAAGGACATTCCCCTGAGAGTAGGGTGGAGAAGGGTTCAGAAACATCTACAAACTCCACATCTTTACCTAAAGATATCCATGGTGCTCCTCCTGAATGTTTTATTATTAAGCTTGGTAAAGTGATTGGAAGTTTGAAAACATTGCAGAGAATGGCATTGTTTTGGAGCAAAATTGTTGCTGAAGTAAGTCCATGAAACTTGAGTTCTTAAGATCCATGTGATTAGTTGATTATTATTTTGAAATCTCTGTGGATTTGCTTTTTTATATGCTCTTTTTGAGAAGCCTTTCTTGCCCATTTTGTTTCTTTTATCTACTTTAACTGATTGTCTTTACAATTTCATTAGGCATCAAGTATTTGGTTTAGGTTACTTTAATATATTATTATATTGATATTGAATGAATTCCAGTTATGCCTCTCACAAGGTCCAACTAATTGATTATTTTCTGAAATCATTTTTTGTGCAGCTGAGAAGGCTTTGGTCTGAGGGGCAGTATATCCCTGGCATTCCACCTGATGAGATTCCCGATCTAAATTCCTGCCTTTTGTATCAGCAGCTACAGGTGATTAACTGTTGTGTTTCCAGAAAAAGGCGCAATATTCTTGCCACTGAACAATTGGATTATGTTGAGAGGCTAGCTAATTCAAATCTCAAAATCTCTGATTTGGAGGACACTTCTCCTGGAAGTCGTGTATTGTATGCTAAACTTACCACAGGGGAACTAGTTCTTCGTTTAGGAGTTAACGAACTATCTGATTTACGAATGTTGGAAACAGGCGAACCTATATATACCGCAGTGATACAGGTTTGTACTATTCGGGAGATAGCTAATACTGTCCCAACTGTGGATTTTGTACCTGCATTCTATGTGTACTGTACTACTGTTCCATATTAATAATGTGTTCACTGATGGTTTAGGAAGCACCTTTGTTGACAGAAGACCTTATCAAAGAAACGGAGGAGTTTGTCCTACGGACAGGGAGGTAATGCCTTCTACAATGGAGCTGGATGATATCTTTCCTTATCAAGTTTCTATTTTTTGAAGATTATTATTATTACGGAGTATTATTTTAAAAAATCCTAACATATATGAGTGTTGAACTTGTTGGTGACTGTCAAACACCTAAGCAAGACGACGAAGGTCTGTGAGGTTGATGTGAAAGTATAAAGTTATAAACTTTAAGGGAGAAAGCTTGGGTGATATTTCCTTGGAGTAAATGTTACTGTTTGGCTCGGAATAGCCATATGAATTAATTTTATCAATACTTCTGGTGATTTGAGTAATTAGAGAACTTATTGAATGACTCTATGATGTTGTTTTATGCCTGAACAAGGAATAAAAATTGTGAACTCATCCTATCACATCCTATATGCCTGAACAGTGAATAAGCTTTGTAATTTAGTGCAACATGAAACATTGACTAAATTCAATTGGGAATGTGCCTTTGGCACACTTTGCTTGGTTGTCTTTGTGAGTGGCATTTATTTCTTGGATTAGTTGTGTTCTCTAAGGAATAAAGACAGTTCCAATAATCTAAAGGTCTTTTTTTCCTTGTAATCAGCATCGAACAAATCAACTGAATTGGCCATACATTATTTCTAGTTCTCCAGTTAATATGAATGGATTTTTCTTTAATGGAAAACTGCTTTTACCTTTACAAATTTTCTTAATTCCGATTTTTTAAGCTCTGTATCGTTATTCTATTTGTTATTGCTGATGCAATGTCTCAAAGGCCCTCGTTTGAATCAGTAACATGAGGAAAAAAAAAAACTCTTTTAACTCCTGATAACTGATTCTCTCATTCATTTCCTTTGTATCATTTAAACAACTGTCTTTATGCTCTCAGTGTTGGTGCTGGGTGTTCTCAACTCCTATCCGATATGCAGGCTTTCAAGGTGAAGTTCTATAATAGTGTGTTGGTTAAGCTCCTTTCTTGACATCTCCAGTATCAATGTGGTAATAAGTCTTGATAGACTTATATACTTCCTCTTTAACTCTGTACTAGGCGGCAAACCCTGGTTGTATATTAGAGGATTTTGTGAGATGGCATTCTCCTCCAGACTGGATGGAAAATGAGAGTAGTGAATCTAATGTAACATCTGAAAGCAGCGATTCATCTGTGAGAGGCCAACTGAGTAGTCGGATGCAGAAAGAAGGTCAGGTTTCTCTGCAGAACATGTGATTTGATCAGTGAAGTTCCAATTTCTGCTAATACATTAGAACAAATATTTCGTAATTATTCCTGCTTCGGAAAGGATTCTTAGTGATGGAAAACTCAGTAGTACTTAAAGTGTTATAAGTAGTCATAAATTATCTACATGTTGGTTTTATTTGGCCAATTGACCAAATTATCTACATGTTAGTTATCTTTCTAATGTTTGATTGATTAATTTTTAGGTAATTTGTGGCGTGAATTGTGGGAAACCTCAAAACCAATACCAGCTGTCAGACAAACCCCCCTCTATGATGAGGATTTGGCTGTGTAAGATGTGATTTATTTGTTGATTTGTTGTCTATACTTTATAATTGAATGAAGCTTTGTGAAAAGTAACCTTTTCTGCCTGTACATAGGGAAGGTATTCTGGATGCCTTAGAAGATATCTCGCCATCCATGCTGTTTGAACAACTATTTATATCCCTTGTGAGTCATCATGAATGAAATTGTGCTTGTTGCCTTGTTCATTTCTGAAAATTTTCTTTCATTTTCTTCCCTTCCCTGTTAATCTCTGTTAATTAAGATTCCATATCATAATTTTTCTAGAATAAAGCATTTATTGAATTGGGACTATGTAGAGCCTTTTGATATCCAGGGACCTCTTTAATTATTACCTTTTGTTCTTGACTTCTTGTCAACTCAAGTCGTTTATGTTTTTGCTAGCTGAATTAATATTATGACCATAAAAAATGAGTTCAGTTCTGGTTTTAATGCCATATATTATCAAAATTTCAGGTCGGTTCAGGATTTGTGATTGCTGAGTCAACCCTCTCCCCCAATCCCAGCATGTCAGGGCTGTTTTTTGAGTGCAAAGATTACACAATTTTAATATGCCAAAACAGCGCATGGGTTAAGAAAGTTGATGACATATGTCAGGTATGTGTGGGGCTGGTTTAGTTTATTACTTTGTAGACCTTGTCTGAGATAAGATAGGTAGCTTCTCCTGAAATGCAAGCTTTTCTTTTAGTGGCAATCATGGCATATTTACTTCAAACTTGATTGGTCTGTCTTTTCATTTAAACTGCTTCTATTTAACCATCCCCCCCCCCCCCCCCACCTCACTTTTGGCATTATTGGCTGACAAATGGCATCTAACAAATAACAGAAACTGGAATAAAGGTGTCTGTTAGCAGTTGCTATGACTTGAAAAAAAAAATGCAATACTGTATAAGAATACTGGTACATGAAGTTGTTGAACTGTTGAAATTTAGTAGAATTGCTATTTTAGGTGTATGAAACGGTGGAGACGATGGTACTTAGCCCGGATGGAGTTGGTAAATTCGCAGTTCAGAATGAAGAGAACACTCCTGTGAGTGAACTGAAAAGCCGCTTCAAGAGACTAGGGTCGTCGGTGTTTGGCAGGGATAAGAATTCAGGAAAAGGATCCCCAACAAACTCAGAGGAGAACCTTATAAAGCAATCAATCTCATCCATATTCTCAAAGAAGCCACCTAAACACAGCAGCACAAATCCGGGTGATAATAAGTTTTCCAGTCCTGTTGATAATGACTGGACTATTGTATAACAAACACCCTTCTCATCCAAAGGTGCAACTGTAAATTTATTTGTGTGAACTATGAACCAGTAAAAGCAATACCAAAATCATATGATTCTAAAAAGTTGCCTTCAACTTGAGTATTATTTTCCTATGTAGTTTATGTTGACGCAAAGCAGTATATACAAGGATTAATCTTAAATTAATGTTTTGAAATTTTAGTGGTAGTCCAATATGTATGAATGTTTTAAGATGCATACATCACATATTCACACATCGACGTCATGGCATGAAGTGACTCTTCCAAATGGGTGGTCATGGATTTGAGCCCCAGTGAGGGCAGTATTGACTCTTTGTGCTTCAGTAAGTTGAGAAAGTAGCTATGAACAGATATTATATTGTAACATAGTTAGTAGTAAAAAAAAAAATTGTTGACTTATTGAAACAAACTATTAACATAAGTTTGCAACTTGGGCACAAATCCCCTATCTCTACTACATGTACTCCTTAAATTTTACTCTCTGATGTGGCGGATTCTAATAAGTTATTTTTTTCATGTGAGTTTCAATACAAGTGTCTACATCAAGATTTTGTGTATGAAAATACAAGTTGAAAGTATAAAATGGAGTACATATAGCATTTTCCCATTCTATATGCGTATATATTTGTCCTTAATCATTTTGCTGGTCCCCCCTTATACATATATTTGTCCAAATCATTTTGTTGGTCAGAGACGTGACAATAACATAGTACATAAATCTAGCTACCTAAGTCAACTTTACGATGTTTATTAACAGCTTTAAAATTTTTCCTTAATTGTAATTCCGTACATTAATAATGATACGTGAATCAATTAATTGCCATAATGTAGTTACACCTTGCCTACAAAAAAAAAAAAAAAAAAGAAGAAGTTTTCTCGTTTCATGGTTCCACACGCTGACAATAGTGAAATAATGTAGTTAAACCTATTCCTATAGATTTAGATTAGATTCAGATCCTTCATCCTTTTTATATAACTCATCAATGATATATCTATTTTTAGAAAGTAAAATTATCATTTCTCACATTAATTTTATTGATAAAAAAGGATTAAAATTGTGATATTTTTATTTTGTCTAAATCAATCATAGCATGTCACATAACTAAGAAATAAACAATAGAAAAAGAAGAAATGATGATGTACTTTACTCAAAGCATCCTCTACATAAATACATTTTAGTGGGTTTTTTCTATGACATGAAGGATAGATGGTATGATGTGGAAGGAGAGAGAAGAGAGATGAAAAATAATTTGCCGTCTTTTTGTTTTTTGTGGGTTCCACGTTTTTTTTTTTTTTTTTTTTTTTTTTTTTTGATTTTTTGTTACAAGCTTTCCTTGTTGGCGCATGTTGATACCCATTTTATTTTATTTTTTTTGCATGATAGTCATTGTTTTATTTTTCCTTCTTCTCTTTTCCTCCTCTCGATCCTATTTGGCACTTTAAAAATTTCAAAAAAAAATAAAAAATCAAACAGATGGAGATGTTCTCAGAGCATCCATAATAATTGAATTTTGCACGATTTTTAAGAATGCCATGTATGAAAGAGATAAATATGGGGGAGAAAAAGAAAAAGAAAAAAAATAAAATAAAATTCTAACAACATTTAAAAAAAAAAAAAGTAGTTTAAAAGTCAGAATGGCCACCAGCTGGCGACCACTCTAACGCGTCCTAGCGGGCGCGTGGGAAACACGTGTCCGCTGGGGCACGATATTGCGCCTCAAATGCGCTCCATGCGGTATTTTTTTTTCCTCTTGCAAAATTCTTGAATTTGCAAGAAAAAAATTTGCTCAAAATTCATGCTCCACATCAGTTGTCTTCTTGTTTAACAGTTTCTTAGTCTGCAAAAAAAAAACTCAAAAAAAAAAAAAAAAAAAAAAAAACCATTGATGTGGTTGGCCTCATCATCTATGCCTTTTACACGGTTTTTGAAGTGTCATTAACAAAAAGAGAGGGCAAGAAAAATGGAGAAAAAGAAAAAAAGTGAAAAAATTTGACAACAAATTTTTTTTTTAAAAAACTGAAAAATATTATAAAGTTACGCGACCGGTAGGCATGTGCTGGGCACGATTCTTGCACTCCAGACACAAGAATCAGACTTTGTTCTCCCTTTTCTCTCACATGGTGGGCCCCACAAAAAACAACATAAATTGCAGGGGGGAAAATCAAGTAAAAACCACTATCAACATTTGTTAAAAACCAACCTTGTAGTTTTTTTACTGTTTCAAAAACTAGGAAAAAGCCCTTATTGGAGATGCTCTCATTTTTTTTTATGTTTGCTAAGTAATTTGTGAATCATATTTTTTATAATTTAACTCGAGATTTTATTTCTATGTTAGGTTTTAAGGAATGATGTCATCGGTTAAAAACCTTGTGATCGAGTGGTATAAGTGTGACTTCAGGTTCAAATCTTGGTGTGCGGGCATTGACTTTTTGTGCTTTAGTAAAAATTAAAAAAAAAAAAAAAAAAAAAAAAGGATCGGTGTCATCACTCTCTTCTTCTCCCAAAAGGTGTCATCACTCTCAATTTTATCTATAACGCTCTGAGTTTGGATATTGCATTAATGACATTTCTCTATTTTCCCAAAATAAAAAAGTGAAAGTGAGCATATATTACTGTAGTATTCTAGATTTATTAATTATTAATTCTAAAAAGACAAAAATGGGGCCGAACGACGCCGTGCTATAAAAGCACGTTTCCATTTCAGTTGCAACTCCAGCTCATCTATCGTTCATGGAAGAAAAAAAAATAAAATCGAATCAAAGAAAGCTTTAAGCAGGAATAGTACTAACGCGGTTCTTTGCAGCGACTTTCCCTCTCTAATCTCGTAGGTCAATCTACCATTCTGCCACCTTTTCTCGTGACTAAATCAGGTCAGAACTTCTTTCTTCGATCTGCTTTAATGCTATGTATTCCTCTGTGAATGTTTGTTCTCACAATCTCCAGTTTCTTTTCTTTTTTTTTTTTTTTATTTTTTTTGAATTTTTTGAATTTTTCGATGGATTTAACAGTGCTAAGAGATGTTGGGCGTTTTACGGCGAAAAGTCGCTTCTGGCACCGCATCTGCTCCGGTATAACGACTTAATTCAATTTGTTTTATGCGTATAATGTACGGTGATATGTTATGTATCTTATGTGGTTATATGTGTTACTTTTTGGAACAGACTTTAGGGAAATCGTTGCGTAGGATTCAACCTGGAGCGGTGACACCTAGAGTTTGCTGTGCTGCAAGAGAAGAGGTGATGACTATTTCGCTTTGTTTGTTTTTGTTTGCATATCCATTCCAAGATTGTCGGTGCGTTGTGGTTTTTTGAGGTCTCATTGGGAGAATGGGAGGTGGATATACTCCTTTTTGCATAATCAGGTTTTGGCCTGGTGGGATTCTATTTTTTTTGGTAGTTCTAACATAAATTTAACATTGGCTTGAAAATTCTTGGTATTACCATATTGCTAAATTCTAATGAGTTTGACAAGTTTTAGGATAGAACAGTGATGACAATGCTAGTAAGCTCTGGATGACATGTTACAATTTTTTTAGTATATTATTTCTCTGTTGTTCCTTTTTGTTTTTCTTTTGATTAAAGATATCCTTCTCCCAAATGATTAAAGATATCCTATTATAAGGAATAGTATACGTTTGTCACCTGAAAATGTTGAGGTGAGTTTCTAGTTATAGCAGGATATTGCTTGCTGCATTTGCTTGGTTGTTTTTGGACCTCTTGGTGCTTTTTGTTTTTGGTTTCAATTTGGAAGAATCTAATGTTTGGAAATGTGAACAGATCTTTATTCATCCCAGAGGATGTTATCAGGCTCAAAATTTCTGTCAACTTGTTTTAGGTAATCTCTTGACATCTTATGTTGTGGCTCCAAACTTAGCAAAATACACACCCTAACTATATGTCAATTTGTAATAGATGCAGGTCACTTGATGGATATGCGACCTCAAAGGTTAGTGATCCAAATTCATTCTCTCTTACGGTATGCCAGCTATTACTTGGGATTTTGAGCATACTCAAATTCATTCCCCAATTTCGTATGAAGACTACACTTCAAAATATATATCATTAAAGAATACTTGTCACCAAATAAAAGTTAAATAAAACGTACCCAATTTATTTCCTCCTGAAACTTGCATGGCTCTTTTACATCTATACTTTGTTTTCTTGGTGAGTAGCAAATGTAAAGTGGTGATTGCTGCTTCCTATCTGTGTGTCTGATTCATTGCTTTATCTGCAGGGGGGTTATGACCAATGTTCATCAAAGTGGTACACTACAAAATTGGAGCAGGCCATATTGTTCCAGTGGTGGTATGATGTGCTTTTGTGCAATAGTGATTATTCTTGTGTGCAATCTTAACATGGTTTGCCTACATATGTGAAATGCTTATATTGATATTGTTTGGAATCTTAACATGGTTTACACACCCATATGAAATGCTTATATTGATAGTATCTTGTCTTTCATTTATTTAGTAAGCTCATATCCAGGTGGAATGCTTGACTAGATTTCTAGATGGGATTGAGCCAATCTCTATAGTATTGTAAAAGTGGTTGATAAACTGGGCAATCAAAGGGTATGGCATAGGCTGATGTTAAAATAAGAATTTGGTTGGAACTTTATCCCTCGTGCCATATCATTCCTTTCATTGGATTTGATATTTTTCTTTCTCCATCTTCTATTTCATTTCCTTCCTGTTGGGGTGGCTCCGATTTTAGTAGGGTGGAGAAATCAGATCCACAGAATAATGTGGCAGTCACCATTGGTGAACTGTGTGCATATCTTTATCAAGTAATTTTGTTAAATCGGTTTGTCTTAAAACATCAGAGAGTGGTTGGTACATCTTCCCACCCCTTTCCTCCGTGCTCTCCTCTCTTGCTGCATTTGAAAGTGTTAATGAGATAAGTACACATGAGATGTTTATAATCTATTGTAACAATGGTTAAGGTTCCATTACATAATTCATAACTGAAGGATTTGTTTAAAACTATTGAGGTATGTGTTTCACCTCAACTACAAGTTTAAGTTGTTTGCATGGATACAACATTTATTATTTTATATTTATTCTCAACAGAAATTTAGTTGAGAATAGGAATAAATAATCATTATTTTTCAATGACTTTAATTATGGTTGACCCCTTAGGTTGGTGTAGAGTAATTGAAGGAAGTATAGGCTCTGCAATATATTTGTAATTGTGTATATATGTTGTAGTTATGTTGTCACTGGCTGCTGACTTCATTTTCATCCATTCTTGTGCTTAAGGTGATCTGGTCGATGCTGTTGTTCCTTATATGGGTGAATCCATAAGTGATGGCACGCTTGCTACATTCCTGAAGAGTAAGTTTCCTTTTTAGTAAGAATGTAAGATTGAGTTCTTCACTCAAATTATTGTTCTTAGAGGCTTGTGTTTTTTTTTTTTTTTCCTATTTACACCTCTCATTGTCTATGAGTAGAACCTGGTGATAGAGTAGAAGTTGATGAGGCAATTGCCCAGGTTGAAACAGATAAGGTATGTGGCCTGATACTTTATTTATTTTAATTCAAGAGTTTTCAAATTTAAGATTAATATTTTATATTTGGACTTTCATGTCTTTCAGGTAACCATTGATGTTACCAGTCCTGAAGCTGGTATAATTCAAGAGGTACAATTGCCTAGCAAGGATATTTATTTGAGTTCATATTATTATTTCCATTCTTGATCGTTGTTTCTAAATCTGTAATTTGTGGATTATAATGTGCTTTTAAATCTCTTTAGTTTGTAGCCAAGGAAGGAGATACTGTTGAACCTGGCACCAAGGTTGCTGTCATTTCAAAATCTGGTGAAGGTGTGAATCATGTTGCTCCATCTGAGAAGGCTGCTCCACAACCATCTGATCCTGTTGAACAGAAAGAGAAGCCAAAGACTAAAGTTGAAGCTCCTCCTGTCAAAGAAAAGCCAAAGGAAGCATCACCACCGCCCCCTAAAACCTCTGCTACAGAACCCCAGCTTCCCCCCAAAGAAAGAGAAAGACGAGTACGACTTACAAATTCATTGTTTTCCCCTATTCCTTGCTGCCTAATTTTTATGTAAAATTTTCATTTGAGCCTTGATCTCAAATATATTTTTATGTATGGCAGGTTCCTATGACCAGGCTTAGAAAAAGAGTTGCCACACGCTTGAAGGACTCGCAAAATACATTTGCATTGTTGACAACATTCAATGAAGTTGATATGTAAGTTTAGACATATTTTTATGATGATTGGAAAGGTGGATGAACTTTTGTCAGTGATGTTAAGGTGACTTAAAGTTTTCAAGAAACAGCAACAAACATGATTAGGATTTAGGATTTTGGTTAGAATTCCTCTCAAAGCTTGATCTGTTACTGGCTGGATTCTTGTTGAAGTATTGTAGAAATCAAGAATGCAAAATTGCACATTACAATTTGCTCAGTGTAAATTGTTAATAATGTTGTGGTTCATGATTGTTACCACTTACTCCTTTCTACACAATTGATGATTGCAGGACAAATTTGATGAAACTCCGTTCTGAATACAAGGATGCCTTTGTTGAAAAACATGGAGTGAAACTAGGACTTATGTCTGGGTTTATCAAGGTGTGTGTGGATAAGAATTTGATTCTTAAAAATGTGAATATTTTTTTCAGTTGACTAAATGCATTTTTGCACAAATTTCAGGCTGCAGTTAGTGCACTCCAGAATCAGCCAGTAGTTAATGCAGTTATAGATGGTGATGACATTATATACAGAGACTACATAGACATCAGTATAGCTGTTGGTACACCAAAGGCAAGTGAACATTCGTTGCTTCTATTGACTTATGCATAGTCTCAACTTCATGGGACTTTTGTGTTAATTTTACAAATATTCATATTCATTGGTGAAAGACAAGTTCAGCAACTATGAATGCTATCAAATTCCCATTATCCTTTTCTCCTTGTTCAGGGCCTTGTTGTCCCAGTTATCCGTGAGGCTGACAAGATGAATTTCGCTGAGATAGAGAAGACCATGAACACACTTGCTAAAAAGGCAAATAATGGAACTATCTCAATCGATGAGATGGCTGGTGGATCATTCACAATATCCAATGGTGGTGTCTATGGAAGTCTTCTGAGTACCCCGATTATCAATCCCCCTCAGGTACCTTCATCCTCACTATTCAGTATCACATTTGTACTTCCAACCTCTATCCCATACTATTACACCATTAACACCCTTATTATTCCTTATTGTAGTCTGCCATCCTGGGTATGCACTCAATAGTGAACCGCCCAATGGTTGTCGGAGGCAACATTGTTCCCAGGCCAATGATGTACATTGCCCTGACATACGATCACAGGCTGATCGATGGAAGAGAGGCAGTGTACTTTTTGAGAAGGATTAAGGATGTGGTTGAAGATCCACGACGCCTGCTCCTGGATGTATGATTGCATACTTCTGATATTTGATCTCTTACACTCGTGTTATACCTGAGTTAATACACTTAAACATGCACAAAACAGGAATAAACCTATAACTATGCGAAAGTTTTGTAGGATAACATTGTTGCTCGCTCTGAAAATTTTCAATACTGCTAGAACATAGCTTACTCAGAGTGGGAGCCGTTATTTAAAATTTTAATTGCCATTGTTTTCCTGGCAATCCAATTTGAGCCGTATTTTCATTAATTTGTGATTTCTGCGAACTTGCCATTCCTGGTATAAGAATTGATTATATTAAGATATCATGGTTTCATTTGTTTTTTTTCTTTCTTTCTTTCTTTCATGCAATGATGAACATATTTTTATTCTTGCTCCAAGAATGCAATTGGTAATGTCCTAGGGCTAAGATGAAGGGAGGTAAAAGTTGCAAGAGAATAAGAAAAGGGGAGAGAAACAGAGTTTGAAAGGGAGAAAATGATAATAATTTTATTAATTTCACCAAAGCATATTGTATTGTATTACATCATCCCACTAATTTTTAAATACCAAAATATTAAATAAGACAAACATTTGTATAACTAAGTCTTGAAAATAAAGCTTTTGTCAGCCTATTACTTTCAGAAAATTAAATGTGTGGGTGAGAAAGAAGACAATAACGATGCAAATATTAAACTACATTTCCTTCCTTTGAGTCTTTGCACCCAAATAACAAAAGTCATCTAAACTTGTGTTAAACAAAGATGAAGAAAATTGCAATGTTTGTGGTTGAAGGGTGGGGGATGGAATATCAATTAGTGTTTGGTGGGAGGCTTGATTCAGTTGATTGCCAAATGATCTTAGAGCAACCACATTAGCTTCAAAATTTTCACAGTTTTTTATGTGCCAACAAAGAGAGAGAGAGGAAACAAAGAGAAGAAGGAAATAAGAAAAATGGTCCACATCTGACGGATTAAAAAAAAATAATAAAAATAAAATAAAAATAAAAAACCAGGAGACGTGCCAGCGGGCATGTGCTGGGCGCTGATCTATTTGGGACCCACAAAAAACTTAACATTGCTGGAGTAAAATTCAGCCTAAAAACCAATGCCCACATCAACAAAAAACCATATTTGATTTCTTAATCTGACAAAAGTCGTTAAAAAACCATTGGTATGATTGCTCTTAATCTATACGTGGAAACGAGCATGCAAGCTGGAGTGGAGGATATTAAAGTGGATATCCACATACATCATCTTAATCCATTTGCATCTACGGTAGGCTCTAGGGTGCATCATCCTCAAAGTGTTTCACGACTGTTCCAATGCAAGTCTTTTTCAGTTCTAGGCAATATTCAATCAAATGGCATCAACACTCTTCTGACGATGCAACTTTGAGTGCAAGGTTGGACTGTTTGACAGTCACTTCGTTTATTTCTTTGTTATTACTTATTCTCTGCTACAATTCCGCACATATTTTCTGTGGCAACTGTTTGAAAATGTATTTATAAGCCTGAATGTTAATAATGAGCGGGGCAGACTTGTTTCTATATATAAATCGTTTATGAGTTTATCTTTTATCAAAATCTACACTTGATTACTTAATAATAGATTAGAACAACTTTATTAAGGGATTTTTTGAGTTTTTTAAAGGTGGAGAGAAGGGAGGGGAAAGAATTTTACTCCTAAAGAGGGCTTTTGGAGCAATTTTTAGGAAAAAAAAAAACGAGGTGTTTAGAAAATGTGAACTCGTGATGCACCTTTTTTTTCTTTTCTTTTCTTTTAATTTTATTCTCTCCAACAATGCAATTTGAACCATTAGGGACGAAAAATGCAAATTTCCCAAATTTAAATTATATTCCTCTTTTTCACGAACCAAACAGTATAGCTGAAAGACTGAAAGACTAAGGGTGCAATTTTTCAAAAAAAAAAAAAAAAAAAAATCAGCCAAAAGTTAAGGAACAACTAAAATTATAAACTCATTTAGCCTTCCCAAGACTGAGATGTCCAATTTCACGGCTTGAGAAAAGCTCTTGAAAATTGAGACGCCATCAGCAACAACACTGCTAATTGCTAAAAGCCCCCTCCGACCCAGACAACTAAACATATCATAAATGACAATGACGCTAACTGGCATCTTAGAAACTCTCATATGAAGTTATATTAAATAGGAAGAAAAAAGTTAAAACTAAAAGAAAATATAAGGAAAAAGTATGGAAAAAGAGTCTATTTGGTATACATATACAAAAATGAGGACATGACAAATAAAATAATCAATGGAAGGGGGCAAGATGAAAAATGTCTAAAGATAGACTTAATTAAAAATGTAGAATTTTACGATTCTAGTACACATGAAATGAAAAATGGAAGATATGCATTATTAAGTTTGATGAAGCATGGTCGATTATCATAAAGAACCATGTTCAAAAATCCTGTATAGCTACAGAAGCTAAACCCCGTGCAAAACTCACAAATTTATGAGTGCTAGTAGCAGACATACATACCTATCAACTTCACTAAAATCATTACGTTCTAACTTCTATACCTTCCTTCAGCAGGTGCTCTTTCACAGATTGAATAGGTACCTGCATTGACAAGCTAATGCTAATGAGCTAATTCATAAAGAACCATAACATATTGCATATATCGTTAGTCAATCATTGTCTATGAAACTTGTATGAGTAATAGAAGTTGCCCATGATAATTTACGAAACGGATAGCTATGACTTATGAGTGCCTAAGGTAATCCATAAGGAATAGGAATGTTATTCCATAGAATAGATAAAGAATAGAATATAAATTCTATTCCAGTGTTTGGTTTACTAAGGAATATACTTCAAGAATTGTATTACAGTGTTTGATCAGTTGGAGGAATAAAAATGGAATAAGTATTCAAATGACATAAATATCCTCTATATATATATATATATATATATATATATATATATATATATATATATATATATATATATATATATATATATATATGACAGATCTATGGATGAGATTAATTGAGGGAATTAAAAATGTGCGTGCGCATATGCCATATGGAGTGTTTTGTTGTGTACATATTAAGCATGTGTTGTTTAGCTCCTTAGTAACTTATGAAATGGATATAACATGATAATAGAGTATAGAATGGCTCGATGCAAATTTACCTCCTTTCGGTGGAAAATGCCAGCAGCAAGGGCAGCAGAGGCATTTGTTTCGTTGAAAACCTCCGTGAAATGCTCAACAGCTCCAGCACCACTGCTTGCAATTACCGGGATGCTTACAGCATCTGATATCAACTTGATAAGGTCTATATCAAATCCTTTTCCCTGACCTGGAAATACATACATTACAAGATAAATGAAACATTTTAGTATCATGACAAAAGATATACCAGGATAATGGATAATGCGTCATACACACTTAGATGAAAAATTCCAATGCCATTTGAGAAAGAGTCCCACATTGATAAAATAAGAGAGAACATATAGGTTTATAAGGCCATGGGTTAGACTAGCTAATTGGTTGGATTCAATCTTTTATTGTGGTTTGGCATATGTGCATTATAGCCCAATTGAGTGACCCTAGCCCAATCTTAGTTTTATAACAAGAACCAACTCCAAATGGCCTTTGTAGATGATATAGTGATAGACATTGAAAACCATTCTTATTTCAAAGAAATACATGAAATCATTAATACCATCGCAGTCGATGCAGTTTAGCAGTATTTCACCAGCTCCCAATTCTTCAACAGCTTTTGCAAGCTCAAATGCTCCAATTGGTCTACCTTCTCGTCCACCATTCACCTTAAAATAGGTCAATAAAAGTTCATTTTGGGGCTTAAAGAGTAACATATTAAGCATATATGATCCTACTAAAGCAAAATATCTATAAACATAGCTAAAAAGCTAATGATAAATACACAAATGTAATAATCATATATATAAACAACATGAGTTTTGAATGGCAACTCACTGTGCACTGGTACCAAGCATATTCTTCACCATTTGGACCTGAAACCAGTAGCACCAAAAAACAAAAGTCACATAAAACCTATCTCAGACAGAGATGGCTTCTTCAAACCTAGATGAGAGCATGTTTCTCTGTAGAGGAGTCTTTCCAAGATTCTCCTTGTTCAATCTTCTTTATGCATTAGAAAAAGTCAAAACCATAAAGCAGGAATCCAAACTATTCACTGCCTTACCTAGGTTTCGCACTTTGACAGCCTTGAACTCTACATCTTTTGGGTCCTTCAAATACACCCTCCTTGGATCAATACTTACAACCACTGCCTGCAAAACAAAAGCCACAGTTCTTTAACATAAGCCATCCACTCTAGGTAGCAAACCAGAGAGTGGCACTTACACAGATCTAAATTAAGCTACTTACACAACACATTAAGATGATAATACTTCTGAATAGCTATCTTTTCTTCTTTTGGCCACAGTTAGTATACTTAGCCAGATTATTTGTTAAATATTAATTCAATTTTACTTTATTCTTTTCCCACTATCTCCAAAAAAACATTCCATTGATTCCACTTTCCACAGAACCACCCTCCTCCGGTCAGAAGAAAACAGTAGCTGGTTGTAGCATAAAAATTGGACCCAAAATACATGTCAGGTATCACAAAGTGCAAGTTCAACTAATAGACTGCAGAAAAGTACATATAGTCATATACAAATGGCTAGTATATATAAGTATCTTGACTTCTCTTAGTCAAAATCCAAATTTTCAATGACTTGTACCTGATTCCCATAAACTCTAGAGATCTGCTCCAGACTGCTTTTTCCAGTTTTTACCTTGCGTAACAGGAGAAAAAAAAATTATAAAAAAATTTAAGGGTCAGTACAGAAGTGATCAAGAAAGCGGAATAAACAGGTCTATGATGTGAATATCATCTAGAAGAACTGTACATACTCCAGATTTCAAATATTCTTCAGCAGCATATACTGCATCACTTCCTATGGAGACCTTGTCAGCACCAGATCTGAAATACTCAGAAGCAACTTCCAAACTAGAGTAGTACCTGAATAAAACATCCATTCTATTGAATAGGAAATTGTGCATATTATAGAAGTTCCATAAGTAGAGTCATTTAAGCTATCAAACTAAGAGTGCATTTGGAAGATGAGTTAGAGTGGTAGCAATGAGATTGGAGCAGTTACTTCTCCAGTTGAAATTTTTGTAATAGATGCAGTGGATTACTTCAATCAAGGACTCGCAGTTCATCCAAAGAGCAGTTGGAGTGGTCCACTACTCTCCCAAACACACCCTAATAAGTTGGAGGCATCAATTGATATTGAGGAAAAGTTCCTAAAACAATGACCAAATTTACCTGCCATTTCCATCAGTGAAGTCTCTAATACCGCCTCCAACAGTTAAAGGCACAAACACATTCTCTGATGTGTACCTCAATACCTATATGAAAAATTCCATAAATAGCTTATTAAATTCTGATAAAAACAACCCTAGAATTACTATAGAAGGTTAGTTAATAGTAGCACTGAGCACTAAGAAGGGGAAGAGCATGTCAAGTCAGAGTGAGAGTGTAGCAGAAAATTACATTGTTGGTAGGCTGGTAGCTGTTAGTCTGTTACAGACCACTGTTACACCCCCTTCCCCATCTGCCATATAGAATTTTGATGTGCAAAGGACCTGGGAGTATTTGGTTGGTGGTTGAGGTACAGAAATGGTAATGAAACTAATTAATGTTGTTTGTTTAGGGGTTTCCACAAGAATGAGAATGGATTCCACATGTCATTTCAGCATTAAATACCCTGCGACTGTTTCCCTTTGTTCCCACTTCAAACTCCCTCTGTCTTCCTTTAAACATACCTCCCACTTACCAGTTTCCCCCAATTTAACAAAGTTCTCCAAACTAAAAAATGGAAACAAATTTTCCACATTTCCAACATTTTAACATAGTTAGAAAACAGGTTGATGAACAGTGCCAGTACTGTTCACCTGCCATTGGTGTGGCTTTCTGTGTACAGATGTTTTTCCATTACTAAGCAGGCTCTCAATGATTCCCATTCCATTTGTATACCAAACTTAATACCAATATCCCATTTTGATTCCCATATTTGAAAAAACCAATTACAACTTTCATACCAAATTTTGTGGAAGTAGTTGGAACACCATAACCCATTGAATAAGAATGAGGATGGATTATACTTGGGATCGAAATTTTAACAATAATAGCAAGAGTCATTTATCACAAAAACCCACTTGATTGACTTCCAACTAAAGATAAACAAAGCCATAAAACGATTACAAAAACTGAACAGCAAGTAAATTATGAAACAACAAACCTGCAACATTGGTAGATCGCCAAGAGGGAAGTCTCTGAAACCAGTAATATTCAAGAAGCTAACCTAGAATGTCACATATACAGCAAAGATATATCACAATAGTATAAGACATAGTCACATAGCAACAATGATGCCTACCTCGTCGGCTCCATCCTTGTAATACTGTCCAGCAAGATCTACTGGCTTACCAAGGTTTCTGACCTTCAGTATAGGCAACAAAATTTAGCAATATTACCAAAACAGGACTCAGCATCAAATGACTAGAACAGGTCATGAGCACTAAATCCTTTATGAACCAGACAATCCAACAACTACGTTTTATCCATGTGGAAAAGATGTGAACAAGTATATCTTCAGAATTTTTTATCCCACAACCACCCCCCAAAAAATGGCAGAGAAAATGAAAAAGAAACTGGTGACTGCATGACAAGATCAGGCTCTTTAGTTGTACTTATGTGTTTGCCTTACCTCATTTTCTTCTGTGTGCTCTCTTACATCATATTGGTCACCTTTTGTTACAACAAGATCACCTTTATCATTAGCCCTGACATCAAGACATGCAATAACCTGACAAGTTGCAGAAAACATCATAAGTCTTGATTTCTGGTAGAAAATTTATAGTAATTAGAATCATTATCAAGTCTGACAAATCTGACTGCCACAACCCACCCTCTTTGCAAGTTTTGAGGCCTTTCTTTGGACTGGCTTCTGTCTTCACAGGAAGATTTCCATTTGTTAGATAAACATTCAAAAAACACAGAATAAAGTCATGAGTGTGATGGGTACCTTTGTTCTTTTGGACTCTTGGTTCAAGAACCTTTCCAAGATAGAAAGGCCAACATCTGAAAAGACACACAAAAAAAGTATAAAATTTGTTGTTCTTGTAGGATTTGAGACATTCATACTGCTAGAGCTTAAACAAGCGCTAGTAGAAGCATATAAATTGATGTCAGGGATAGTTAGACATATATTGACATTTCCTTCACAAAGCCACTTCAACAAAAAGCCAATAAGTGGACCAGTAACCCTCTAAGTGCTTGTTAGGCAGAAGTAGATAAGAGATAAAAGATCCTTGTTAGAAAGAGCTTATATTATAAAGAACTTTTTTAAGGAGCTATTTTTATATTTGGTAAACATCTTAGATTTTCTTTTCTCACTTAAAGACCTAAGTCTACATCAAAAAGCTCTTCTTAGAAAAGCCTCAATTTGGAGCATCTCAGAAAAGAGGCAAATTGCCTCTTATCCACTATGAAAAGCACTCTGTAAAAAAACCATATTTGTCTCAGGCTTATGGTTTCTTGGAATAAATAAGAGGAAATAAGCTCCCGGCAAAGCAAACACTAAAAATTGCTTCCCACCCTCGCCTTTCCAGACCAAAACAAACCATGTTTTAAGGTAACAGAGGGAGAGAGAGAGAGAGAGAGAGAGAGAGAGAGAGAGAGAGGCAGAGAGCACATACTGACTTCTAACTGCATCTGCACAATTTACCCACAAACATTCCTCTTTATTTAGGTAGACACTGGTTCGTGTGAAATATAAAATTTTGCCTACTATGTTTCCACATAAAGGTTAAATTTTAGGGGTTTTTTCACGCTAATCTTTACTTTTTTCCTGGACATTAAAAGGAACATGGATGTCAAACCATACCACCACTCTTCTCAGGGTGAAACTGAACAGCATGTACATTTCCCTTTCTGATAGATGCTATGAAATTGTCACCATAATTGCATGTAGATGATACCCAGTCTTGATTATCATCTGACTGAAAGAAGTGGTCAGATGTCAAAATAGTTACTGACATGCAAAACAGAAGACAATATCAGCCTATCAAATATCAATAAAAGAAGGCTAAAAATTTACTGGCATTGCCCGATAAGAATGAACAAAGTAGACATGTCGGTTTCCAATTTCATCCAAGATCCCTGAATCTTTTGTTATTTCAAGTGCATTCCATCCAATATGAGGTACCCTTATGCCTTTAGATGAATCAAAACGTCCAACTACTCCAGGGATTAAACCAAGACCTTTTACTGAAAAAAATGATGAATTGTTAGCCAATTAATATTCTGCTACACCTTAGAAGGAATCGATTGATGAGATCAGATAAAAATGACAAACCTCATTTAAAAAAAAAAAAAAAAAAAGCCCATTACCTGGACCATTCTCATCACTTGATTCAAATAGTAGTTGCAAGCCAAGACAAATGCCCAGAAATGGGCGATCTTGTTCAATGTAAGTAGAGAGTGCTTCAGCCATTCTACAGAGCATAGTTCACATACATAGAAGAAACTTGAGAGCATTGACCAATAAAACTACAAAAAGAAATCCCTAATAAACAAATCACTATATGTACAAACATCCCAGGATGTCTATCTACTGACCATTGGCCATGGGGAATATCTCCCACAAGAGTCTTACCCATTCTTGTTTAGCACATCCATAGCAGCAGCAAAGGCACCTACTCCAGGGAAAATGAGGCGTTTTGCTTTCAAGATGTCCTCTGGTGTTTGTACCTGAAAAGGACGCAGAAACTAAGCTCAAAAAATACAAGAGAATAAAGCACAGGAATCTTCCTACAGTCCTATACTTTTCAAAATCAATCTCCAATCTTTCTTTCAATTGCAAATCATAAAAGCATTGCCATGTCTTTCCTCAGTTTTCTAAAATACACAAGGCATTTTTTTTATAAATAAATAAATAAAAGAGTTGAATAAAGTTGAAAAGAAAACCTACATCTTTGATACCAAAGCCAAGAAATCGAATTGCATTCCTGACACTTCGAACATTTCCGGCACCGTAGTCAAGCAGAGTTACCACTGCAATAATTGAAATGAAAATTTTAGTTAATATTGTATTTATAAAGGAGCTCAATAACCATTTCTGATAGGAAGAGAATAATTTTCCAGTTTTCACATAGATACATAGACATCTTAATGCCAATCTGTATAAGTGTTTGAGCTTAGATACCCGAATCACCGTCACTAGAAGCAGAAGCACGAATTGAAGAGCTTGCGTGAGCTTTGAATTTGAGTGCGTTAGTATTTAGCTTACAGCGCAGCAGCCTTGGAGAATAAGAACCGTAGCACGAAGACGATGAAGCAGAATTTCCAACGGCTAGAAACTGTGAAGCTGAAGTAAACGTCGCCGCTTCCATGTCGCCACCGCAGTTTCAGTCCAGGGCCACCCTGTCACCCTCATCGGTGGTTTAAACACAGAGCTGCAGATGTAGAAAGGGCCGTCTCAACTTCGGGCCGCTGATAGTGATGCTTATGATTACTTCGTAATCTTTGAAGCGCAAATGCGACCCATTAGGCCATTAAAATGTTAGCCCAAACTAGGGTGGGCTGCAAATTATGTCCTCATTGTGCGTCCTAAGAGTTTGTGTATTATGTTAAAAACTTATAGGGAAAAGGTTAAATATGCCCTCGAACTTTAGCTTAAAAGTCAATTAGGCCCTTAAATTTTTTAAAGGCGCAATTACACCCATCAACAATTCATTTAGGTGCAATGAAGTCCAAAAACAAATTAATGACCTGCTATCACAGGTCATTAGGCTTCAGGCCACCTTCCGACGAATTTTCCGGCAAAAAAAAAAAGTGACCGGCGAAATTTTCGGCAAAAGAAGTGACGGGCGAAATTTTCGGCAAATCTGGGTCGGTTGTTGGTCACCATTTTTTTGCCGGAAAATTCGCTGGAAGGTGGCCTGAACCCTAATGACCTGTAATAGCAGGCCATTAACTTGTTTTTGGGCTTTATTGCACCTAAATGAATTGTTGATGGGTGTAATTGCACCTTTAAAAAGTTTAGGGGCCTAATTGACTTTTAAGCTAAAGTTCGAGGGCCTATTTGACCCTTTGTGTATTATGTTAAGAATTTATGTGTATTATGTTAAGAATTTATGTGTATTGCATTAAGAGTTTATGTGTATTATGTTAAGAGTTTATATATATTATGTATTATGTTAAGATTATGTACATTATGTTAAGAATTTATGTATTATATTATATAATTATGTACATATGAAATAGGAGATGTTTAGGACGCATAATGCATTGTGCGCCCTGGTGCACGATATAACAATTAGGGTGGGCATTTCACAATCGTTATATCGTACACCAGGGCGCACAATCTCTAAAAATTGTTTGTTTCATATGTACAGAATTGTATATTAAAATACACTTAAACTCTTAACATAATACATAATACACATAAACTCTTAACATAATACACATAAACTCTTAACATAATACACATGAACTCTGATTTTCAAACAAAAAACACATGAACTCTTAACATAATACATATGAAGAAAAAAAAACTGTAACGGGATTGGACAGACGAAATGGTGTCCGTCGCGTCAACTCCCCCAACTTATAAACACGATGTCCTTTTGAAGCAGGGCGTATAATGCATTGTGCGCCCTAGTGCACTTGTGCGTCCTGGTGCACAATACAATTTGCCGACATTTCAGATTTCCGTTCATTGAAACATATAAAGGAGATGTCATTAAACCATAACAAAGTCAAATATGCAAGAAGAGAATATCCTTTCACATCACTCAAAGCTCAAAATTCGTGCTAAGGCATGAGCTACATGGTTTGTTGATCGTTGGACATGACAAAAAATAATATTCCTAAAACAAATAACTGAGACTTTATATATTGATTAATAACTGGATCCAAATAAGAAAAGTCACTAGTTTTACAGTTGAAACCCAAGAAAAGTGCAAGTTATCGAATTCGAATATGACATTGCTAGCATCCCTATTCCCTACCTTTCACCCAAGATAGTGCTTTCCTACTAGGGGTAGCACCCGAACCAATGTCTAAGCAATGGGTGATAGCAAGTTGTGGGCTACGACAAGGGTTTCATCACTCGTTTAAGGTATCTTGATTCGTCGATTGGTTGTGGAGGCTGGCCAGCAATGGTGTCTAAGCGACAAAAGCTACCGCCGATGGTGTTAAGTTTCAAGTTAGGCTTTTGAGTTCACAGTGTTATGCAAATTGGGGCGACGAGTGAAACCTTACAACCCTTTCGATTATGAGTAAATTTCGTGTTGTGACCTTAGTTACCAAAGAACTATAATGAAAAAATCAGCTTAAGTTAAGCATAATTGATCGGCTCAAATCAAGAGGCAATGGTTTAAACTCGTGGCCTTGTCATTACAAGCATAAATCTCTTGTCATTTTGATTGTGATTACCTTGATAATACGCAATATAATATAGAATTTCATAACACAAACACAAAAACTCACAATATAAAACACATACATATGCACCAGGGTCCACAATGCATTGAACCCTAATCCATAGTATAAGGATTGTACTCTGCATGATACCGTGTTTGGTTCAAGAAAGAACGAAAATACAATCATATACAGATTATTTCAAGAATTTAAAAATAATGTCAAAAATATTTTTTTGAATACTACCAACTCTCTATTACAATGCAGTATTTGTTTATAACTACTTTTTCAATCTAATGAAGTACAAAGAGTCAATATCGCATCTACTGAGCATCGATCCCACACAATTAGATTGAAACGCAATTTCATACAAATTTTGCTCATTTTTGTCGAACTTTTTAAAAATGAGTATCTATTATTGTGCATTCTGTCCAAATCTGCCTATTAGGCTATTACAGTTAATTTCCCTAACATCAAATTGTCCTTACATTTTGGGAGCAACTCCCAACCAAATTAGCCCACAATTGGCTTGATAATCACGAAATGTCATTCTTAGTTTAAATCGATCATCTATGAACAACCTAGACTGATCAACTATGAACAACTAAGGTCACAAGATGGACTTCAATCAAAATACACCTCAGGTAGCAGGGCTTTTCCATTAAAAAAAAAGTTGTCCTTACATTTTCGAAAAAAGAAAACATGTCAAGCACCTTGTGTTCAGATGGCATGTAGTGACCTCTCCCATGTTGACTCTTTGGGCATGTTTGAACAGATACTACAGCATAGTATTCAAAAAAGAAAAGAACACAAAAACTGAACGGACTTCACTAACACAAGCCTAATACAGGGAGAAAATTTGTTTGCAGTCCAATAGCTGGCTACTAATTACCTTCAAAGCATGAAGTCTGAAGCTTTTTCTTCCTCAAATTTCATCAAAATCATTTTGTTCATGGGTCAGCAATCTCCTCAATTTGTTCATCCTCTGAAGCCTTTCTTGCATAGTTGCATACAGCAATGGAAGAAAACTGAGAAGGGAGATTCTCTAGGCCTTTGCTTTCTCCTGTAAACACACAAAATATGCCCTAAAGATTCTATGGAACTTATATTGTTGCATAGAGCCAATAAAACCCTCCTCCCTCACTAATTTTGTGAATGTACATCGCATTGAAAGGAAAAATGCACCATTAATCAATAATCATTGATATTATGTGCACATAATTGATTGTGTTTCCCAAACTCGAAGAAAGATGGGATAACACATGCACCCAGTATTTCATTTCATCAAGAACCTGAAATCACAACACTGCTTCTGTTTTAGTAAGATTCAAAAAAGACAAAGACAAGTATATTGCATGCATACATAGATGGAAAGATGTTTAACTGTTTAAGATCAAGGTCCAACAAGTCATGATGATTGATGATCACACCCTCATGGCCTCATCTGTTGTAGGCCAAGGCCAGTATGAACTTCATCTAACTATCAACTTGTTTCCTAGACGAAAATGCACACCTCCTTCCTACTTGCACTTTCTTCTTTCCATTTTTCAAAGTTACTAACTCAGGTTCCCATGCATCAAGATCAAGGATCTCAACTATGGCCTTCTGAAATTACTATAAGGTAAGACAAGTTTTATTTCACTGGTCCATCATTACACACTAATGTTAAAAGATAATACTTCTCAGTTGTGAAATTACTCAAATTACTCCTTTATTTGTATGCAGCAGATGTAGTTTACATCAGAACTAGGTTAGGATTTTTCTTTAAATAATTTCAGAAGACCACATATGGGAAAACCAGAATATTGAAACACGTTTATAAGGTTCTAGTTTTTGAGTCAAGAATATTACCTGTAACTCAAACTTGTCCAAAGGACATGCCTTCATCAAGCAAATGTATCAAGGAGGCCTAGCTCACTGTACATGTTGCAATATAAAGATGCTTTAAGATTAGTAAGATCAAGAATTATAGAAAGCTAGGTAATTTCCTGGAAATAGAAACACAAGACGCAAAATTGAGATAAGTAATAAGTTCACAGGAAGGAAATGATTGTCCATGTTAACCTCCCCTACCTTCGAGTTGCAATGTGAAACTTTGCAGCTGAGGAAGACAGCAATGAAAATGGAGAAATTTCTTCACATGTCAATAAAATAACACACAAATTGTTAATGTATCAAGGACAACATGCAGAAGATAATCTTGCATACCATATACAGTAGAAAGCATGGTGAAAGTACTAAATTTCACTTGATCACTAAGGAACTACAATTTTTTCTCATCATTCTACACGAGTTGCAGTTTCACAAGTAAAATAATGATACAACAATGTTCAGCATTGACCATAGATCTGCCAAACTAAAATGATCCTACAGATTTCTATTCAACAACATGAACATTCATAATGAGTAAAAGAAACATGAGCATTAGTCATTTGCCTAAAATGCACACTAACCAACCTAATTTAAAAAGCTTCCTAGTTACTGCTAAAGCTGTTGTTGTTGTTGTTGTTGTTATTGTTGGTGGCTGTGGTGGTGGTGTTATTGCTATGGTGATTACTGCTCCCAACCCTCCTATTCTTCAATTGTGACAGCTCCAACTGTGTTTTCATAAAGAACTGCATTCTCTGCAACTCCAGCTCCTTTGCAAACTTCATTCTCTGCTTTTCCATCTCCACCATCTGCTGCAGCTTTGCATTCTCTGCTTGCTCGTAAGCTTCTCCGAATTTCAGAATTGCTTGAGTCAACTCTCTCACTGAATTCGCCCAATTCCTATCTCTCTCGCTGCCGCTTGCGTTGGCGGCGCCACCGTCTCTTCCTCTAGGCATTGCGTGTCTAACTACACTGGAATTCATCAGCTCCCTCTGCTGAATCCTTGGCCGCTTTTTCTCATAAGTGGGAGGTGGAGAGCTATCAGTTGAATCAGGGGAAGGCTCCGGCTCTGACTCAGACGTGTCTGAATCGATAGGAGGCCTTCTCCGAAATGCCTGTTTATGCTTCTGCTGCATCTGCAATGGCGGCTGGTGTTGCCGGAGCTGAGGAGCCGATCTAGCTCCCATAGGTATACCCATAGGAACCTTCTGGTTACTCGCGGAAGGTCCAGCAAAGCCACCGCTGCCGCTGGTATTGTTGCCCTTAGCTGTTGGGCCAATCAAGTGTTCCAGCTTCTCGAAGAATGTCCACCTGCTGGGCCCTTGGCCAGCCGCGATCTTCGCCTTCTCAAGCTTGTACTTCTTCTTCACGGTGTCGATCCTATTCTTACACTGAATATCAGTTTTTGGGGGTTTGGAATAATCTTCACGGCTGCTAACAATGTCTGCAACATCTTTCCAGTGCTGCTGTTTCAAATTTCCCCTACTCAGCTCCAGGTACCTTTCACCCCAGGCTTCAATTAGCACCGCCGTAGCACCTTCGCTCCAGCAATCCTCTCTGCCGCCGCCTCCTCCTCCGCCGCCGCCGCCGCCTCCTCCGGAGGTCTTCGACTGCTGTTGTATGGGTAAAGCCAAGGTCAAGGTATTTGTGTTCTGAGGTGGAGGAGCGGCGGCGACCGTCACCGTTATCCTCCCGTTGGATCGAGGAGAACCAGGAGATCCTGTCCCTTCCGAAGCCTGCGACTGCACCTCTTCGTCGTCTTCCATCATCAAAGCCGTATCTATATCCGCCGGAGATAAAGATTATCGCCGATCTGATGGTTGGTTGTAGAGAGAGAAAGTAAGAGAGGAGAGATAAAGAGAGAGAAGGGTATGGGCGTAGCCTGAGACGGGCCTGGGATAAACTAGGGTTTAGTTTGCTCGCCGGAAATTAGTGATCCATCAACGCTGGGAGCCAAAAACCGGCTTAAATTATTAATTATTTATATTACACATTTTGAAATGGATAAAATGAAAGTTTGAATTCGAACAAACTTAAATTAATGGTCTCTTGATTTGAATATTTAATAATTAAATTTAAATATCACAACAAATGAGAAATGAAAAATTGAAAACAAAATATGAAACTCGAGAAATGATAAAATTTAAAAATGTAAGACACTGAATATGAAAAAGAATGTATAAATAAAAAAAAGGTATATTTATAAATATTTTTCTTTAGAGAAAATTACAGTTTTAGTTTTTTTTTTTTTTTTGAAATAGAGTTATATTCATATTGTAAATTTAGTTCATGAATTATTACCACACACAAATTTTTTCTTTAATTATGTATAAAGTGATAATTTTTGTTCACTGCTAACAAATTATGTTAATATTAATAATGTATTTTAAATTTTTAAATTATTGAGGGATACTTTAGTCATTTTTTATTTATATCAATTTATATTAAATAATTAATTAATTGTTGAGTTTGACAGTCGCATTCTTTTTTCTTTTTTTCTTTTTTTGTCATTGGAGTGTAACTAAAATTTCGAAATTGTTTTGGTTTTCAAATTTACTAAATATTACTAGTTGAAATAAATATTATTAACTTTGTTGTTTTTATGTTGATCAGGTGAAGTGAGTCATCAATCTATAAGCACTTTCAATTCATATGTCATTTTCTTTTTTCTTTTTTTAAGAGTGATTCTACTACAATTGCAATTTTTATTTTCCATTTGCAATAAGACATCACAAAAAATAAACATATTGGATTATTAAAAGATATTTTAAAAAATATATTATGAAATACTTTGCTCACATAAAGAAATGAGCATTCATTTTGTATAAATGCTTTACAAAAATCTATGTAAACAAATAAAAATATTACAAATAAGACATATTGATCATATTTCACTAGTATAGAAATATGAAATCAAGCATATAAATATCACCTTGATTATTTAAAAAGATAAATTAACTTTTAACCAATAAATTGACATTTAACCTTGGAACTAGATAATGTTTATAAATATTAGAAAATTCTATGAAATGACTAATATGTCTTTCAATAATTTGAGAATTTGAAGTGCAATGTTAATTTTAATAGAATTTGTTAGTATGGATTAAAATTGTCACTTTACACATAATTAAAGGAGAAAAATATATATATGGTAATAATTAATGGACTGAATTTACAATATAGGTATAATTAATCATTTTCCTTTTTCTTTAAATATGAAATTTTTTTATTATCTTTGCACCTTGAATCCTTGATACATGTTGTCAATGTATAGAACTTCATCCTCTTCCCTTAGTGCTTAGCAAACCTTGAAACTTAAGTCCACCTTTTTGAAATTAGTTGCTCCCACTGTTACTTACATTGTCATCGTAGTAATTGTCGTTCTCATTACAATTTATTTGCATTTATAGATGAAAAGAAACTTTTCTTATTTCAACGAGTTTATGACTACAAATTCAACACTAACACCCAATTCAATTACGACAATAATGTAGTTAGTGGTGGTGATAATCTCCCCGCCCCCACTTAAAATTCATCATAACATGACTTATAACAATTGGATGTCATTAATTGAAAATTCACTAACTTATTATCAAAGACTAAATCATCAAATAAAAAATGTCATACACAGAAACAACGATGGATGCAGAAAACTGTACACAGTAAATAGGTTAACATTGGAGAGCCCTAAGTTAGTTCCTAAACTGAGAAAGGTCATTCTTGAACTAAGAGGGCAAGAACGCTTTTGAGAATTGAAGTTGATGTTTTGTCAAGAAGAAGGGGGGAATCAACATTCTACCATGCCATTACAACCCTCAAACTTACTTGGATATAGGATATTTCTCTTAGTTATGGCAAAGACCCTTGGGCTATATGTGATAAATCTTACTGTTGAACCTCATGTGATAGTGATTAAGGGGTTAATTAGATACAAGAGAAGGCTATATGTGGGCTCTACCAGTAAACTAAGGGGAAAATTGCTAGAAGAACTATACAACTCTGTTATAGGGGGACATTCTAATTTCTAGATCATTGGCTACTTATAAGATAATCAAGTCCATTTTCTATTGGCCTGCTATCAAAATGATGGTTAAAAATTATGTTAAAAACTATGAATGTGCCAAAGGAACAAGGAGGAGAATGTAGCCTGCCCCGGGTTAGGAACTAGTAGTCAGGAAAGTACAGAAGACACTAATTCAGGGCTCTTCAATGTTACAAGGAAAATTACTATCATGTAAGATGCTTGTACTCCATATAAGAGAGCTGCCACCTACTGCACCTGTTATTTTCAATTTTGTTGTTATTTCAAATGTGTCTGGTCTTAATTTGTATGCATTTGTCTATACATGATGAAGACAGTTGTATTTTGAAGATTATGGATGAATGAATTTCAATTTCTCTTTTCTCACTCTACTCTCTCTCTCTCTCTTTTCACCTCCCCTACAACCTTTGCTTTCTTCTGCTACTCTTAATATTTTTCTTGCTCTAAGGCTAAACCAGTATATGATGTTTGATTCAAAGAATAAAAATAAAAGAAATAGAATAGAATTCCAACCGAAATGGAATAAGAAAGAAATATAATAGAAATATTATCTTATTGCTTGGTTCACAATGAGTCAAAAAAATGAAATTATAAGAGGAGTCATATTCTTGTATTTGGTTGGACTAGGAAATTGAAAAAGAATATTATTTAAATAACTGAAGTATCCGGGTTGGACTTCCATTTGGAAGGTTGTGAGTTCAAGCCTCAGTGGAGGCGTTATTGGTTCTTTGTGTTTCAGTAGGTTGAGAAAGTATATGAACAGATACTACAATGTAATAGGGCCAGTAACATTCAAAAAAAATAAATAAATAACTGAAGTATCCATATTCAAAATAAAAACACAAACAAATATATATATATACATTCTCACAATCTCACCCACCATAAAATAACAAAATACAGTACAAAATATAATAAAAATTATTGTATTTTTTTTTTTTAAAAGAGATCGATAACAAAATAATATATTGAGTTAATTATCGAAATGGTCCCTTGACTATAGTGAAGTTATCAATTTGATCCTTGACTATTTTTTTTGACCAATTAAGTCCCTCAACTTTAAAACTCTTAACTAATTTGGTCCTCCGTTTGTTTGACCGTTAGTCAACCGTAAACTTGGGACCAAATTGGTAATTAGTTATAGTCAAGGGACCATTTTGGTAATTAACTTTAAGGGTGGGCAATTCGGTTCAGTTTTCTTCAGCCGAACCGTACCAAACTAGTTAGATTCGGTAATATACCGAACAACCGAATGGTAATAGATTCTTGTATACCGAACGGTTCGGTAAAAACTCGAACCGAACTGAACCGAATACCGTTTGAATTTTGGATTGCTATTTTGTTATATATTAGACTTTAGATATGGACTATGTAAACATCATACACATAATATAGAACTTTTGATAACAAACCATAAAGAAATCAAAAACATCATAACACATAATATAGAACTTTTGATAACAAACCATAAAGAAATCAAATAAAACATTTACGAGAGATACCCGTGAGAATATGAGCTGAACAACTGAGCCAACAGCAAGGGACTTGGATTTACTTTTTATTTATTTATTTATTATTATTATTATTTTTTTAAAAAAAATCAAATGATATTCGGTTCAGTTCAATTTTGCACCGAACAATTCGGATCGGTTCGGATCAATTTTTTTATCGAACCGTTTGGTATACAAGAATCCAATACCGTTCGGTATATTATCGAACCAAACTAGTTCAGTTCGATTTGGTACGGTTCGATTTGAGAAAACTAAACCGAATTGCCCACCCCTAAAGTTAATTACCAAAATGGTCCCTTGACTATAGCAAAATTATCAATTTGGTCCCAAGTTAACGGTTGACTAACGGTCAAACAAACGGAGAACTAAATTGGTTAAAAATTTTAAAATTGAAGAACTTAATTGATTAAAAAAGAATAATCAAAGACCAAATTAGTAATTTCGCTATAGTCGAGTGACCATTTCGGTAATTAATTCTTAGCTTAGCGAATAGTGATAATAGGATTAATCGTAAGACTTTGAAAGAGACTTGGAAACATTTTATGTAGGGTTTAAGAGTATTTTTAAAATTAAAAAAAAAATGTTATTCCTAATGGACTACTGGACTAGAAATAGCTAATACCAAAGAAGGCTTTGTGAATGACTATTCCTATGGCAAAGGAAATAACCCATTCGGTGAGATTCTATTCTTTGATGTAAAAACCAAACCAAACCAAACCAAACCAAACAACGAAATAGATCTATTCCACAAAATGACATTCCATTCCCATGTATTCCACAAACCAAACGTCACGTTAGTGTTATTCTATCACATCAAAAGCAAGCAAATCTCTACTTCGTGTGAACCTCCCTTGGAAGAAGTTGGCATTCATTAAGAAATTTCACGGTAGACTCGAGATACTTGTTGTCCACGCTCACAGCTAATTTGGCAGTATTTAAGAGTTGGAAACACATTTCTGATATTTCATCACACACCTGTTTAGAAATCAATACAGAATTAGACATAAAGGAGGAATTGTACTCTTAATAAGAAATGTAATGCAAAAATTGTGTGCAAATATGTTTTTCATTCAGACATCTCACAAGTTCAGCACACAATCCGTAGGACTAAGAAAGGCAGCCGATGGCTTACACTGAATGTTGATGCAATACAATTGCAGGCATCAAGTGCAAGATATCCACGAGCAGCCTAGAAGAGAATATCCAAAGTAAGACATATTCATTGGTCTTTTGAAGGTGTAAGAGTAACTAAAAAACAAATTTTGCCAAGTCAAAGGGGTAAAACAAATTTTGAAACTTTTTTAGTGTGGAAAAATCTAAGGGTTAAACAAGATACCTGATTTGACTCTAGTAAAACAATATTGTTAATGCTCTGAAGAATAACAGCAGATACTTGCAGAAGTTCTTCCTTATATGTTGGATCACCATAGAATAAACAGACATTATTCATCTGCATATACAAAAGAGTCAATAGAGAAAATATATGACTTACACTTCTGAAAATGTGCCTGATATTCCCATTCGATAAACAAACATTTGAGACCAGTTGGATATCTTGGTTGAGAAAATCAATTAGCACTGATGCTTAATAGCAATAAAGGAAGCTTCCATGCTCAGGAGGCTAGCAATGAAGCTAAGTGAGAGTACAATGTCTATGATGTGTGTCTAGGGTGAGTACAAGTAGTTGCAAGTGGTAAAATTCAACATACATTTGCAGTGCGTAAGATGTAGGTGCCTAGGTGGGGCCGGGGGAGTGCAATGGAGTAGCAGGCAGATAAATAGAACATGCTGTTAAAAGGGTGGTGCAGAGCAGAATGGAGCTCTGGTCACACTGCCCATCCATAAAATGTTGTCTTGTCAGTTTCAGACAAATCACCATTTAAAAAGTTGTTCTATAAAATTTGAGCTCTTCCATAGAACAAGCATATCTGATTAAATGTTGATAATTATCAGAAGTAGACTTCACAGCATAAGACAAAAGGAGTACCTTCTTGTGGAGTTCATGGTATGGAGGTGTATTCTGGCCCAAAGCAGCAGATGACTGGATAAGTCCACATAACACTTTTATCTTCATCCCTACTGTCAGCCTACAATATCGTGATAAAGGATGAGGGAAAAGACTAAATGGAGGCGCGGGGGGGGCAATTAAAACTAGTTATGAGGACTGAAGGTTCACCCAGATTGGGAGTTGAGGAAAGATAATATATTCTTGTGGATGCTTGTGACTCCTTGATCAGGATTACCTTCAATGAGAAACTGGAACATCAGACAATGCCATTACATGCAGGGAATCAAATCACACAATGCTAATGGCAACTCACACCATCAGGATACAAGCTTCTCAGATGACATAGATAAAGAAAACATATGCAGCACATATTATGAGTCAAACATACGAAGCCTCCTTGCCAAAAGCAGTAATCATTTGCTTTATAAGAGCACTAAAATTTTTCTTTTGTTTCTTAATCCAATTGAAACAGCGCTAAGAATTTTGGAGACTACTATTATTGTAGTACTTTCATTAGGGAAGTTTCAGGCAGCAATTTTCAGAATTCTAGAATCTGAATGGAAGGGTGCACAGAATACATACAAACGGAGATGACATAAGTCTTCAAGTTTTAAAATATTTTTGTGGATATGTATGACAAATGTAGAATTATGATAACAATCACCGAGTTTAATCTAAACATGTAATTCCTGATAAGAACAAGTCTATTCCAATCATCTTTTGCATGCGCATGTGGCAATTATTCTTCTACTTGTTCTAATACATGGGTCTCAAGCCCAGGATTAAAGTGAACCTTCCCCAAGGGATGCATCTTGGCATGCTCAAGAGCTTGAGTAGTAAGGCTAAGAGTTACTTTTCTATGAGGAAAAAAAAGGAACAAATATACATACAATGAAGAAGAAATGACATATCAGACCTGGAAGCATAACAAGAAGACTGCATAATTTGCATAATAAGTTAGTAACTCTATCGCCATAACTCAGGATCTGCAACTCTACAGATACAGTTAAGAACAAAGCAATCAGAAGGTATGCAGCAGAAAGAATTCTTCAAAGACATTGCTTAGTGGCGGACAAATAAATAATACAATTGAAATGCATTATGCATACTCATGCATAGTTGTAATTTAGTTTAAGTTTTCTTTCACTATCTACCAAAGTGGAAAATGGTATAAATACTGCATTAGAAAGTATGCAACAGGCTACCCACTATAACAAATTGTTACTATGAAAATAGTTTCCTTTCTCTACCAAATCCAGAATGCATTAGGTGCTGTGAATTGTGATCTTTTATATTACTATGCAAGGACCTGATACTAGATGAGATAAACATTTTTGCTATCTTTGAGTAGCATTTGTAGCTTTTGATTGACTAAAAATTAATTGATCATGAATTCATGGTGTCAATGAGTTACTTCAGGATTTTGCGAATTGATAGATGTTCAATTACATGACCTGCCACCTGCACAAGGAGCTTTCAAGTTTAATGCATTGAAGGCCATTGGAATGCAACTCTGGTTTGTGAGAGGGTTCTTGTCATGATTTTAGCATCAGACTTGGGTAGTTATTTCAATGGAAGCACGGATCTCCTTTTCAGGCTCTGGAGTAGTCTCAAGAATACAAGGATTCTTGTCATGATTTAACATCGGAATTAGGTATTGATTTCATTGGAAACAAAGGGATCTCTTTTTGTGAATCTGGTTTAGTCTCTATGATTCTAGGATATGAAATACAAACAGGCTCATTTATTTAGAAACCTGTCATGTTACTCAAATTGACTCTAGGACACTCAAAATTTAGAGAAGGGGCAATCTAAGTTGTCTACAGAAAAAGTTATAACCACCAAACCTTCTAATTGGTCAACATTGTGCAAGCATGTAAATACTGAATCTAAGAGTCCTTCTGAGTGCAAAACTAAACCAGCCATCAGTGCAACCTGAAACAGAAGATCTTCAGGAATATACCATAAAAATTGGTTGCCTAAGAAAAAAGCAAAACTAGAAATTTTACCTCAGCAGTTTCTAGATACAGGTTTAACTGTTTCAGACATGATGAAATAGATGGTACTGTAACTTCACAATACGCTACACAAGATTTGACAAAGCTTGGATGTTTGTTGTCATTTCTCATAGATTTAATTGCTAGGTGATTGCAGGAGTGTACCAAGGTTTCCTGCAAGTGCAATAAGATATTTTAACTGTCATTAGTAAGAGTTAATTGCTTTAAACAAATAAACAGGGTGGGGTTAATTGCTTTAAACAAATAAACAGCATTCACCCTTCGCTAGATGCTTTTTTCCTTGTTTGGGTTATTGAGAATGATTCTAATTTGACAAGATTTAATTGGTTAGCAGGTAGTCTTTAATAAGCACAACCAACCAACTGTATGAAACCAAAAAATCCCAGATGCAAAAGATCATAGAGACCAAAGCATTACCACCTCATCAACAACAACGAACTTCTGAATTCCTAAGGTCATATGTTTATAAACAGTGATAACAATAAAAAAGATTATTCAAGAAAAGTTGAGCCCGTCGCATAGGGTCTTCTTAGTATGGTTTGCTGGCTATTATACAGGACGACAGGAGTGGAGTTTACCCTGTGTACACCCTCGGGTAGTGGCTACGGGTTTTACTCGTCACTCCAAAAAGAGTTTTTTTTTTTTTTTTTTTTTTTTTTTTTTTTTTTTTTTTAAGTCATAAAAAGACTATGCAAGTTCGAACACTGACCTTGACTTCATTCATGCAGCCAAAAGCTCCACGGCTCTCAAGTAGAAATTCTAAATGGTGTTCAACTTCAGGTCCATAGTCAACCTGAATAACACAATCAGGATGTGCCTTAAAACATTCATGATATGTAACTTAGATCTAAGGATTTACTATTATGGGAAAATGTACTTCAGGGAAGCAATACTTTACCATGTTTACAAAACGAGAAATTAGACAAGCTGCTTCTCGATTTTCATCATCTCTTTTACTGAGAAGATTAATTTCATCATGCAAAGCCCGAGAAACTTCAAACAGAAACTGAATGGTCGTAGGATCTCGAATAGAAGCATTTTCACTAGATAAAAGAGAACTTCGATGAATATTCATATAGTAACTGTAAACAGCTTATAACATCTCTTTTTTTGAAATCCTGATTAAAAGAAATTTAAGTATAAAATGCCCACAACCAATAGTAGACACCAAGAAAAAACAGCAGCTCTCAGAATATACCCAGTGGCTATGCTAAGGATCTTCATATTAACAGTGTTCCTTGAGCTTCCATACATCGCATCTAAGATGTCAATAAAATGATTCTGCAAAAGAGTATAATAGATTCAGTCTACTTTATAACCAACAATTCATTGTGATCGCCCACCCGCCTACCCTGGAGGATCATTCATATTATAAACTATAACAGACTTAGTTATGATTAAAAATAAATTCTCTTTAGGTTCCCTATAAGGCTATAATACCAGATGGGTGTAGCGGACAAAGAAGAAAGGGAAGGAAAAGGAAGTAAATGTGATACAGTTACACCATTACTTCAGGCAGCATACCATATTCAATATGTTATCAATGTTGCCAAAATGATTAAGAAGCTTCATAAGTATCGATTGCAAACTTGTCAATTCAATGTCCCTAATCTCTTCACTGGAAGCTCGATCAAATATGCCATCCAATATTACATTCAGATAACTGTCCTGCATAATGGAATTGGATTAGACAAAAGGAATCCGCATAGCTAATATGAAGATTTTCTCATGTCATGTAGCAAAACCCCAGCATTGCTGAAATCAAAGGTTTAAACACATTGGGCCATACAATTGCGTGGTAAGAATTCAGTTAACTTACCATCTGCTTCTGAAGTATAATTTCTGCAAAAGCATCTACAACTTTAATGTACTCATCAAGGCTATCATAACGAGAAACAACCTGAAATCGTAGTAATAAGCAAAATGTTTTGCTGATCAGTACCAATCCTTTGAGAGCTAATTTAAAAAAGCCTTAATGCCAATGTTAAAAAACTAACTGAATTTAAGTCTAACATAATATGTAAATATAAATAAATCCTTAATTGGTAATCAAAGTTGTTTTCTGAAATTTTTTAGATAGCTCCTTCCCCATAAGAGATGACAAATCAGAGAATAAAATGATGAAACGTTCTCTCCTCAAGCTGAGCATTATTCCAATCAAATTTCCTCTACATGTGCAGCAAATCTCCCACAAACAAAGAATACAGAAATACTAGCTACCATAACTAAGTACAAAGGTGCCATGAAAAATGCAATGAAAAAGGAGTATTACCTGAATAACCTTCTTTATAACAATATCAACCTCGCTAACTTGGGATGTATTTTCACACAATCGCAGTCCAAGTAACTTATAATTCAAAGACTGCAAATTAAAAATGTTTAACTGTCTAGAGCAATACTCTTAAAACCCAAGGGAAAAGCAGATTAAGTGTTAGACATGATAAATACAACCACATCAGAATTCCACATAATATACCTGATCAAAAGAGTAATCATTGCTGCACTCAATAAGATGAAGAATGTCTAGGGCATTTAAGCAAATAATTCCTACAGGGAGTTCCTTTAATAAATGATGGAGAATAATTGAGCTGCAAGAAGAATTTCCAAACAGTTTTGATTGGCTCCTTCCCAGTCCAAGCCCCACAAGTATGTCACCAACCTGCAACTGTTTCACACAAAGAGTACGTGTGTGTATATCCAAAACACAGACTGAAAGCTAGTGTAACAATCTGAAACTATAATTTCTTAAACCACTAAGAAACATGTATAAAATCAATACCAACCCCATTTTAATCAGGAAACCTGAAGTTTCCTCAAATATGTTGTGATAAATAACCATGTTTAATAAGAACATAGTTTTTCCATGTAACCTATCATCCAAAAAGAAAGGGAAAAACAGTTTCCAAGCAGCACCAAACACTAGATTAGACAAACCTAATCAGTTCAAAAAGAATTTTTTTTGAAAGAGAGATTGTATTCATAGGGAAAAACACCTGGGGTAGAAAGGATGCACAACAAGAGCCAACAGCAAATGGAACTCCAAACAAGTTTAAACCTGTCCAAAAAGTGAGGTTTAAAAGGGGTCTTTCCTTGAGTCCAAGAAAAGATCCTTGAAATTATCCACAGATGAGAGTTGACCTTCAAAACAGTGACTATTCCTTTCATTTCTTATAGGAAAAGAAGGGTGAGGTTCCATTACTTATAGTCAGTTCAAAATTATTCTGACAGCATGAAATATCCAAAATTATACTTCAGCACACACTTTTAGACAAAAAATGGTAGCATCCAAAATAATAATCCCACCAACCTATATAACAGTTGAATGAAGTTTTTTTTGTTGTAAATACAAAGCCCTTCAGATATGAATTAAGTTTCAGGCAAACAGATAACTGATGTGGTCAAACACCAGATGCAAAAGAAGGTCCAGTTGTCAAAACCAGCAAAGAAATGATTTTTTGGTTTTCCTTTTTGTGAATAAACAGAGACCAGGAAAACATACACTACCCCCTCCCCCACCTTTCTCAAAAAAGGCGAGTACAAAAGTACCTTAACTAGTTTTACTAACCGGATTACAGTCTTTGAATAAGCATTTCATGATGTACTCGACAGCTGGTTCAACTAATCCCATGAGCATCTTTTTTTCTGAAAGACTCTGATATTTGGATTTTTCCATAGATGCGATATCCATGAAAAGAGTTTTCATGTCATTAATACAATTTACCAGATACCCTGTAATGAAGGAAATTCTATAATTTAGGAAGAACAATATCATGAAAATTTACTGCCAACTAATGCACCGGATTTGAATTTTCACAGAAGCATGAATAGAAAAGGACCCAGGCTAAAACAACACCTCCCTAGATAGCCCAGTGAAAAATGTTTCAAGTTGTATAAAAGGTCTCTAAATTCATAAGATAAACAAGGGTAGAGACAGTCAGCCACCCTGAGGTCAAGGGTACAAACCGCAACATATTCCTTGACAACTTAGCAACAAAATAAGAAATGAAAATTTAAGTATATAATAGTACCTACTGAATACCTTGGTAGTTTTTCATACATTAAGCTAAATAAATATACAACAAGATACCTATAGAATGATCTGGTAGCTTTTGCGCACAGTGGACCAAATATAAGCGACAATAAAATGATGCTAAAGGATCTGAAATGCCCCTTATCATCATAACTAATCGATGAATGCAATCCATGGGTTTGTCAAGAAGGAAACGCCAGCAAGGCAACAAGGCAAGCTCCAAATAACTGCAAAAAACATTTCAGACGACAAATAGATCTCTAAATTTTGTTCAAAACATATAACTAAAAAAGACAAACCATAGTCTCAAATAAAGCTCAACTTAAAGATGATCAAAGGATGGGAAATTACAAATAAAAAATTAAGCACTCTTTGATCATGTTTCAAATGGGAAAATTCAAATATGCTGTATTGCTGTCTTTAAATTATTGCCAAAAAAGTCAAGTGCAACTTTCACATCCACAAAGATACAAGTCCCATAAAATCCCCACAAAATGGAAGAAATAATAGGCTGCAGCAACTCATTATTTATTATCTATCCCAAATGAATTGGTCCATACCATAATTTTTTCTCCTATTCTTGATTTTATATAAAGGGCTAGGTAGAATGCAAGGCAACCTAGTCCAGATTTTGCTCCACTGAATTATTTTAGATAAAATTAAACAGCCTGCTGTTGTAAACAAGTACACAGAATCAACAAAAATGATGTGATAATATAATGGGCCCAATAATTTGATTTACATGCGTGGAAGAAGCTCACGGACGGAAGCAACTTTGCAGAACCAATTATAGCAAGTCTCTTTAGCATCAGTGCAGATATCACTAGCCCGAAAATTATCTGCCAAAAATGAAATGTAGGTTTTAGGTAAAAAAGGAACTTCAGAGAATCCAGATAACAAGTCTAAAAGACTCATCAAGATTGCTAAAATACAGAAGATAAAATGGGGGATGAATATAGCATGTCATTCTGTCACCAAGCTGCCTCCTATGATAACGATCAAAATTACTTCCAAAAAGAATCAAAGATTCCTGAAGTAATGGTGTTGAGTTTATCAATAAAATAATTCGCATAAGCCCAACACTACAAAATCATTGATTTGAGTTCAAGATCCACGTTGTATTTTTTATTCAACATTTTGAATTCATTTTGCAGCAGAATATAAAATAGGATGACACTTGTACAGTAAAGCATTTCCTAAGAATTCCTAAGTGAATGAAAAATAATCAACTAAGCAAGCAATAACCAACTGAAGAAAAAGTTTAATTGTCTTAACTGTTGGAAAAACCTAGAGACATTTATGTAAGAAACTGCAGAAAAGGTCGGTAAATGAATTAGTAAGTGAGCAAAATTATTGAGTAGGAGGATGTAAAATACAAACCAGGCAAAGAGTGAATAACCTTTCCATCTTCACCATATTTGGCTTTTTGAATGATGCGTTCCCAGACTAGATGCCCAAGCATATCAATTACATCTGTAGCTAGAACAAATAGAGTTGGATAAAATTGTGTGCCAGATGTGTCCATTAGTAGCCTAGCAACCTGTTGAAGAGAAGCAATATACAAATCTAAGACTCACAAAGAGTAGAAAATGTTGGCCAGCTGCCTAAAGTCACATCAAGTTCTCTTCAATTTTAATGATCTTTGTTAGAAGAATAAGGGTGTTAGTTAGAACTCTCCTCCCTACCTAGTATTTCTCTAGTTTGAATTGTGTGGTAGTGTTTTGCATATCTCTGTATATAAATAGTCTCCTGTACAGTAGCAGTATGAGTGAATATATACACAGTACGATTATTCTTCCTTCCTACCTTCAACAATCTTAATGCTCATAATTATGCATTCATTTAAATATAGAATTATATTTGAGTAACATATTATGCAACATTGTTAGAACAGAAAGAATTCTTTATTATTCATTTATTCATATGTGAAACATGTGTACACCACCCCTATCTATACATACATAACGTATAGGCCTGCCCCATTACTCAAACCCTACTAGGGTAAGGGTTACATTCCACACTCCCCCTCAAGTTAGAGCATAGATATTGATCATGCCTAATATTTTACAAATATAATGAACTGTGTTTCTATTTAGCCTTTTATAAATATATTTGTTAATTGCTTCCTGTTTGTACGCACAATGTAAAAATTAATCCCAATGGAACCTTTTCTTATATCATTATATGAAATGATGACCAATCTCAATATATTTTGTTTGTTCATGGAAAATTGGATTGTTAGAAATACAAATTGTGAAAGTGTGAAGGGTTTCATCTATTTTCCACACATAGAACTGTACAGATTACAATAATTTATACTGGAAACTAGCTATAACCTAATGGACCCACTATAACGGGCCTAGGGTTTCAACACTCCCCCTCAAGCTGGAGAGTATAGATCATAAGCTCCAAGCTTGTTACAAATATATTCAACTCTAGGAGCTCTAAGGGATTTCGTCAAGATATCAGCTAACTGATCTGCAGAATTGACAAAGCTAGTTTTAATACACCCTGACACAATCTTCTCTCTAATGAAGTGGCAGTCAACCTCAATGTGTTTAGTTCTTTCATGATAAACAGGATTTGACGCGATGTGTAGAGCTGCTTGATTGTCACATATCAACGTCATTTGGGCAACATTGCCACATTGCAATTCTTGTAGTAGGTGTTTAAGCCACATAAGCTCACATGTGGCAAGCGCCATGGCTCGATATTCTGCTTCAGCACTGGACCTAGCGACCACATCCTGCTTCTTACTTTTCCAAGATATGAGATTACCTCCAATGAAAATACAATAACCTGAAGTAGAGCGTCTGTCAAATGGGCAACCAGCCCAATCTGCATCACAATACCCAACAACTTGTGAATGTCCTCTATCTTCATATAATAAGCCTTGTCCCGGTGCTCTCTTGATATACCTTAGAACACGAACAGCAGCATCCCAATGAGAATCACAAGGCGTCTCAAGAAACTGACTCAACACACTAACTGCGAAGGAGATATCCGGTCGTGTGATCGTGAGATAATTCAGTTTTCCAATTAATCTCCTATATCGCTCTCGGTCAGGCAATGGCTCCCCCTGTCCTGGTAGGAGTTTAACATTCGGATCCATTGGATTATCAACTGGTCTACTGTCCAACATGCCAGTTTCTTCTAAAATATCCAAGGCATACTTCCTTTGAGAAATAACAACACCACTGCTAGATTGAGCCACTTCAATTCCAAGAAAGTATTTCAGCTTACCCAAATCCTTAGTCTGGAACCGACTAAAAAGATACTCCTTCAACTGAAATATGCCTTCTTGATCACTCCCTGTAATAACAATGTCATCCACATATACTACAAGGTATATGCATTTCTCATTAGAATGACGATAGAAAACAGAATGATCAACCGCACTTCTAGTCATACCAAACTCACATACCACAGAACTAAACCTTCCAAACCAAGCTTGTGGAGATTGCTTTAAACCGTATAAAGAACGGCGAAGTTTACATACCAGACCAGACTCCCCCTGAGCAACAAACCCAGGTGGTTGCTCCATATAAACCTCCTCGTGAAGATCACCATGAAGAAAGGCATTCTTGATATCCAGCTGGTGCAAGTCCCAATGATGAATGGCTGCCAAAGACAAAAGTAACCGAACTGAAGCAATTTTAGCAACCGGGGAAAAAGTATCAGTATAATCCAAACCAAAAATCTGAGTATAGCCTTTCGCCACCAGTCGAGCCTTAAGACGATCAATTGCGCCATCAGGGCCCACCTTCACCGTATAAATCCATCTACAACCAACCACAGTTTTACCAGCAGGAAGAGGAACCAACTCCCACGTGCCACTAGACTGGAGGGCCTCCATCTCTGTTAACATGGCTTGACGCCAACCTGGATCCGAGAGAGCCTCACGAGTGGATTTGGGTATGGACACAGAAGACAGATGAGAAATAAACGCAAAGTAAGGGGAAGAGACACGGTGATAACTCAGAAAGGTATATATAGGATGGGGGTTACGAGTAGAACGTGTACCTTTTCGAACAGCAATAGGTGCCTCAGCAAGATCAGTGTCAGATTGCAGTGGAAGTGGTGGAACCGCAGCCGGAGGATCGGACAGCACTGGCAAGTCACTAGGGACCTCAGGGACTGCAGGGTGAGGACGCCGGTGATAAACCTGAAGGGGCGGGTTAAGAGCAGTCGGTTGAACTGGAGGAACAGTGGACTGGACAAGAGGAAGTGGACCAAGATAAGGTACGGGGAGCACCTCAGAAACAGGGATCGTGTCTCCTGAGTTGGGCTGGAAAAACGGTGTGGACTAAATAAAGGTGACATCTGCGGACACAAAGTGGCACTTTAGTGCTGGAGAATAACACCTATAACCCTTTTGGACACGAGAATAACCCAAAAAAACACACTTGACTGCTTTAGGATCTAATTTGGATCGACCTGGAGTCATGTCATGAACAAAACAAACACACCCAAAAACACGAGGAGGAACAGGGAAAGGATCAACAGAAGGACACACAATGGAATATGGGGTGTCATTATTGAGAGCAGAAGATGGCATGCGATTGATTAGGAAACAAGCAGTAAGGATAGCATCAGCCCAGAATTGGGAATGAACATGGGAGTGTAACAACATAGTACGGGCAATTTCTACTAGATGTCTATTCTTACGCTCAGCCACTCCATTCTGCTGAGGTGTGTAAACACATGACCTTTGATGGCAATATACCACGAGATGTCATATATGACTGAAAAGAATTAGAGAGATATTCTTTAGCATTATCACTACGCAAAACACAAATGAGTTTGCCAAATTGAGTTTGTATTTCAGCACAAAAAGTTTGAAAAATCTGAAACAATTCAGAACGATCTTTCATAAGGAAAACCCAAGTGCACCTTGAATAATCATCAATAAAGGTTACGAAATAACGAAAACCCAAAATAGAGTTGACACGACAAGGACCCCATATATCTGAATGAACTAAATCAAAGAGGGACGCAGCCCGATTATTGACTCTTCTCGAAAAAGACTGACGTGATTGCTTTCCAAGATGACACGACTCACACTCAAAAGACTCAATAGACAGACCTGGGACCATCCATTTTAGTTTAGAGAGACTAGGATGACCCAAACGACTATGAATAAGTAAAGGAGACTCTGTAGAGGCAGAAGCAGCAACATCACCACCCCGCATGTAATAGAGGCCCTGTGACTCATTGCCGGTGCCAATCACCCTCCCCGTACTGCGATCCTGCACAACAACCGAATCAGCACAAAAGGTTATGGAACAATTGAGAGTACGGGTAATTTTACTCACAGAGATAAGGTTGAAGGGACTGTTAGGGACATATAAAACAAACTCCAAAGAAAACGATGATATAGGGGAAGCCTGACCAACACCAATTGCTGGTGTTTGATGACCATTAGCTAAGGTGACCATGGGTAAAGTCTTAGACTTAGACACATTATGCAAAAGAGAAAGGTTACCGGAAATATGATCTGAAGCACCTGAGTCCAATATCCAAGAATTTGGAGTATTGGTGTGTGAAAGACAAACCAAAGATGAAGTACCAGCATTAGGTGTGGAAGATTCAAGGCGGGATGCTGCTTTAAGTTGGAGATACTCTTCATATTCCCTAGAGGTCATCTCAACTGGGGTAGAGGTTGGCTCATGAGTCTGACTCTCGGATGCAGCGGCCTGGACCAGATTAACAGAACGGGGAGGCCGACCATGTAACTTCCAACAACGATCTTTGGTATGACCATCTTTGTGGCAGTATTCACACCGAGGACGTTTGCCACGACGAACACCACCACCACTAGATGGTCCAGAAGGTCCTCTATCCACAGCCCGAGTAGCTAGAACTGATGATTCTCCAATAGGTTCAATCGAGGGAGTTGAGGCAATACGAAGCAGTCTGGCAGCGGCTTCAGTGTAGGTAGGCACACTAGGACTAGATAGAATCTGATCACGAATGTGAACCTGGTCAGGCCGAAGGGTAGCCAAGGTCATCACCATAAAGAACTTATCATACTGCTTCGCATGATTTTCTGACGTCTCCTGATATGGAAGTAAATTATGATACTCCTGTTGTAAAGCTTCCATCCGACCCAAGAAATCCTGTGTACTCATATCAGCAGTGGAACGGAAATTAAGCATATTAGACACAAGGGAATATAGCCTTTGGATATCATTAGTATACAATGACTTAGCTTTATTCCACACATCATAACAAGTTTCATAAGACTTGTAAATAAGATAAAGTTTAGGGTCAATGGATTGCCACAACATATTGCACAACAACGCATCTGACTTTTCCCAATCTGATTTCTTCGATTCTTCAATTTCCCCAACCTTTCTGGTTAGATGGTCAGACATCCCCTGGCTTTTGAACCAGAGTTTTACAGAAGCAGCCCATGAAGTATAGTTTTCACTCCCAACCAACTTGTCCATAGTAATAGTAGGATACGAGGTAAAAGACGAAGCCATACCAACAAAATCAACAAACAGTGTAGAGGTTACCAACAAAATCAACAATCTGTAGTGTTTCACTGTTTCTGGCCGGCGGTGGTCGGCGGCGGCGGTGGACGGAAAACGGCGGCAGCGGCCGGAGCACGGCGGCAGGGAAAACAGCCAACACTGCCGGAAGCGTCTCGACGAGACGAGTCCAATGGTGGTGACGGCGTCTCGATCGGAGATCGGAGGAGAGAGATATGGCTGGAAAACAGCAGCGGATCCCGGCTGACGGCGATGGCGCGTGGCGGCGCGTGCGGCGGCGGACGGCGACCGGATTCTGGGCACAGACTCGCGACGAAGCTCCGGTGAGGCCTGTGGTCTCGGTTTGGGAGAAGAACCACCAGGCAGAGGTCGGAGAGAGAAGATCAGTCGCGGCGGCAGTGAACTCCGGTGGCGGCGGCGGTGAGGCGGGGAAGAGAGGGGAAAACCTATCTAGGGTTTAGGCTCTGATACCATGTGAAAGTGTGAAGGGTTTCATCTATTTTCCACACATAGAACTGTACAGATTACAATAATTTATACTGGAAACTAGCTATAACCTAATGGACCCACTATAACGGGCCTAGGGTTTCAACACAAATAACTGCCTAATTGTTGCACCGTAGATTCAATAGTACAAATGTCTTAATGGCAACAACCTTCAACAAGTTATATATCCATACTAGTTCACAAGTTGTTTAAACCATATCATTAAATTTGGATTCTGCACTAGACCTTGCAACCACACTTCGCTTCTCCGTCTTCCACGAGACCAAGTTTCCTCTCACATCACACAATATCCTGTAGTCAAGCTCTTGTTAGTTGGTGAACCAACTTACTTAGCACCAATGAATGTTATACCTGTGTGTCCATGTTCAGCATACAAGATCCCTTTACCTAGTTCATTCTTCACAAGCTTAACAATTTAATGGACACTTCCCATGCAGCCACTATAGGAGCCTCCAGGAAAAAGCAATGTTCGAACGACTGAAAGAGTGATGGTGGGATAATTGAGCTTTTTTACTAGGTGTATGTAATGTTCTAGATTCTAAAATAACTCTCTCAATAGCTAGAAGCTATCAGTTTGACACTGATCTATAGAAGTTTCATAGGGTTTTGGGTCTAGCAATCCAGTATCATTGAGCAATTATCAAGAAATACCTCAACAGACCAATATCTTTAGTGTGAAATCTTGTTAGAAGGAATGTCTTGAGCCCTTCAATGCCTTTAGCACCACTACCACAATATTAATAGAATGCAACCGTGATTAGTGTGTTTGAAAACATAGTATGATCGCAAGTACTCTTTTGTAAACCAAATTCCACTACTACACTGCTAAACCATCCAAACCATGCTCAGAGTAACTGTTTCAAGCCATATAAAGATTTCCTTAGTTTGAATACCTTCCTCACCCCCTCCCCTGAGCAATAAACCCAGGTAGTTGTTCCATATAGACCTCTTTTGCCAAGTCACCATGAAAAAACTCATTTTTGGCATCCAAGTATCCAACTAATACAAGGCCAATGACAATAGTAGCTGAAGATATAAAAATGCAAACTTAAGCTTCACTATAGGAAAGAAGGTTTCAGTATAATCCAAGCCATACATCTAGCCATAGCCATCACTACCAAACACATCTTTAATTGAGCTACTGACCCATCTGAATTAGTCTTGACTAACTACATACATCCATTCTTACCAAGAGGAAGATCAACAAGATCCCATGTACCGTTGTTTTCTTCCATTAAAATACTTCCATTTAACATGAGATAAAGCCCAATGCAATGTTTTGGGAACAAAGATAGAGTCTAATCAGGAAATAAAAGCATGAGAAGAAGCAATTAACTAACTATATGAAACAAAAGAAGTCATGGAGAGAACAAAACAGCGTCTATCTTTATTGAGGGCAATAGGAAGTTAAATTAGAATCAGTTGACAACGGTTTTAGTAAGGGAAGTGTAACCTTTGGCGCAGCTATAAGCATTGTTGTTAAGGTGTTGCCTAGGCGTCCGGTTGGTGGAGCCCAATCGCCTAATGATCTCGCCTCGCCTTACCAAAAAAAACCTACTAATATGTAGCTGAGACCCTGAGACGCTAACTCCCCCCCTCCCAGTCCCAGCCTCGCCTTAGTGGTTGTTTACTTTGTTTCATGACAGGTTATGGCTGAGAATGAAAATAACCACAATTATGATCCATCAATGGACCTAAAAGGAAGGCTAAATCTAAAGATCCATCACCCATGCCGGAAATGCTAAATTATTGCATAATTTAGTGCTTATTGTTGAGATATGAGAATATGTTTATATGCTAAAAATGCTAAATTATGAATTGATATATATATACACACACACACACTCATCGCCTAGGCAACTAGGCGGTCGGTGGAACCTAGCCTTGACACTCCGCCTTAACAACAATGGCTATAAGTAGGTCTACCCTGTCAGCATGAGTACACTTGTACTGTTGGAGGTTTAGGAAACTCAGTTAACGGTGAAGTAGTGATAGAATATTTGAGAAATTCATCTTCAATAACATAATTGTTCAGAGAGACAGATGTGGAGTTTCTAAAGAAAGGATTGTCTTCAAAGAAAAATAACATCTTGTGTTGCATATCGACCCAAGACATGAGAATAGCATCTGTAACCCTTTTTAGTACAATGGTATCCTACAAATTCAAATATCTTAGGAGGAACAGGGAATATAGGTGTGGAGGGCCATTGAATTGAGTATGGTGTTTGTCCTTGAAGAACTAAGTCAAGAAGGAAGTTCGGTAATAAGGAAACACACATAGGCAGAGTTCAAAAATAAAAGGTTTTTTATAAAAATAGTACCTTAATTGACAACTTAAGAGATGCTACACGGTTATCTGCCTTCCAAGCATGATTAATCTCATCTTTGAGTTCATAGAGGTGAGAAACATACTCCCGGTGGCTGATAACTTTAATCCCTTCTTCAGCAAATGTGTCAGGATCTTCAAGTTCCTCTAAATGTACATTTGTTGATGGTTTCTCATTCCCTGCCACCAGTAACTCATAAATCCCATTTAAGGAGAGCAGCAAAAGATTCCCGTGATTTAATAGGAGAAAATTACTATTGAACAATAGAGGGACAAAGAAAACCCCAAAGAAATTAGAGGTAAGAAGAAGGACAACAAGTTTTATGTGGAATATATCATACCCTTGGCACTCTTCATAATTGAACCTGACATCTGTAGAAGGTATGACATAAAGTACATGAATATTCATGTTCTTAGCTGTAAGAAGATTGAAGAAGGTTTACTTACTGAAGAAATAGAAATCATTCTTGAAATGGGAAATCTTTTCATCAAGAAATTCCTGAAAGAAGTCCATTCCTTCTCTGATAAAGGAGGAGAGACTTCACTGGGGGATTTAACTCCATCTGGTAAATCCTTTGAAGAAGCATCAGCTTTCACATCATGTCTCCTTAATGGATCAAAGAAGTCATCCTTCCCATAGTCCGCAACGTCACCCTACAGAAAGAAGTTCACCAAAAGAGCCAAGAGTAAAAGGAACGTCATACATTGAACCCAAATGATCTTCCATTGGCAGGGTAAAGGCATGTACGAATCACTACAGTTCTAGTTATTTGCACCATTAGATAGTAAGAACGCTTCCACCCTGAGCTCTAATGAATCAACTTAAGATTATTGAGCAAATTGACTACATTGGGTTTGCCATTTATGCACAACAGTGTACTACTTGAAGATAATAAGATGTTGGAATGTTGGATACCTCTTACAAAATTTGATTTTATAATTCTTTGATATGCCTTTATTATAGAAACAAAATACTAAGTATAAGAAAAGAATATCCAAACCAATATAAGAAGCTTAAATAATAATAATAATAATAATAATAATAATAATAATAATAATAATAATAATAATAATAATAATAATAAACTAACCATGAAACAGCCTGATAAACAAAAGTTCTTTTGAATTCTGAATAACCAATTGGTTTAATTTTTTTTTTTTAAATTGCAATGTACTCGGTTGTTATGCTTAATAAATATACTCCAATATATACAAATAAATGTGATGCATTATTTTGATGTTAAATTATGTAATCTTTTTCTATATCCTAGTTAAGTAATTTTTTGTTTGTTAATCCTATATTTTGATATTATTTTGTCAGTTATATTTAGGTTTTTTATGCTTATAAACATTAGTACAAAATAGTAAGCATAACAAACTAAGACTGATTATTACAAATAAAAGTTAATTTGCATTTCAACTAGTAAATTTTAAATAGTCATCATTTTTTTTAAAAAAAAAAATATTTAAATTTATAAAAGTAAATTACTATTAAACAAAAAAATTAAAATGTATTATAGATTATATTAACTTTTTAAGTCTTAAAACCAAAAGGGTGGCCGAGTTGTTGAAACGTGATTTTACTACAAGAATATCACCATCCCCCAAGTCTTCCTAGTGCAATCTACTCCTTTGCAGCTTACGAGTTATTCATCAATTTTTTTTTTATTTCACGAATTTCATTAGTATGCAATTAATTCCAAATTTATCTAGCGACGTTGTTTCAAGCATGACAATTTCCTTTGCTTAATAGGAACTATTCTTCACTGCAAATGAAAATTTGATAATAATTGATAAAACATCATAACTAGGTGCTTTGAGTGCAATTAAACCCTATAGTACGTTATTAGTACGAGAAAAAAAAATTGAAAATGCGAAGAGATTGATGTGGACCTGGTGATGCGGCGGCGACGGAGTGGAAAGAGGATGAATTGCTGCAGGTACGCGAGGGAGAGCGTGCGCCTCTGCTTCGCCCCTATAGTCTCGATCGCGGAAATTCAGCTCCATGAACAATTTTGTCTCTAAATTGAATTGAATCTACCCTTAACTATTAAAGAAAACACTCAGTTGAAAATTGAATTGAATTGAATCTAATAGAAAGAACTGCGGAGCAGTTTGCTCAGTGTTTTTAGTCGAACGGTCATTTTGGTTTCACAAAGGCTTTCCGCGATTATAACGATTTTAGGTATATTTAGAAATTTGGAAAATACTCCATAGACATAGTCACACACAAATCTCCCAATCGTATCAATAAAAACAAAACAAAAGTCTAATTTGATATAAAATGCATAATTCTTTATTTTTCCATCTTCTCCATCCTCCCATTTATCGACTCTCTCATTTCTTTTTTAGTGTCTTGCTCATTTCTTTTCAAGTTATAATTTTTAAACTAAGAATTTGATTTATGAAACTAAAATTTGGTTTAATAAAGTAGTTCAATATATAAAATTGAGTTTACTCCAACTCTAATTTTAATTCTATCTCTTAATTTTATAAATATTAAAAATTCAATATAATTTATTGGGCAAGTATGTTTCATTGATTTTATTGTGTAACTCAAAGTGTATTCTTTTTTCAACATTATTGTATAGCATGATCAATATTTATTTATTTATTTGAGTTGAATTTCATTCCATTGTTAGTGTGTGTGTATAAATTTGTGTCTGCAAAGAAATGTGGTGTGATGGATTTTGATTTATTTGTATTCTATTCTATGTTAATAGATGATTATGATGAATAGCAGTATTTTGTTTGAAGATTTTAATTTTGGTTTCATTTGTATAGATGGTTAATAATTATGTTCATGCAAGTATTTTGAGTGCAACAAGTATAACACTAACCACTATGATAGTTCTTGTGCAACAACTTAGGAAGAGGAAGACCGACAATGAAATTATAAAATAAAAAAAATCACATTTTTCCATGGACGGATTCAAAAATCCTCACAATTCTTTATCATTTCACTACCAACGTTTGAATCTATGATCATTTATTTGGAATGGTAATCGGAATGTCATCACACTATATGGTAGTTAGCAACCAATGAGATATTTAAAAACAAATAAAATAAAATACTTAGAGTACGAGCCAGTGGGGGCTGTAGATTCAAACCCCTAACATTTAGAGAAAAATCATATGTTTTACCATCTAAACTAATACACATCTTTGGTTAAATTTATGTAAATTTAGTATTTATAAGTTAACTATGTGTATACAATGGGCCTATACATACAATATATATAAAGAGGATAGGCGAGGGGAGTGGCCGGGGGCAGTTGCCCCCACTGTGAAACCACCAGTGATTGTTTCCCAACAACCCTCAGTCGTTATATACGCAAATGGTCAAATTGATTGATCAAATCACCCGACCCGGATCACCAACATGCATCTAACCCGACACCGCGTGGAATTCCAACAGGCAAAACTCCAACGGGCAGAACACCAACGGGTGAAAATATTATGGCCATTCATTACATTAAAGGGAGAGAATTAAAGCTTCAACGCCTCATTCATGACTCTTCATGTTATTGTCGTTAGCCTCAGCTCCTCAATTATGACTCTTAATGTTGTTACCGTTAGGACCTAGTATAAATAGAACTCCCCTCAGCTAGCAAGGGACACGCCATACACTGTATTTTCTATACTGAGACACTAAGGCAATACAACCATTGTACTTCCCACAACAATATTAGTCTCATAATAATATTCCCGGTAATATATTTACCGTCAACATGTGAGCATGTTTTCACCTGAATCTCCCTTTATAATCTTATATACATGGAGAGCGATCAAATGAGAACATGGTCCTTTTGCAAAAAGTGAGAATTGATCTTAACTAACTCATCAAGCTAAGGTTAATCAATGGCTGAGGGTTACATTTTAGTAATAAAAAAAACACAAGTCAATTTTATCATTATTGAGAAGTTTTAATATTTATAAAAAGAACCCTACCTTTTTCACAATTGTTTTTTAGCAACCATCAGTCGTTGATCTAGATACCTAGATGGATAGACTAGATCATTCCTCATTTTTTTACATTCTTCCATGTTCTCATGTGAACCCTTCCCTATATATGGTATTGGTAATTGTGTCATTGGTTCAAAATAAAAATCTCAATAGTTTAACATTCCACTATTCATAGATTATAATCTTATATATGGTGGTTAAAAAAATATGAAATAGCGATTCTGAAAGACCCAAATACTTTACCCTATACCAAAGTTTTATAAATAAAAACAACATGCACATACTCAATAGACTTAAGGTGCATTGGCTTAGTAAAAAATGTGAGCAATACTTATAACCAACTAGTTTATCATGCTTTATGTTCGGTTTCTTCTAGTTCAACTTTTTCTTTAATTGTTGATGATATTAAATAAGTGGCATTTACTATAAATGGTGTTCACTTTTGTTTTGCTAAGCGATCTGCGAATCGTGCTGCCCATAGTGTTGCTAGAGAAGCCGTTTATATGTCAAGCTGCAGGGAGTGGTTCAATATTCCTCCCCCTTTTTCTTGCTGATTGTATTTCCTCTGATTTAATGCATTAATCTTTAATCTTCAAAAAAAAAAAAAAAATTGTGAGCAATACTAACCAAATATTCTGGGAATTGGAATGGGAGAAACATGGTGGATCAAATAAGATGTATGAAGGTGAATTTCATTGTTTGGTTGGTGGAAAAAGAATTACTGTGAATATTAATTCTATTGATTGGTTAGATTTGGAATTGTAAGGAATATTAATGAGTATAAAGACCTATATGCCCCTACAAATTAATAAAAGTAATATAATTAAAAAAGAAAACAAGGGTAAAATAGGCAATCTATTCACTTTTTCTTCCCATCTTCCATGGAAAACAAAATCCTTGGTCCAACCAAGGATTTTGTTTTCCTCAAATTTGTGGAATTCATTTTCCATTGGAAAATGAATTCCATGAACCAAACACTAGAAAACAACATTTTCCTTCACTTTAAGGAAAATGTTTCCCTTTGAAAAATATTTTCCATGAACCAAACATCAATTTATCTACACCGAAGGAGTATAGTCGATTTATAAAACTATATATATATATATATATATATATATATATATATATGATCAAATAAGAACTTGTCCAAAGTAAAAAATTAGAAACCAATTAGAATCGTCCATCTATAAAAATCTAACAACTTTAAAGGATGAGAGATTAAAAAAAATGTGATGATATTTTCGTAAATAATTTGCGCTTTAAGTACCAGTGACAACACTATGGGGGAGCGTTATGCTGTGCATCCGTATGCACCATGCATGGTGCATACGGATGCAAAAACGACGCTGTTTTGGTGTATAACTTTAAAAAAAAAAAATCAGAATTGCATAACTACACATCCATAATTTCACTACACTTCCATAATTTCATAACTATACATCCAAAATTGCATAACTACACTTTCAGTATTGCATAACTACACTTCCAGAATTGCATAACTACACTTCCAGAATTGCATAACTATAATTCCAGAATTGCATAACTACACATTCATAACTTCATAACTACACTTCCAGAATTTCATAACTAAAAAATTCAAAATGAATGAACTAAAAATGAATAACATAATGTTGTTGCTGGGAATCGAAACCGATTTTTTTTTTTTAAGTAGGGCGCGCGTTTTATGCAAAACGATGTCATTTTTGCATCCGTATGCACCATGCAGGGTGCATACGGATGCAGAGCATAATTTGCCCACTATGGGGTACTGCAGTTAAAAACACCAGAGTATAAAGTGCACTTAATGTTATCATTAATTGCACAAAATGTAAAAATTAAATGTACTTAAGGTTCACCTTTTAAATTTATGGTTTTTCTTTTCTATTTGGTTTAAAGTTTTAGTTTAAAAAAAAAACATGTTTTTTTTTAAAGGAAGGAAATGAAAAAAAAAAAAAAACATGTTTAATTTTATAATTATTACAAACTTTTAAATTTATAATATCTATAGAATTAATCTTACTTTTTTTACTCTTATCTTTCAACAACCCTCAACTATTAGAGCATCCCAAAAGGGGATTGTTGTTGAATTTTCAAATAGTATCTTTCAACAATGGCAAATTATTGGTCCACACAATGTTATGTTGATCATAACAAAAAGTACATTTTTAATATACTAAATATACATTATTTTTATACTGAATGTATATTATACATTATAGTGTACACTCAGAACAAAAATAATGTACATCCCTGAATACAATGTACATTATTGTTGTATTGAATGTACATTATTTTTGTACTGAATGTACATTATTTTACAATAGACAAAATATGGTCCACACAATAATGATTGTTCAATTATCCAAATGAATAGATCACATAAATCTTCACTTTTTTTTTTTTTTTTTTTTTTTACCTTGGAGCATGTTCTCACCTACACACACGCTTGTTCATCATGTTACCACTAACGCGTCTGTGATTTTATTAAAAAAAATTATTATTTTAAATTTGTCAATAACTTTTAATAAAGTAAAAACACCTCCGTATCCGACATAGACGAATGAGTTTTTTAATTTATTAAAATAAATTAAAAATAATTTTATTTTAATAAAATGACTGACAGGTAAGCGGTAACCCGATGAACATGTTATTTTTTATTTTTTTTTGAAAAAATGTTATTTTTATTTAATTACATAATTTTAAAATGTTTAAGAACTCAATTGTAATTTTTTTAGTTGGATGGTCTAATTACATTTTTTGTGTGTGTATAATTGGATGGCTTATTTGCGTATTAATCCCTTTTAAAATTATTTTTTTAAAAAAAAAAAAGAGTAAAGAATATGTGTGTTTGCGACGAAGACGACGATGATTCAATTAATAGTAAATAACGCCCTATGATCCACAAGAACTTTTGAAAGAAATAAATAAATAACTTGGGTACTGCAGGCTTGGGAAAGAATACAAGTTAAGCACAAACAATAGTACGTACAATGCTAGTAAAGAGAACATTTGGATATATTAAAGAGATTACATACTACCCACAAACAGGGACAGATCAGAGAGATCGAACATGAACATATTCATTACTTCTTTTAAACTCCATTAGTCATGTCACTGTCACTGTCGTGAAAAACGTGATTCTCCATTGCCATAAAAAGCCTAAGAAGTAAAGAACCCCAGGAGCCAAAGAAATTACTCCGTATATTACTAAACACAAACACCTATCATTATCAAGCCCATCCAGAATGTTGTTTTCATCGTCTCATTATTCCTGCATCCTAACCTTTGTCGTCGTCTTTGCTTTATCTTTATCCACAATTAGTTTGGCCGCTGATTGTAGCCGGGCCTTCTATAGTGAAGTCCAGAACCTAATTGGAAAGATAGGAAGGTGCAAGAAGCTAGCCAGCGGAGCTGAATTCGGGTGGAACTACACCAACCAGACAAGACAGCTCAAAGTTTTAATCGGAGCCCGCGTGGAGGCGGAGACCGGGTGGCTAGCGTGGGGGCTGAACCCCGGACCGGAGCCCCAAATGGTGGGCACCCGAGCCCTCATACTCATCAAGACCGCCAATGGCTCATTGCTGTGTGGTAAATATAATGTTACGGCCAGTGTTAAGCTGGGCTGCACCCCTCTTCTACCTTCCGACATCGACCTAAACGTGACTAGCCCCAATTGCAGTGTCCTTGGAAAGATTGGATATTACACGATCCAAGCCTCCATAAACCTTCCCATGATCTACAACGTTTCGAGGCTGAACCACGTTTGGCAAACCGGGGATGCGGCGGACGGGGCGGAGCCCAAGATGCACCACACGAGTCTCAGGAACTTCGACAGCGCCGAGGCTTTTGACTTGAACACTGGCAAGGTTGCCAGTTTTGTCATGGAGAAACGCCAACAGATGAGATTGGTACGTAAGCACCGCTGGAAATTATGGAATTTTCGACCACCAGAAAGTGATCTTAAATGTTCCGACCACTTTTTACTTTTAACTTGATTTAAGATCATTTCAGGTGGTCGGAAATTTCATAATTTCCAGCAGTGAAGCTAGCTATCTAGTTTTTGATTACTATAGCTGCAAATTCAGACATTATTGTTATATTTATGCGAATATTATTGTTTTAGGCTCATGGGATATTTAACATTGTTGGATGGGGAACATTCTTGCCGGCGGGTGTGATTGCGGCGAGGTATTTCAAATCATTTCCATTTGCCGGGAGACACTGGTTCCCCTTTCATGTGGGGTGTCAGATAATTGGATATAGTCTGGGCGTGGTGGGATGGGGCCTTGGACTCTGGCTCGGCCATGTTTCCAAGTATTACACCTTTCGAACTCACCGAATCACAGCTATCTTCATCTTCACTTTCGCCACCCTACAAGTAATTAACTATATACCCTCTCAACTCGATCATATAACTATTAAAATCATTTTTGTTATTTGAATTAATGTATGTGTGTTGGTTTAATTTGAATTGAATGATATATTTAGATGCTAGCCTTAAGACTGAAGCCAGAAAAGAGGGACGAATATCGCAAGCACTGGAACAAGTACCATCATTTTCTGGGGTACGCGTTGCTGGTGGTGATTGCTTATAATATATTCAAAGGGATAAGTGTATTAAGACAAGAAGAGAAAGCGTGGAGATCGGGTTATGCCGTAGTGATTGCGGTCTTGGTATCCATTTTTCTGGGGTGTGAAGTTTACACATGGATAAGATTCTGTTGTTTAAGGAAGAAGGGTGATAAGATTCCTAAAAATAATGAAAAAGATCAAGATGACAAAGGCCTTATTCCTACAGGGGTTGGTTCTTCTACTCACCGCCAAAACCCTCCTTCCAGTTAATTAAACCTTCACAATTTGACGTAATTTCAGAATTTTATTTTTTATATTTATTAGTTCTGGTCAATATATTTATCTCCTCATTACTTAATTAACTGATGCTTCGTTAACGAATATGAATGTGCATGCAGAATTTTGTTTACGTTTAGCATATATTATTATCCATATAAACTTATTGTTACTCTTCTTTAATTTAATTCCTGGCCTGGACGGTCATTTTTCTATTCAGTGAATTTATTTAATTTCTCGATCATTTTTTTTTTTGTTATAACTAGTAAATATAATACTCGGTGTTACTAATATAGGAGTGCAAACAAGTCAAGCTCAACATAATCCTAAATTGATTAAAGTTTGAACTCGAGCTCAATTGAATTAACACTTTATGCTCAAATTTGGATCGAGCTTGGTTCGATTAGTTCAAATTGAATTCAAGTTCAACACACACACACACATATATATAGGGAATGGTTCATGTCACTGCTGGAAAACAGCGATTTTCCGACCACTTTCTCACTATAATCACGACGGAAAGCACTGTTCCGACCACTTTGGGGATTCGGAAAATCGCTTGTCGGAAATTCCGACCATTCTATCAATTGGACGGAAGTTCCGACCACAATAATAGGTCGTCGAACATTTTTGGTCACATGCAAAAGGGGGTTGACCATGTATTTCCGACCATATTACGGTCGGAAATTTCCGACCAACCACCAAATGGTTGGAAATCACAATCCGTTGACTATAAGGAATTGCAATTTTCCGACCACCAGTGGTCGGAAACCAAATGTCAAAAATTATTTATAAAAAGAATTTCACTGTTTTTAATTTACCCTGCAATAATAATTTTATAAAAAATAAAAATACTTTTATAACAATGTAACATCACCAAAAACTAGCAATTTTATAATAATGCAACTTCACATTTCAAAAAAAGTAGCTACTTCACATTTCAAAAAGTAGTAGCTACTTTACAATCCAAAATATTTTCACCATTTACATCACAAGTACTTAGTCAAAAGATTACACTGGAGATTGAGATTACATTGGAGATTGGGTATCACCATTGACATTGATATTATCTAAACCAATACCATCACTTTGAGTGTCATGAGCTGTAGGAACAGATTGTAACAATTCCGGATGTGCACCACATAACAACTCCATAATCTTCTTGTTTTGCTCCAAAATCTCCTTGTTGCTTTGCTCCAATTGTTTAATTCTCTCCTCACAAGCTGAATGTGAGGATGGTTCTCCATATGTAGATTTTTTTCGCCTTGCCACCTCGAGGAAGTAATGTTGGGTACTTGATCCAAACCCAAAAACAGAACCTCCCTTCTTCAAGCCACCTGTTGCCTCATACCAAATAGTTGCTGGTTCAAGTTCTGGTTGACTTTGTTATTTTTCATTTACAATCTCCTATATTAATAAACAATTAAAATCAGAAATGCAATTAAGCACAAATTTAAATTTTATTGAAAAATTTCAGTAAATGCAATTAATTCCACTAGAACTGGAAGGAATTAATTCCAGTAAGGAAACTGGAATTAATTACTTCCAGTTCTAATGGAATTAATTCCAGTGAACTGGAAGTAATTAATTCTAGTTTTCTTACTGGAATTAATTCCTTTCAGTTTACTGGAATTAATTCCACTAGAACTGGAAGGAATTAATTCCAGTTTAGTTTACTGGAATTAATTCTAGTTTCATCTTTCAGTAAACTGATTCTCACATTCAACATTTTTTCTACTGGTGGGAACTAATTTCCTCTATATTCAACATTTCGATCAATCATAAATAGAAGCAAAAATTCAAGATAGCCAAACAATAGAATCAAATCATTTTCTCGTTATATAGAGAACAACATACAAGTTATCAACCTTAATATACAATACTCATAATAAGCTAAGGTTACTCAATACTTATTGTGCAAAGATTAAAACCTAACAGTGAACCACACTTCAATACTTAACTAGTAGCTTATAATGGTCAATGGTAATCAAAGTTAGATTATAGGAATAGAGATTCTCACCACGACTTGTTGGGCTTTTTTGCACACAAACTCATCGGTGTTTTTTCGTTTGTGTGTAGCTTTGAACAGGATTGCATGGGATGGCTCCTCTCCAAGCTTTTCTTTCTATCCAACATCAATAAACAAAACATTAATGTTGTTGTTAAACTTTAAATTGTATTTAGATATTAATTATTAAATGACTTACTAATCTTTGTCTGTGCTCGGTCATTGGGATTGAACCTCCAGTATGCAACGAGGGTCCCATTCCACCGCAATCTGAATTTCTATTTTTCTTGTTCTTCTCGGATAACGCTTTGAATTCGTCCGTCTCCCAAAGTCTTTGATATTGAGCCAGAACCGCAGGATTCATCCATTGCGGTGGTGATTTACCTTTTTTCAAGTTGATGCACACTTAATTAAAAACTTCAATTCCAATATAAACTTTGCTAAATTACTAAAATTAATTCCCATACAAATTGAAATTAATTAAAAATTCCAGTTTTACTTAAATTGGAAATTCAACTAAACTGGAATAAATTGTTAGTTTACTGGATTCCAGTTGGTTAGTTTACTGGAATTAATTCCAATAAACTCCAGCAAACTGCTTCGATGATGATTTACCTTCTTTCAATTTTAAGCGCACTAGTCCCAACGTGTCGCTAAGTCTTTTGGAAGCATTTCTGTCATATATTTTCCTGATAACTGCTTCATCTTCTGGATTCCATTTACAGAATTTCTTTGATAAAAAAAAATAAACAAATTAAAATTAGTAAACATAAGTAAGAACTCTTGTCCCAATTGTAGTTATAATGTAATTTACCTTGTATTCATTAAACCAAATATCCTTTACACTTTGAGGTGCACTTCTGAACGTCTTGTAAGCCTCCGGGAAGTACCGAGTAATGCTTTCTATGATTTTTCTATGCCCATCGTAAGGTTCCAACCTAAAACAAGAATGGCAAACTCAAAATATTTCATTTTTCATTGTTGTAAATCATAGTAAAAAACATATTTTACTTGATATCTAAACTATATGCACACAAAAAATTTATTTAAGACTTACGCTTCCATGCCAATAGGACGAATGAAGATCATTTTGTCGGTTGGATCTAGATTGTGCGCTGGAGGTGTTGTTGTCATATTTGGGGTAGGTGATCCTCCTTCCAAATCAGTTGAGTTTGAAGTAGGCAATGCCGACATAGTATGCTCAGAATCACTTTCATGCACCTGTCGGAGTTGTGTCGAAGGTTGGGACATCAAGCTTTGCCTCATTTGCTTTGAGTTACGTTGTGACATAACTTAGGCTTCAGATAATGCAATGAACAAGAAGAGGCCAGTTTATTGTTTAGCAAAATGCAATGAGATAAGATAAGATTGGGAGAAGGGAAAATATTAACTAAATGCAAGATATATAAGACAAATAAGCATGCTCCAACTAGAAAACACATAAATAAAAGGCCAAAAGGACAAGGACTAAACTACAGTTTTAGAAATTGGGGAGAGGACACTGGACAGATTCATTAAAAAAAATGGGCACTTTCTTTTTACTTTTTTTTTTTTTTTAAACAATGGAAACTTTAAACCTCAGTTTTTTTATGTTGCTCCATAAAACTTAAGACTGCTAATTTATACATCTAAGGTTTCTACTCATCTTGTTCTCTTCTGTTATATTTCTCTCTATTTCCTAACTTAAGTTGTTGTTGTCCCTCTATCTTATCTCAACAACGAGTTTCATAAACAACTGTAATGGTTAATATACTCAAATATCTGATCCATGGCTAGCTGCGGTATATTAAAAGTTGTCTTGATATTCATCATCCTTAATGTATATGCCAACTCTGTTTCTTCACTAACATTCATTGATAAAGGTTGCCTCGCAGCATTTAACAAATCATAGAATTTTTGTGCACTACTATGTGGCTCTTCATCTTGGTAATTCTCGGCATTTAGTGGGAAAAATGATGGACCAGATGCATCAAAAATCATTTGTTCATACTGATTGTTTTCACTAGAGCCCGCATTCATATTCGGTTGTATTGAGGGGGGAAGCTCATCGTGACATGTCCAAACCCAATAATTCGGTTCAAAACCCTTCTTATACAAATGAACACGAACATCATCTGCAGGCAAGTGTACTCTATTCCTACACTTACTACATGGACACCTAATCAACATTGAAACCTCGTAACAATGAAGTCTGCTTGCATAATTTATAAATTCCTCAACACTGGCTAAAAACTCATTAGTGTACCCCCTTCTTCCTGGTAACAATCGGTTATACATCCATTTTCGATGTTCAGGTATATTAGCCATGTAAAACAACTGCAAAAGTATATACAATACAAATACAACTCAACATATATAAATAATTTAAATTATTATATTATGAACATACTAATAAAAAATACACAACATATAAATTAAAATTCAATATTAAAAATCATAAATATACAAATAATTCTAAACACAAACATAAATAAATAAACAAATTTTACCCACACACATGTATATATATGCACACTACATAAATAAATAAATTTAAAATGTACTCACAAAAATATATACAAAAAATTAAAGCTAGATCTACAAAACAAATTGACGTAAATAGAAATTTTAAAAACATATACACATACCTTAGCTCGATTTCAACACAATAGTGGAAAAACCTCCTGCAAAAAAAAAATTAAAATAATACAAAAAGGTTCAAACTAGCTACTAGATCTATAAAAAAAAAATGATATAAATGGAAGTTCTAAGTATATATGTACATACTTTACATGATTTCTACACTATTGTGAGTGCTTTAGCAAAAAACATCCACCAAACATGAAGAAATATGTGGAAAGAGGTAAGAAAAAAAAAAAAGTGTGGAAACTGGGCAGAAAGTCTGCTGCGCAGGGATAAGTATAAAAGAATTTCCGACCACGAACAAGTGGTCGGAAAAAGTCAACTTTTAAAATAATAGCGCAGTGATGTTCCGACCACTATTGGAAAGTGGTCGGAAACTTCCGACCATTTCGAAGATGTTGTCGGAAACTTCCGACCACAAAGGTGGTCGTAATCCTTCCGGACACGGGTTGAAAAATTTGTAATAACTTATGGACCACTTTTTTGTGTGTCGAAAGTTTCCGTCCACAAGTGAGAAGTGGTCGGAAATTTCCGTCCACTTTCCGACCACTCTAGCATTTGACGAAAATGGGCAAAAAAATCAACTTTTACGACCATTTTTTGAAGTGGTCGGAAAAGTGCTGTTTTCCAGCAGTGTGTGCGGGTATAGGCTTCCCGTGTGGTTGTGCGGTTGGCTTAAACATTAAAATGACGCACCTTAAACACACAAACAAAGCATCTTAAGAACACAAATTAAACCACGCACCTTAAGTATACAAACCAAGCACCTTAAACACACAACAAAACATCTTAATAATACAACCCACGCACCTAAGGTTTTAAAATGGCTCAACTTAAGTTTCACACAACTGATACACCTTAAGCATACAAATCACGCATCTTAAGAAGGAAAACAACGTACCTTAAGAAAGAAAACCATGCACCTTAAGTTTCAGCAACTACTCACATTAAGCACAAAACTCACGCACCTTAAGCACAAAAACCGCGCACCTAATTAATTAAGAAGGAAAATCACGCACCTTAAATTTGACCTAGATGCAAAAATTACTAAATTATCACCGCATTTTTTTTTTAAATGTTGATAATCCTGGACGTTGATTTAAGTAAGATCAATGGCTCAGATTTATCCGCACAACCGCATGGGAGACACTCAACCGCACCAGAACTGAGTTGTGTGTGTGTGTGTGTGTGTGTGTGTGTGTGTGTGTGAGATCAAATAGGAACTTGTCATCTGAGAGAGAATTAGGAACCAATAAGAGTTGTTTATTTAGGAAGATCTAATGGTTTTAAAACAAGGAGATAAGGTAAAAATATGGTGATATGTTAAGGGCATCCCCAATAGGGGCTTTTACTTAGATTTTGAAATAGTAAAAACTAGATCTTGGATTTTTAACAAAAATGTGGTGGGTGGATTGTAACACCCCCGGTTTTAACACCAATTTAAAATTTCAAAACTTAATTGTAAAGGATAAACTAGTAATTCATTTAAGATAAAGCGGAAGCTAATTAACCAAATACGGGGATGTCATGCCACATCTATCTAACCATAGATAGATGCTGTAACACCCCGAAATTTTTAAACTTCTAAAGACTTATATAATAAAGGTATTCTCTTATTAAATTCCAAACAGAGCATTACTAAACATAAGAGTATGGGGTGCTATGCCACACTTGAGCTGGAGAACTCAGGTGCACAGGCTAACTAACTAAATTCCTTAATAATGTCAATACATAATCATGGCACGCAGGCCGAAAGGAAAACTATCTACACTACGCCTCGATTCTCTAGCGCGCTCCAGTGTCTACTCATCAGTGCCTGAAAGCCAAAATATATCTGTTCAGCGAGAGATGCTGGTAACCCACTCCAACGCGTTGAAATACAATACGTATAGACATATATATAGATATACGAAAACCATTTTGAAGCATGAAGATATATCCTAAGAGACTCTAGCTTTTAAAACGGGGATATACTCGACAGATAGAGACAAGCACAGCCAACAGTCATAACCAAGCATGCCTAAGGAACAGACTCGACAGATAGAGATAAGCACAACTAATAATCATAACCAAACATATACAGTTTGCTAGCATATATCCTATAGTCACGTTCTCAAAACCCTCATAACATCAATCCATCCACATCTCATCACATAAGCACACTTTGATGGCGCCACAGGACCAATCGCATGCCCATACATGAGGGTCAGCGCATATAGCTCTGACACAGCCCCGCAGCACCCTGCCCCGTACGCAACACGGAGGGGTCGATCGCAACCGACCGATGAACCGCAGCTCATCATAATGTTTGATCGCAACCAAACAGTGGACCGCAGCCCAAGAGTAGTCATCTGACCGCAGCCAGGAAATATGAACCGCAGCTCATGTAGAAACGTTTGATCGCGACCAAACGGTGGACCGCAGCCCAAGAGTGTAAATCTGACCGCAGCCAGCTTCTGAACCGCAGCTCAGGAATAACCAATCCGATAGCAACCGAATTGGGGTATCATGCACACATAACATATAGCAAGCACATGCAACACACATTAACACATTGGGAAGGGGGAGAAAACGTATAACAAAATCTATGCGTGATCCTTCACATACTAAGAATAATCCTAAGGGGTTCATACTTCTTTCACCTAGGTCAACGGGATACCAATTCAACTAGCATGCAATATATAAGACTCATACAACCTACGAACGGTACCCGAAATATCAAACTAGACATAGGCACGATAGACGGAGTCCGTTGGGACGCCACGAGGATCGGGGGAACATCAAACGGGGAAGCCGGAATCCCGAATTGGGATATTTTCCAGCGGGTAGCCGGTGGGTGAGGGGTCACCCGCCGGCGACGCCAAAGCTGGCCGCGGGTAGGTGGTGGGTCCCCTACCCCCACCTACCCCCCACTGACTCTTTCATCATAAAAACGCCCCGCGAACCTTTGTGGAACCCGAAACCATGCTTAGACACTTTTAGACACAATTGATAACAACACGTAGACAATTAACGGATCAAAAGCAAGAAATATACGGCACATATCCTATCATGCTTTTCTAAACATAATTAACACCCAAACATGCGAATTCCCACCCAATACCTCAAGAATAACTCCGTACGAGTTTCACGATACAACCTAGGGCTCTAGACATAATCAATTTAACAAGAACGTAATTCATCTTTTAACATCAAGAACAACCAAGAATAGCACATAATCATCAAGAATCTATGTTTCATCAAGAATCACACAATCATCAAGAATCTCTTTTCATTATCAAGATTATCAAGTTCACCCATGAAATCATAACACCAATCATCAAGATCAATATAACGAATCATCAATACACAAGAATATGGGGAAAGCCTAAGGGGGGAATCATAGCTATGAAAATAGGTTTTGTTGAGACATGGGTTACCTCTTAGCCTTAATTAATTCCTTGGCTATGAAGGGTCTTTCTTTAAGCTTTCTTCTTTCTTGATTTCTCCTAAGGGGATTCTTGGAACTTCTTGTGTGGTGAGAGATTATTGTGGTGAAAGATCTAGGTGCCTCCTATATCCCTATTTATATATTTAAGACTCCTAATTAGGGCCTGAATGGTATGTGTTTACTAATCTTATTCCTTATAGGACTAAGGGCTTGTTTTAGGGATAAGGGTCCATGGTCCATAGTGGACCATATTAATTAATTAAAGGGAAACCTAACCGAATTAAATCATATTTAATTATTATTAAAGGGATTAATTAAATAATTAATCCGAGTTTGAAAGTCGTAACACGGGGTGTTACAGATGCACAGGCTAGAAATCTAAAGTCAAAACCAAACATCAGTTAAGTATTCATAAGTTAGGCTCACAGGCCAACAATATAAAACTATCACAATGAAAGACTACGCTATCTAGCTCTTCCACTAGCGCACTCTCCTGGATCTACTCAAAATCTGTAAAACAAGGGATAACACCCGTCAGCGAATAATGTTGGTAACCCGGCCACCAATACGCGTTGAGTATCATATATAATACATAGATATAATAAAAACCATTTGAGACAGTGGAATACAGTATATATCATTTAAAACGAGAAGAGAGAACATCAATAGACTCATCATAGCATCACTCTCAACCAAAGACCAACGTCAACAATACTCAACAAGCCAATAAAGACCACATAAGCAACATGCTTAACAATCATGACACAACATACGATAATCAATGAAGAAAATCACACTAAACATGCTCATAAGCAAAGAAAGATAAGGATTCATAATCCATCAACAAATATCAAGATTCAAGTTCCACGTTCCAACCTTATGGCTATCCCTGGCCTTATCTCAGTTCCAACCATTACCTCTAGTGCCACCCTAAACGGCAAGTCCGACCTTATTCCGCCTGGGACCCACCAATCATTACACGCAGTGCCATTAAATATCATAATAACAATACCATCGATCTCATGAGCAAAGCTCAGTAACAATACCACCAATCTCATAGTAACACATAATCATCATCAAGAGGATTGAGACTCATCAATAGCCCAATCAAGTATCAACAAACGTGTACAACATATGTACAAGATCAAGACAACGGATACAACCGATAGATATCAACGAAAGGCATAGATAGACCATCAACAATAGACTTTAATCCAACAATTCACATGATTGGCAACACAAGTTGTCAATCCTCATTAGGAACCAATAAGTAACACATACTAGTATCAACAACACTAGAACTAGCATGCACATCGAAAAGGGGAAACATAATGGTTCATCAACGACTTCACATTAATGCAACGAATCACAATGTTGGACCATAAGCACGATTCAAGATTCATAATCCTATCATAGATACTTAGGACACCGTTCTAGACGTAAGAAACATCAAAGGAGACACACAAATACTCAAGAATTCATAAAACGGAGGCCAAAACATCACGTACCAGAGGATGGAACCACGGGTGGACAACCACCCGCCACTCCCCTTACACGTTCCAGCGGGCGGAACCACGGGTGGACAACCACCCGCGGCCCTGCCCGCCACCACTTCACCATCCACCCGCGGGTGGAACGGCTGGTGGACAGCCACCCGCTGTTCCGCCCGCGGGTACACGTACCCTGGGGGAATTTTCCCTTCGGGGAAAAACATCAACATTGCCATGTCCAAGTCCAAAACACTCAAAACCTCACATTCAATAAGGAAATGACTTGAACACATGAATAGCTCAAAAGATAGCATTTAAGAACCCTAGATACAAGCTCTAACATGCATAAACACAAGATTATGCATCAAATCTCACAAGAACCTCAAGAACATCAAATAGAATGTCAAGAATCATCATAGCAAGTTCAAAATAGGTTTTGTATAGCATGAGTTACCTTTGTAGACCAAGATACATTTTCTTTCTAACCCCTAGACTTCTCCTTGAAGTTCCTCCTCAACCAAATCTTCTCAACACAACCAAGCATACAAAGAAATACCACAGCTTAGATAGAGACTATGCAAAGCTACTCAAAAACACCAACAAAGCTGAGATCTTACCCTTCCTAATGCTTTAATGGTGGAAATGTGGAATCTTGGAGAGTTCTTTTGCAAGGATGAAATGGGATTTTGATTGGCTTGGAGAGAAAACTAGCTAGCTTTTCTAGAGAGAAGGTAGAGTGACTAAAGTTTCTTGCCAAATGTATGAAGTGAAGTGTGATCTTGAATGCCAAGCAAGGGTGAAACGACTAAAATACTCTTACTTTCTCAAAAAGACTAGGAAGACCTCAAAAGGCTAGGCACAACCTATAAACCTCAAGGTCCTTTTCATTGACTAAACCAATTGACCAAGGAATTGGTCAATTCAAGTCCTCCGACTTTACAATTAAGAAATTGGAAAGAAAAATTCATATGGAAGACTTAGAATTAATTGCATCATTAATTCTATTTAATGATTGGATTTCCGGGGTGTCACACGGATTTTAGCTTGTTTTTTTCTCTTGCTATTTTGTAGTTTTTGTGGGCCCCTCAATGGGTGAGAACAAGGAAAGCGCAGATGCTCTTCTCTCTCCTGGCAGATTTTGGGAAATTTTGAAAGACTTTGGCAGATTTTTTTTTCCTTCTTCTTTTTCTTCCCTTTTATTTCTTCATATTCTCTCTCCTAGTTGGCACCTCAAAAATCACAAAAACCCCAATACTGTTGAGGATGTCCTAATAAATAACTAAAACTTGGGCGTTTGGTTCGGGTTATCTAGGATAACCAAGGTTATATTTGGCTAGTTATACAAGATTCCTTTGTTTGGTTGAAGTTATCCAACTTTCCCATGTAATGTTATTTACCCTCCACATCAGCTTTTTTTCATAATTTTAAGGGAATGTGATAACCTTCCTCTCCTTAGGTAATATAAGATTCCCTAGCTATTTTACAAAATTTGCCCTTCACTTTGCAAGATGATTTGTAATATGAGGGCATTAAAGTAAAATAACCACTATAACATTCCCAATAATTCATTAACCAAACGAGTTTATATTATATAACCCAGTTTTTACCAAACACATGAATCTAACATTCTCAGTAATCTAACATTCCCAGCAATCTAACATTCCCAGCAATCTAACATTTCCTAAGGTAATTAATCTAACATTCCATGAACCAAACGCTAAGTGCGCGTAACAACATCATGGAGTACATTTAACAATACTATAGAGTCCATTCCGTAATATATGAAGGTACAATAGAAGTGTTGTTCCCCTTTTAAAGTTAATGGTTTAATTTTATTTTTTATTTTTAAAATTTGATTTATTAGAAGTTCATTTTAGAGATTAATATTATATATTTAGAATGCACATAGCAATATTATAAAGTACATCTAGGACAATTATAAAGTACATAGATTACTCTAGGATCTATGCTATTTTATTATCATGATCCATTTTTTCCCGTTAAAGATTGCTCTATTTTGCCATCTCCACATCCACCATACAATGATGGAAAAGATTCTCTTCTGGTCATTCCCATATGCCATGGGAATGCCCTCAGCCAAATTGATATTGAGCTAATCCTGAAAACTCAAGTTATCAATTATTCGAGCCTTTGATATTCATGACCTAGATATTCTTAGCCGTTGGGCAACTCCATACAATATGTTTAACGATTTCACTACTAGCAATGCACACATGGCAACATTCATTTATCTCAATATGTCGTTTCTTTCTTTCAACGTTACAGAGTATTCGTTCATGCCTCACCATCTAGAAGAAATTAAATCATTTATTATGTTCGATACTTTCAACTTCCAAATTACTTTCCAAGCATTATCATACATAGATCAGACGTTCAAATTAGTAGCATGATAGGTCGAATTAACAAAGAGCGTATTTGAGTGATGAGTCTTCAAGCACCTAGTAAGTCTCATCATTTGTCGTGAGTGTTTACATCTCTTGAGTTGTTAGTGTTATAGATTGATTAGAACTTCATATGTAGTTGGCTTGATTATTATGACAAAATTATTATAAAAGAGTCAATAGAGTCCATATTATTTATATAGAATATAATCGATTGATGGACATACTGCTTCATGAGTTGCTCTAATAGAGGAAGTCTAAGTCAAAGAAGGAATCGGTTATTGACTCAAGTACTAATGACAACAAATTGAATATGGGACGCATGACCTGATCAAGACGTCATGGAATGAAGCATCCAGATGAAAATTGAAGAAAGGAAAAGAAATTAGTTAGATGGACTAACAAATATATACTTGCTCTATTATATGTATAATTCAGAGAACGAAATCCATAAAAATGAGATTACAGAGAATGATATAAGAAAATTATTCAATAGCGATTATACAGAGAAAGATTCTAAAATAATACTAATTTTCTCTCAGTTGAAGTATTGGATATTTCACTCAAAGCAAGTGTTTGACTGAAATGTGCTAAGCTGATGTTTTGAGAAATTCGTGTATTGTGTACACAATTGGGCATGAACACCATTAACATAATAACGATGCGGTGAGTGAATCCACACCAAACAACTTGGCGGTCTGAACAAGACTGTTTGCAGATGTGGCACTTCATCTTTAACGTGGAAGTCCAGGCACCAGGCCACACCTCCTTCAAAATTCCTTGGATAAGACGTGGAGCCAAATACGAGCTATGACTAATACCTGAGACACAAAAGAAGTAGTATTTTTTATGGAATTTTAAAATCATCGACACTCCAATTTACTAGGAAATTAATAGATAAACAAGTCATCACAAATATAATAATTTATGTGAAGTCAAATAATACATGATTGTTTATTGTCAATTATATTATGGTATGTCGATTTTCATTCCTTGTCCACTCTTTTCCGACAAACTGCAAGAAATATTAGCAGAAATAGAGATTTTAGGCGCAATAGAAAGGAAGGAGATTCTACCTCGACCGGAAGAGGTGCCCCGTACCAGAAGAGCAAGTATCTATTTAGAAAGGAGACCCGCGTTTCTTCTTCGAAACATCAGCAGATATGGAAAAAATTTTATAGGACGATTTGTCCAAAACAGGTACTCCTTTCTTCAAAGGAATCCAAGATTATAGAGTAGTCTTCACTGAAGTAGTGATTAATCATGAGATTATTTATCTTATCACCGGGACAAACCTTCATTAGACCAGCAGCATAAGGCTTATGAATGTTATCAAGATACACTAAGAAGTAGGGCATACAACAATGGATCAATTCATTCAACAAGATCTGTTCGGATCAGACCAGGATGAATGGGATTGGTCACAAGTTGGTTTGAGGACCCGTTGGTCAAAGGAGAGGTCCTGATTCCGGGATGGAGCCGTATGAGGCGAGAGTCTCACGTACGGTTCCAAGAGTCTCCGCTAGTTGAACCGCGTCCAGTAGACGGAATGTTCCGCTCATCGGAGGTTCAGTCAAAAGTATTTACCCCGCACTCAACTCAATGATCAAGCAAATAAGCAAGACGAATCCCAAAAATTGAAAAAGAGAATTGTTCCATTTTCCTTGTGTTCCCTCATCCCCGATTCTGAAACCGAAGAAGAGTGGCCCCGCTGTCTCCGACATGGACCCGGTGAAATTGAATTCTCCGTGAAGACCTTTTGTATAAAGTTCGAAATGGTGAATTGAGGTAGAGTAGACTGATGATCCTGTAGTCATTTGGCCGTAAATTAAAGGGTTAAAGCCTAATTCCTATCGAGCTTGCATCTTAGTATGCAAAGGTTGGGTCTTCCCGCTTTCCCCCCCCAAAAAAAATTATATTATCAAGGTTTAAGGATACAAAATGTGATTAGAATTCTAGTTACAAAAAGCATTTAACATGTTCCTTTTTTGTTCTTATTGTATTTATGTATTTATTTATTTTGTTAAAAAGGAAAAAAATCAATGCTGGTCCGTATTTAATAGAAACCCAGTATAGTCCTAAAGAAGAAAGCCAGGCACGTGTAACAGCAGCGCAACGCCACTTTTGAATCAAACTTCACTGACATATTTGCCTGCTTCTCCGTTCAGCCGTTTCCAGATTTTCCTCCCATTCCAGTATTGGACAGAAGTAGAATCTGAGTAAAACTGAGATACATGGCTAATCTCCCTCCGAATCTCTCGATGGGCGCCGCCGCCGCTTTCGGAGGAGGTCCTGGCTCTTCCTCCGCCACCGCCGTCGGCGCTCAGCCCAACAAGGAACGCAAAATGCAATCTGCTGAGCAGCTCGTGCTCGACCTCAGCAATCCTGATCTCCGAGAGAACGCTCTTCTCGAGCTCTCCAAGGTCTAGACACTCTCTCACGCCAAATTTCTATTGCATTTCAGTGGCCTTCTGTTGGTACCATAGTTTTATGATTATTTGTTTGTTTCTAAAAGTGAGATTGGCCTGCTTTTGGTGCACCGTTTATGAATGTTTATTTGTTTCTGGAATACGTGAGGTTTAGGTTTTATCTAGAATTCTATACCCCATGTGATTAACTGTTTTGAGACTGATGGGTGGGAGAATTTTGGATGAGGGAGCTATTAGGTATCACGGGGGAATTTACTTGTATGATTCAAAGCGTTGGATATCAAAACTCAGAATTATTTGTCTAGGGATGAGTCACTTATAGAGGAAGTGAGAACAATATTGTTTTTTTTTTTTTTTTTTTTTTTTTAACATGTTTTTGTTCATTACTCCAACTATTTTGTGTTGTTAGAAAGTGGGGAAAAAGGTTGTATTTTGACATGTTATTCTTCATTATTCCAACTATTTTTTTTTATGTTTATTAATCCTTTGTTGTTGTTTTTTGTTTTTGGTGTGTGTGTGTTTACTGAACTCACATTTTATATTGCCAAATGAACACTGAACTTGCTTGCGTGTTTTCCATTATGAGAAGAAATAAGCAAAAAAATTGTCACTGCATCCGAAACAGCACAGGATATTTAAGCTATTAAAAGAAAAAAACAAAAGACATAAGGATATGCATTGCAGCATTCTCATTAAGTGTAGGAGAATATGAAACAGCATTTGCTTAAAAATATAGGAGCCACAAAACTGCATAAATGTGGTATATGCAACATTATGGTAGTTGATGATGTTCATTGTCTCATAAGGTACAGATTAAATATGGCAATGATATTAACAATAACTCCAGTTCAAATCGTATATTCCTTTTTCCTTCTAGAGGTTTCACCAAATATCATTATTGAGATTGCTATTTTTTTTTTTTTTTGAGAAATATTGAGATTGCTATTAAAACATAATTCTGTAATGATTTATAATTCTTGATTGCTGCAAATTCTGAATTGGACTCAACTAACCAGTTTGCTCTTTCCCAATTTAAACTTTTTTCTTTCCCCAGAAGAGAGAACTATTTCAAGATTTGGCCCCACTACTATGGAATTCATTTGGTACTATTGCTGCACTCTTGCAGGTATTCTCCCAGTATTTCCTTGTAGTTTAAACATCCTTTAATCTGCACTTCAAATTGCTCTTCCATTTTTCTATAATAATTCACTCATTCATATGAAAAGCATAGACACCTGTCACGAATTTACAAATACACTGATCTAGTGGTCTGACTAAAGGACCTGGCCTCACCTTCTCTTCTTTCAGACATTGGATTTAGGATTGTTTAGAAAAGAATGATATGTGCGTTCAGATTTCATAACTGAGTTGAATTTGGCTTGATTAGAATGGTCTTGTGTCAATATCTGATATTTTGATAATTGAAGCACCGGAGTCGAGGCTGACAATAGGCATTACACCATAGCAGAGACAATCTGCTACTAGTTTATGATGTAAATTTCCCAGCTTGTGGCAAAGGATTTTTTTAAGGAATCTATTTAGTGTATTTCTTTTCCCCCCTTTAAAATGCATGCATATGAAATTATCAAATAAGTTGTTCAGAGAAATAGCCAAATAGCATTGTTGTCAAGGCGGACTTTTTGGGCAAGATGCCACCGACCGCCAAGGCGATGAGTATGTATGTGTGTATAAAGATGAATGAAATCCGAAAGAAAAAGAAAAAAGAAAAGCCAGTTGGCCAAGAAGAAAAAAAGGAAGAAAGAAAGAAGGCCCAGTCGGCCAAGAAGGAAAAAGGAAGAGAGAAGAAAGAAGGCAGAAGGCTACCTGGGAGGGCAGGAGTCCACTAAGGGTGAGGTTGGGTCAGCTGCAACGGCGATTTGGTGGTGGAAGGGTGAGGCGCGACGACAATTCGGCGGTGGAGCTTGGAAGTCGAAGGCGAAGGAGTAAGATGCGTTTGGCGAGGCTGGGGCCTGGGAGGGTTTTCTTTTAATCGCAATTTTTTTAACCCGGGTTTTAGTTCGGGTTAGGCATCCAAGAAGTCGCCCCGACGCCTAGGCGCCTAGGCGACGGCCTTGATAACCATGCCAAATATAGGCAAGAATTTATTCTTCATCATTGACCATACATGTCAATGCTCTGCACATTGGCAACATACCCTACCTAGTGATTCAATCTTATTTTGAAAGAAACTCAAGCCTATGCTTCATAAGTGATTTGAGTTTTCTAGAAATATAAGATATTTTTGTGATACTGATACACCTTAAAAGCAAAAGAATAAACAAGATGCTTGATTAGTGGAGAATTAATCTTATTAGTAAGACACTTAGGAATTATTACCTTTGATAGTCTTTTTAATGTAGTATATATTAGGCTTACTAATTAGTAACACAATTAGGAATTGTGAACGACTGAACATCAATCAGACTATAATAGCCACAAAGTTCCCTATGCTACATTTTCCAGTCATCTGCATCTCCCCGTTCCTCCCCTTGTTTCCATCACAAAACAAACCCCCCCTTACCACCCAGAGCATTATTGCTCAGCATCAACGTGAATAGATCAGACTCCATCACTCAGCAGGTTTACAGCACCACCGTTTTTTTTCCAGACCACATACGTCTCCACTATTTACTATCACCAACATCCAACAAAAAAAAACATACAAAACCTTATGCAAAACAGCTTCCTGGAACATCATCTACACAGTCAAAGCTCGGAGCTCAGCTCAATTTAAAAATAAAAGCTCGAGCTTGACCAAGCTTTGATTTTGTAAGCTCGAGCTCAGCTCAAATATACACAACAATAAGTTTTATTACTTTCATTTTCTATACAAATTTTAATAACAAACATTTTAGAAACTAAACCATTCTGATTCAACAAACTTCTAATTAAAATTAAAAGCCAGTTGGAATGTGTAAGTGTAACAATAATTGCCTTCTAAAGCATCAAGGTTCTCAGAAACAATCATTACACTTCAATGTTTCATGACGAACTCCACTTTAGATGAAGTTCTTCCTATCACAAGAATAAAGAACTGTGATGTGGTCAGGAAACTAAGGGACCATTCATCAACAGATTATGGAGCATTTTCAATTCATGTAAGGAGAACAGACAAATGTTCATAAATAGAAAATAATTATATTCAATAAATAGACATAAACAGGTAAAGTGCTCATAAATCATAAATAATCATACTCTCTATCCCATTTTACCTATCTTGTTATTCATTGGTCAAACCAACTATTTTTTTTTTTTTTTTTTACTTATTTTCTTTAGTGTTTTCTTATTATTGTTTTTGTTGTTGTTTTTTTTTTTTTTTTTGGTGTTTAATAGTACTTTTAATGTAGTTTCTAAATATATAAACTTTATACAAATACTAAACTTGATATTATGAAAATTAAAATTGTAAATAACTTCAGTCAAGTCTCGTTAACCGAACAAAACACATAAAATGCAATGGAGGAAGCATTTAATAGTTGATGTGGAAATCTGGTATTTAATAGTTTGCTATTATGCAGCCACCTACTTGAAGCTATATCATCCAGAATTCATAATAAACATGAAGTTTCTCTAGAGGGGCTTTTAGTTTTGTCTTATTTTTATAAATTAATAATCCATAAATATAAACAAAAACAATAAAAGCAAGAAAGTATTGAAGAATATAGAATGCCAAGTTCAACATTATCTTTAAAGATGTATTCAACTTCAGAACAAGCACTCTGCTTCTCAAAAAACATTGTTTTCTTAATCTTGTCTTTCTTGCTATTTCTATCTTGAGCTAAATGTCTCAGCATCGGCAACATCAAAAACCTCTACCAGAGGTTGAACCAGTACTTTTTGTTTGCAAATGGCCTAAGAGTTAATACAAAACTAAATCATTTTATCTAAAAATAATTAAATTCAGAATACATAAAATTTCTAGAGTCAATAGTAACATTCTGTACTTGGTAGTTCCATGCATTCTCAGGAAATCTATAACAACCAACACCAAAATAAACAAGCTATGCAAAAATGAATTGAAAGAGAGCAGATCTGTACCTTACATGGAATAAACTAGTGACACTCGAGCTATAGAAATCTATTGATACATTAGGGCTGTTTTATAAGTATATACATATATTAGTTGAATTTATAATATAATACTTATATTATATATAAAATATATTAAAAATAAAAAGCTCAATTAGGCTAGCAAGTTGCTTGAACCGAATGTTAAGATACTAAAATTCCACTTGATTCATTACTCAAGCTACTTGGGCTCGGGCTCAAGTAGCTCATGAATATTTGTCGAGTCAAGCTCGAGTAGCTCACGAATAGCTTGATTCATTTACACCCCTAATCATCAATGCACAACCTTCACCACCAGTGACGCCTGTGATGCCCTCAGACTCTACCATCTTTTTTTTGCTAGCTTCGTCGCACCACTGGAAATAGACATACGGATACTATCTCACCTTTTCCATACTTAATAAAAAGAAAACACACAAGTCCATAGTCCATCATCTCTTGCCGCCAAACATCACCATTGCCATAAGAAATCTAGATCCGCCACTACCGCTCATATACACAACACCATATCTGCAATTTCCCTTGTTCTTGCCTACCATCACTGTCTACAATCTTGGTTTATAGAAGCACATATATCTCTCTCCCATATATACTTTGTCCAATATGCAAAGTGAGGATAAATAAAAAGAAAAAAAATCCTTTCAAAAAAAAAAAAAAGAAAAAAATCTGATAAAAAAGAGTACTGAAGTGAGAAAAAAAAACTGATAAAATGAGAGACAAAAAAAGGCAAAAAAGAGAAAAAATAAGTTTTAAAAACCCTACGGAAAAATAGTTTTGCTTTCTTTTCATAATTGTCCTGAATTACCCAAATCGATAGCATCAATCTCCATAGTTGGATTTTTAAGAATTAAGATAGAAGAATATTATGAATTTTTTAGAGCCATAGGTTCTCAAAGGGTGTGTCTCGCAACATTCACAATGAACAGTGAAGCCTCTGAGTGGTACCATGGGTTGAAACCTATGGGGTCATTGAGCACATGGGCAAAATTCCTAGAAAAACCCAAGATGTGATTCAATCCTCCTCACAATACTTTTTCTGAGTTGCCAGAAGGCAATTTACTAAAAATTGACACCAAAATAGAAGTAGAAGTTCAACCACAAATTACGGGGCCAATGGACATGGTTGATGGTGATAATACTAATCACAGTTTCGTGCAACCAAGTGTAGCAAAGAATGTATCCTGTGTCAAACCTCCTCAGATGTTTCAAGAATTGGTTTTCTTACAAGATGAGCAGTTAATCCAGTTGTGGTTTCACAAGGGGATAAGCGATGAACAAGCCCAGGAATATTTTATTTTTAGTTGTTTTCCATCCCACGGCATTGCACACGGCGCTATAGGTACCGGCGAAAGAGATGCTCATACTTTATTCTACTCTACACCTTGAGGGCAATGTTTTTTTGAAGGGGTGGAGAATGATACACCTAAAAGGAAAAGAATAATCAAGATGCTTGATTAGTGGAGAATTAATCATAATTAGTAAGACAATTAGGAATTGTTACCTTTGATAGTCGTTTTAATGTACTATATATATTAGGCCTAATGTATTAAAAATCATTAGACAATACAATATTAATATATTTTATAGTTATTTAGTTATTCTTCTTGGAGCTCTCACATGCTGAAGTGTGAACAATTTGAGCCAGTATCTCCTAAGGTACATATCCGTTACAATCCTATTTAGGTCGTAATAGATACTTATGCTACATTCAAATCCAGGTGTACTCTCATGTAAATTATCAGTCTACCATGACAAGAAGTCTTGAACTGGTTTATCTTTAAGGCTGAAGAGTTTTGATCAACTTGTGATTGCTCATCTTTTGTTGTATGCGTCTGTTTTGCCATGCCTGCAGGAAATTGTCTCCATCTACCCAGTTTTGTCACCACCAAACCTCACTCCTGCTCAATCTAATAGAGTTTGCAATGCACTCGCACTTCTTCAGGTATATGCAACCATTAGCTGTCTATTATAGTCCAACCTTTATCAATCATTGTCCAAACAAATATGCAATGTTCTAGTTTATATCATATGATGGATCCAAATAATGTGCAATTGTTTTAATATATATTATCTGATGGAATTTTCTGTGAAAGTGAATGAAAAATATTCTGTTTTTTGCACTATTATTCACATTATAAGCTATAACTCACTGCATCAAGATTCAAAAGAATGAATGGAAGGAGATTAAAGGAACCTCTTTTGGAGGGGCTTTCACCATTTTAGGGATTTAGTGTCAGGTTGCAGGTTTTATTAAACTTTCTACAGATGCCTGCTGATAGCAAATTGCTATTCGTAATTCACACGTCACATATCTATGCAGACATAACATACATTGTTTCCTTTGCTGTGGGCAATGATCTTATCCCAGCTATCTGCAGACCATGTGTCCTTATCTAAAGACTCATCTTTTGGCGCTTTTATTTCTGAAGCTAATCAACCATTCCATTATGGTTTGCAGTGCGTAGCCTCTCACCCAGACACCAGAATGCTGTTCCTTAATGGTAAGTTTCTTTAAAAAATTCCTGAAAGGTTTTGTTTATATCACATATTCTTGTTTAAAGTGTATGATAAATTGAAGAGGATCACGAATCACTGTAGAAGGTTTGGTTATACTGGGTGAATTACAGTTTTACTTTATTTGATGAAAATGTTATTTGTGTCTGAATTCCCACAAACTCCTAGTTCACCACCAAGATTTAAGATTATCACATGGTGAGATGCTTGTGAAATTCTCTTTGAAGTTAAAGAAACTTTTCTGACTCATCTGTTCTCTTTCACAGCTCATATTCCTCTGTATTTGTATCCTTTTCTTAATACAACAAGCAAATCAAGACCTTTTGAATACCTGAGGCTTACTAGCTTAGGTGTCATTGGTGCCCTGGTAAAGGTAACTAGTTCTTTATCCATTTGCAGTGCATCTCTTCTTCTCACTTCTTCCCTTAATGATCTATATGTACTTATCTCCATCAAGAATAGATAGCCAAGTGAAAGCATGAAACACTTTTCCATAGCAAAAAGTTTATCACATCTAATGGTTCTCCAATGTTCTTGGGATGAATGTCATAGTACAGTTTTTTTCCCTAATGTTCTTTCTTGATTGAATCATTACAGGTTGATGACAATGATGTTATCAATTTCCTTCTATCAACTGAAATAATTCCACTCTGTCTGCGCACAATGGAGATGGGCAGTGAGCTCTCAAAAACAGTTAAGCACCCCCTCCCCCCAAAAAAGTTCTCTGTGACAGAAGTTATGGCATATCTTCCTGTTAAGAGTCCCACATTGATAAAATAAGAGAGAATATATGGATTTATAAGGCCATGGGTTAGACTAGCTAATTGGTTGGATTCATTCTTTTAGTGTGGTTTGGCCCATGTGCATTATAGCCCAATTGAGTGACCCTAGCCCAATCTAAGATTATAACACTTCCTTTATTTCAGCAGCCAGCTGAAAGACTTCCCATTTCTTCCTCCAAAGATATTGTAATTTATTGGTTTACATATTGGACTACACTCTTGGATGTTGTGTGAAGTTTTCTGACAACACCCTTAACTTGATAATCATGAATTAGACTAAAGTGCTTGTGCTGACTGCTGATAGGTTGCAACTTTCATTGTGCAAAAAATCCTTCTGGATGATATGGGTTTGGAATACATATGTACCACGGCGGAGAGGTTTTTTGCTGTAGGCAGGGTGTTGGGAAACATGGTGGTTGCACTTGCTGAGCAGCCCTCGTCTAGGTTGCTCAAGCATATCATTCGGTGTTACCTTCGGTTATCTGATAATCCAAGGTTGGTCATTTGCTGCTACGTTGTCTTACTTCCTTTTAATGCCTCGGATTTTCAGAAAATGAGGCCTCAAACTCCCTCCTCACTTCTTCTATACAGGGCTTGCGATGCACTCAGAAGTTGTCTTCCAGACATACTTAGGGATGCCACCACCTTCAGCAATTGCCTTCATGTATGTATGGTTTGCATATTAAATTATGTTTTTTCTAGGGGAGCCAAGAATCATATAGCTTATTGGTGGATCAAAGAATGGAATAGACACAGAACCAGAGATCGCTCCTGCTCTTCCCAGAGTCATACCCTTATATTTAAGTGAAAGTACACCTTAGATTTCTTTTCTCAATTGGACAAATGTTTATTATGTTCTAATATGTCAGGAGGATCCAACAACAAGGAGGTGGCTTCAACAGCTGCTTCAGAATGTGCAAGGTCCTTGTGCTTCCCTTCAAGCAGGCGGAGGATTTGATCGTATGCTGGTGAGCTAAATTGGCTTGACCTGACCTCGTTGTGAATCTGCTGCATATAGTAAAGCCTGAACGTAAAATCCCCAGAGAAGTTCTTTCGCTCTACATTGAGGTTAAAATTTTTCCCATTGATTGTGCAGTAACCTCAATCTCCAGGAACGTAAAAAGTTCAGATATTTGCAGACTCTATCGACTTCTATTATTTATGTTACCCAATAACAGTATTTAAACTCTTTTTCCTAGCTTAGGGTTCACATATTTCAAGAGCTAGGCTCTATTTGGCATATTTAGCTTTTAAGCTAGTTTAAAGCTAATAGCTACTAGCTTATTTTTTAAGCGTTACTTAGAGTAGTGTTTTAAGATAAGTTATTATTTTAACATCTTTATGTTTTATAAAATAAAACTTATAGCTTATTTGTAGTTTAAAATAAGCTCTACCAAATATTGCCGTATTATACTTACAGTCTGATTGTTGAAAATAACTTGCAACTATAAATAGTTGAATTGTTTAGTTGGTTAGATTTGGAAATCTTGGCTGGGTCAGACGGGGAACTGGGGCACATTAGTGTTGGATCAGCCCCAGAGGAGATTAAGGATGTGTTGCTTTTTGACGTTGAGGGTGTTTCTACCCAATTGGTTAACAATCATTATTGTGTGGACTATATTATTGTGTGGACTATATTTTGTATATTGTAAAATAATATATATTCAGTATAAAAATAATGTACTTTTAATATATTAGAAATGTATATTATTTGTGTACTGAGTGTACATTATATTATATAATGTACATTCAGTACACAAATATATAATGTACATTCAGTACACAAATAATGTATATTTATTATATTAAAAATGTAATTTTTGTTATGATCCACATAGCACTGTGTGGACCATAATTTGTCACTGACTAAGGGTTAGGGTTAGGGGTCTATCCTTTGGGGTTTATATTTGATGTACTAAAAAAATGCAGGTGTACATATTGAAAACTTATGGCTTGAAGTGAGATAAAGATTTTACTTAGTTATTTTGATTTGATTTAAGGGGATCCAAAAAAAAAAAAAAAAAAAAAATTGAAGTTCAATTGAACATTATTAAGTAAATAGGTGATATGTGCAATTGGATAACAAAATGAAGTTCAATTGGATTAACTCAAGGAACACTATCTTTATTTAATTAAAATTCTTCGATTAGTTGAACAATAATATAGTTTACTACAGCTTTTGAGCTATACAATTTTGTGCTTTTATTTCGTCCAAAGCTATCCCATTTCATTAGTAATTTATGCTTATAATTCAATAGTTATATCATGATTAGGGTACATGAGCATCATGCACTCAAGGGAGTCCTACTGTTGTTTGTTTTGTGTGTATCTTGGATGGATAGATATATTAGTTGAACAATAATATAATTTGCTATAGTTTTTTGAGTGATGAGAGAAATCCATAATCATTACTTGATAGTATATACTGGGTAAATTTCGCCACCCATAATTAACTGGTTAAACTAATGATCCATTTGGAAACCTGTAAAATGATTTTTAGAAGCCATTTTTCGGATTTTTCAGTGTTTGGGTACAAGGAAAATGAAGTCAAAGAGAAATATTTATTATGGTTAACAGAAAAAAGGTCTAATTGAGGCAAATAGTGTGTATATGTAGGGTATCCCCCTTTCTTATAATAAAAAAAAAAAAGGTCTAATTTGGCAGAAAATGTCTTCTTAATTTTTTAGTCGAAAGACATTTTTCTAATTATTTATTTTTCATCTCTCTCCCCTATCTTACTTTATATGTTAATTTTTATATTATTATTTTTACCACCACCACCTACTAACACACCAGTGACACCACCACCGCCACTATCACTCCCACAACACCACCACTGCCACTACCACTGCCATCAACACCACCACCATCACTACATATTATCATTACTAGTACTAGTAAATACCTGTGCTATGCATGGATTAATTTTTTTAATATATATTTAAATAATAAAATTAAAGATGAAGTTATCAATAATTATAATATTTGAAAGTGTACATTATTTGATTATAAGATTAATGCAAAAGTATCAATAATATATGACTCGTTTGATTGTATTTATTTTAGAAAAATCAATATGTAATATGATTTATGTAATTATATTATTATTAAAATAATAAAAATGAGAAAAACGGGAAATAATTTTAAAAGAGTATTAATATGATTTTTTTTTAAATTTTTTTTTATAATAAAGATAATTTTATTACCATTTAAGTACTATGTAATTACTTGTAATTCTTTAATTTTTTTATTCTCCATTATTAGCTTAATTATAATTAATTCCTCAATTAGTATAATAATAAAAGGAAGGAAATGACTACGTAATAATATTATAGTACACTAATTAAGTTTTAAAATCTATTTAATAGTTTTCCTTTACAATGATTTTTACCTTTTCTGTATATTCATTAATTAAAAAAATGATTTTTTGATTATAAAGACAATTTTATTACTATTTAAGTACTATGTATTAAATATTTTTGATTAGTATTAATTATCGTTATAATGATTATTTTGAAAATATTTTATTTATTGCAAATATCAATATTTTGAAAGATTTGCGTATATTCATTAACTAAAAAATAATTTTTTGATTATAAAGATAATTTTATTACCATTTAAATACTCTGTAATTACTTTCAATTGCTTAATTTCTTATTCTCCATTATAGCTTAATTACAATTATTTCCTTATTTTACTTAATTCCATTATTAGCTTAATTTCTTAATTCCGTAATTAGTATATTAATTAAAATATTTTAATTATTGCAAATATTAATATTTTGGAAGATTTGTGCATATCCATTAACTAAATCAGTATTTTTTATTATTATAAAGATTATTTTATTACCATTTAAAAACTCTGTAATTACTTTCATTAATTTCTTAATTTAAATATTTTTTTAGGGGAAATCACACTTTCGGTCCCTCAATTAGTGCCCAATCTACAATGTCATCCTTAGTTCTCAATTTGAACACATTTGGTCCCTCAATTATTCGACCATTAAGCAGATTTAGTCCTTCTGTCTGTTTGTCCGTTTAACTCCGTTTAAATAGGGGTATACTTGGAATTTCACATAGCATGATTTATAATAAGTGTATTTCCTCTCCTTCCTCTGCCGATCTGCCATTTCTGCCACCAAAATTTCGACACCGACGTTATCCATCTCGGCGATCTGATCCGATCATCATCTTCAAAGAAGGCACCAGATTATTAACATTATGAGAATTATTTAAAACAAGACTTATGCTACTATTAGGATCACTTAATGTCATGGCCGATTGAGACCTTTGACCACCAGTATTAGCAAGATTACCACTATCATTAGCAGTCAAATTAGACACATCATTTGTGAATCTAACCGTAGCATTAGTTCGAGTATTAGCATCAAAAGAGTTACTAAGTGTTGGCAAACTGCTTTGAGAAACAAGAGTAAGACCATTTTGAGCATTTTGGGCATAATGGTTTCTACTAGCAGTCTCATTCCCATGACCAACCGTAGTAGTAACTACACCAGAAACCATGGCCCTTTGACCAACACTTAGAGAATTATCAGACACACCACTATGGGCAGAAATAGAAGCAGAGTGACGAAGGGGATGAGGAACCTTACCTAGCAGAGCCACAGACTCTTTCACTGACGTGGTAGCAGAAGACTTAGCCATAGTTTGACCATCACGAGACCAATATGGCTTGGACCTCTGCCTTCTCTGTTTTCATCGACGCACCGCCATGCTAGCTACATTCGCCGCCTTCTCACTGGAGTCCCACCAGCCAACGACGAGGGTGCAGGAGCTGAAGACAAGCCCTCATCCACCACCATCGGACGAGACCTAGTTCTCGCCCCCTCCGTAGGGACTCGGCCAGCACCAACAGATACGATGAGTCCAGCCTGTGGCCGAGAAGGCAGTGCACTAGCCTTCGCCTCTCCCGCCAGCAAAGGCACAGCAGGACCACCCCTCTCTATTACGAGACCACCAGGCGCAGTCGCGACCAACGGAGCGCAGGAAGCTGGGGCAAGACCATCGCTTGGGAGCCTTCAAATTGAGTCCAAGTCAGATGAAACAGCAGCCGCAACCACCCCGAGACCAACTCCACTAATCGTTCTGGACTCCTCAAGTCGCCGGAGACTCGTCGACAACGAACCAAATCTCAAAAATTCCGGCGATCGCCGAATTACAATCTGAGCAGCCGGGGTTGATCGAGATGCATCCCTGGCCTCATCCATGGTTTCCGATCGTCCATGCAAGGACTCAAACACCGGAGAACTGGAGAAGTCTCTAACGATGGGTTCTAGATCGTGACACAAGACTTCGCAGAAGGTTGTTGATAATGAAATTGTTGATCGCGACAAGGACTCAAACAATGCTATGTGAAATTCCAAGTATACCCCTGTTTTAAGCGATGTTAAACGGAGTAACAGACAGAAGGACCAAATCTGCTTAATGGTGGAATAATTGAGGGACCAAATGTGTTCAAATTGGGAACTAAGGATGACATTGCAGAATAGACACTAATTGAGAGACCAAAAGTGCGATTTCTCCTTTTTTTTTTTAATAAATAATTAGAAACATAGAAACATTCTATGCAATTATATTTACCATAATAATTACATACACTCATCATATCGTATCATATATACGTGTTGGATTTTAAAAAGGAAATTTGAAATGAGTTTAGAAGTATACGGGTTGTGCATTGATCATTACATACATACAAAGAAATTTTGATTGGTAATGCTAGGAAGTATACATCTTGTGCATTGATCGTTGCAATATACAATTTGTTTGTTACCTCTTACGGTGTACGAGGTATTCGCTTTTTATGCTTTATGATTTTGTGAGGTTTGTCATTGAGCTTTCACGGGCTAGTACACGTTTGCAGACTCTACAATATGTATACCAATGAGAGCTCCTTCCCCCAATGGTCTTCATTTATTTTCTAGAATTACAGGAGCATTGGTAGATGGAGGAAGATGAAGATTCCTCTGAAGGTGAATCATCAGAAAAGTAAATCAGAAAGGAGGAATAAAGATTCTAAACATAGTTACGTTTCTACTGTATTTATAGGTGTAAAATGTGATAATAATTTGTTAGATTTTTTAAAAAAGAAAGTGTAAGTAATTATTTAAAGTTTTTAAATACTAATTTTAAAAGACATTTTTGTCTAAATATTTTTTTTTTTTGAATACTACTAACTCTATTACAATATTTAATATTACTAAAACGTCCTTAATTTTGGGTGGGAAAAATTGGTCAAGCACTTCTGTTATTATATATATATATATATATATATATATATATATATATATAATATAGATTATTATTATTATTATTATTATTATTATTATTATTATTATTATTATTACAAATAATAATATGTTCATTTTCAGGAAAATGAACCAAACAGAAAAATATAGTAATTTTTTAACTTTCAGCCAGACAAAAAAAAATAATTTTCTGACATTCAGTCAAACACCGGAAATTAAAATATTTGTAAGAAAATGACTCATTTTCTGAAAATCATTTTCATGAAAATATTTTTCAAGTTTTCAAACGGACTCTTAAAAAAACAATTGGCTACTCTTGCCGAGAGTTAAACTTGTAACATTATGATTATAAATCTAACAGCCTCACCAAGTATTTGTGATTCTATTTCGTCCCTAAGCTATCTCATTTCATTAGTAATTTATACTTGACGGTAAATATGTTACCGGAAATATAATATAAGAGTAACGAATAAGAAAATGACAATAGTTGCATTGCCTTTGTCTCAGTATAGAAAGTACAGTGTGTCCCCTGCACAGCTGAGGGAAGTTCTATTTATGCTAGGTCCTAACGGTAACAACATGAAGAGACATCCTTGGGGAGATGAGCTAACGGCAAGAATATGAAGAGTTATGAATGAGGCGTTGAGGCTTTAACTCTCTCTCATCAATGGTGGCATCAAAGGTGGCTTCAATGACAATAAAGGTGACACCTGTTGGAATTCTAACCGTTGGAGTTCTGCCCGTTGGGATCCCATGTGATGCTGAGTCAGATGCTCATTTGTGATCCGGGTCGGGTGCCAGCCCTATTATCCTGTCACCAGTCCCCCTACTCCTGAGTCAACGGATGTGTTTGAGTTGACTTGGGAGTAAGGCTGAATCTATCTTGATCCTGTGTAGAATCCTGCTTGATTTAGGATATGTGATTTTATTTGATCCTGTGTATGTGATTTTATATATATATATATATATATATATATATATATATATATATATATATATATTAAATCACATATGATTTTATTTTATTTCTTATGCTAGCCGAGATAGGCTTTTGCCTAGGTTGGCAGAGGTGTGTGCCTCCGGCCGAGGCGTCGCCTCGACTGATCGTGGTCGAGGCGTGCGCCTCGGCTAACCGTGGCCGAGGCGTCGCCTCGACCGATCGTGGCCGAGGCATCGCCTCGACCGACCGTGGCCGAGGCGTCGCCTCGACCGACCGTGACCGAGGCGTCGCCTCGACCGACCGTGGCCGAGGCGTCGCCTCGACCGATCGTGGCCGAGGCGGCGCCTCAACCGATCGTGGCCGAGGCGTCGCCTCGACCGACCGTGGCCGAGGCGTGCCGACCATGGCCGAGGCCGGCGCCTCGACCGATCGTGGCCGAGGCCGGCGCCTCGACCGATCGTGGCCGAGGCCGGCGCCTCGACCGATCGTGGCCGAGGCGTCGCCTCGACCGACCGTGGCCGAGGCGTGCGCTTCGGCTGATCGCGGCCGAGGCGTAGCCTCTACCGATCGTGGCTGGGGCAGGCTCCGGCCTATTTTTATTATATTTTTTATTTCTTATTCATTTTTTTTTTTGCCGAGACGGACTTCGGCGTTGGCCGAGGCGGGCGCCTCGGCCATCCGAGTCGAGTCACGTCTCCGCCAACCTGTGGCCGGGGCGTGCGACTCGTTCCTTTTTTTTTTTTTTTTTTTTTTTTTTTTTTTTTTTAAACAACATGGGCGGACCACAAGCACGAGATATTATTCCAAAATATTTCAGAATGCAAAGCGGGCGGACCGCGATTACCAAACACTAGTCCCAAACGACTACTAGAATATTAAGGAAAATACTTAATCAAATGTTCCTAGCTCCATACCCGATCGATTATCCTTACAGATGGTGTGGACTTATGGATCATTTCTGCCAATCTTTTTGCATGCTTTAATGTAACAACTGCGAGCCGCTCGCTGGTCTCCTCTGATGACCCCTATCCCGCTCGGAGTGGGGAACTTCATACACAAGTGTTCCACCGACACTATGGCCTTGAGGTTCTCCAGTGCCGGTCTCCCTAATATGATGTTGTGCGCACAAGTGAGTCTTACCACGATGAATTCCAAGTCAAGTTTGTGAATGTTAGGGCTCGTGCCTATCTCCACTGATAAGACCACTGACCCCTCCGTCTCTACTGAAGCACCCGTAAATCCAGAGAGTGGGGTACGTACTTCTTTGAGCTGGTTCCTAAGTATCCCTAACTTGGTGAAGGCATCGTAATACATCACATTGACTGAGCTTCCCGTGTCGACTAAGATGTGGCGGACAATGACATCGTTGACGTCCATCTCAATTACCAGGGCGTCACGATGGGCTAACGGGCCCTCTGGGAGGTCATCACCAGAGAAGGTGATGGCCTCCTGTCTCTGTTTCTTTTCTCTGGGAAGACTCGCCACTTTTCCCACGTATAGCCGCCGGCTCCACTTCTTTCTTTCCGCGGGCGTGTCGCCCCCTGCAGGTCCACCATAGATAAAGTGTATGGTGTGCTTCTTTTGTCGTCTAGGCGCCACCTCGGTTTCTTTCTCGCTATCACTCTGCTCAGATATTTGGTCGTGTTCTCTTTTTTTCAAGGTGGACGGCTCGGTGACATCCTCATTTCTCCAGACATTTTTTGGTGGTGGATTTTTTGATGGATCGCGCTGCGGCTGCTGCTGCTTGGATCGCTTGACAAAATGCCGGAAGTAGCCCTGCTGGATGAGTTCTTCTATTTGTCTCTTCAGCACGTTACATTCATCCGTGTCGTGCCCAGGTTGCCTATGGAACCTGCAATACTTTGCTTGGTCTCCTTTTGGGGAGACCTTCATGCATTCTGGTGGGAACTCGACTATTCCCATCTCCTCAGCCTGTTTTAGGATGACACTAACGGGATGGGCAAGTGGAGTTAGGTTACGCAAGGGAACCAGGCGAGGCCGTTCATGGTCCTGGCCTTTCCCTGCGGCCGGGTGGTTCGAACGTGGTGCTTGGCTGGGCGGACCCGCTTTCCCAGGTTTCCCATTTTTCCTGCCGTCCTCCTCATCTTTCTTCTTCTTGTCGACATCCTCCGCTTCGGCATAGCGGCTAGCCATCCTCATCAAATCTTCGTAAGAACGGGGGTGGTGGGCGTTCAGTTGCTTGTGAAAATACCCCGATCTCAAGGCATGGATGAATATCGGGATCGCCGCCTTGGAGTCAAAGTCGTAGACATTATTGACTTCCTTTTTCCACTTGATTAGGAAGTCTTTGAGGCTCTCGCCTCTATCTTGCTTTACTACGCAGAGGTGAGAGAAGGGTTTCTTACGCTGTATGCTACCGGAGAAGTATGTCAGGAAGCTTTTGGACAACTCTCCAAAGTTCTGGATCGACCCGTCCGGGATGGTGTTGAACCAATCTTGGGCCGTTCCATCCAGGGTGGACAAGAACGCTCGGCACATGATGGCGTGCCCTGCCCCGATCATTACCATGGCAGCCTTGTACCTAGTCATGTGGACACGTGGGTCAGTGGCTCCCGTGTACGCCTTGATGGCGGGTAACCTGAACTCCCTCGGAAGAGGTACGTCCATGATGCTTGGGGAGAACGGTGCTGCCATCCGTACCTCAGGTTCCGGCGACTGCTCCCGTGCCTCCACCCTTCTTGCTAACTCCTCGATCCTTCTCTGCAGCCTTTCGACCAGGGCCGACTCGTCAGGGTGCCGGCGCGGAGCCGGTTGCCGCTCCTCCATGTGTCGGCGTGGGGCTAGTTCATCGACGTGCCGTCCATCTGAGTGTCGACGCGGAGCTGGTTCCTCGACGTTTTGTCCATCCAAGTGTTGGTGTAGAACCTGCTCATCAGCGCGTCGTTCGCCCACTGAGTGCTGACGCGGAGCCGGCTCATCGCGTCGCTCCGCCGAGTGCCAACGCGGGGCCGGTTCATCGAAGCGTCGCTCATCCGAGTGTCGACGCAGGGCCGACTCGTCATAGTGCCGGCGCGGGGCCGCCCCACGAGACTCGCCCATCCTTTCTATGGGCGATCTTTCCGCTTCCCTTTCCTCGTGTCGGCGAGGGCCTCTAGCGGAGGACCCCTCGGCACGCGACTCCGGCCTTTGCCGAGCGGGCGCCCCGTGTCCCAACCGTTCTAAGGCAGAGTGAGAGGGCCTAGGTTGCCGTCCGGCCGGTCCGCTTCTTTGGGTGCCCTCTCCCGGACCCCCGGTTCTAGTGCGACGCCCTGCGTCCCTCGCGGCACGGGTTGCGTCCTGGGCATCCTCCCTCCGTGGGGATTCTACCTCTATTTCCTGAGGCCGCGGCGGGGGCACTTGGCCTTGTAGTCCCACCGCCACTTGGTTTAGTGCCGCCGTCACTGCTTGCTGAATGGTCGCCTGGAGGTTCACGACTTGGTTCGCCCCTCCATTGTGGAGTTGGTCTCGGCGGTCCCCTCCATTGTTGAATTGGTCTCGAAGGTCTCCTCCATTGTTGAGTTGGTCTCGAAGGTCCCCGGGCCTCCCGTTGTTGAGCTGTTCTTGGAGGTCCCCTCCGCGATTGTTGGTGAGTAGGTCACGGAGGTCACCTGAGGCGTTGCCATTGTTCACGTTGCGAGAACCGTGGGAGCTGCGGGACGCCATTCTTTCAAGCTTGCTGTTGAAAGAGAAAAAGAGTTGTGTTGTAGCCTGCTTGAGTATTGGACTCAGGCTCTCAATGAAAGCACCAATGACGGTAAATATGTTACCGGAAATATAATATAAGAGTAATGAATAAGAAAGTGACAATAGTTGTATTGCCTTTGTCTCAGTATAGAAAGTACAGTGTGTCCCCTGCACAGCTGAGGGAAGTTCTATTTATGCTAGGTCCTAACGGTAACAACATGAAGAGACATCCTTGGGGAGTTGAGCTAACGGCAAGAATATGAAGAGTCATGAATGAGGCGTTGAGGCTTTAACTCTCTCTCATCAAAGGTGGCTTCAATGACAATAAAGGTGACACCTGTTGGAATTCTAACCGTTGGAGTTCTGCCCGTTGGGTTCCCATGTGATGCTGAGTCAGATGCTCATTTGTGATCCGGGTCGGGTGCCAGCCCTATTATCCTGTCAATACTTATAATCAATAGTTATATAAGGAACCAGAGTGAATGTATCAGCATGCATTCAAGGGATTTATATTTTGCTCATTATTTTTTTTCCTAACTTAATTTTTTTTTTTCAAATAAAATTAACGTGTAAAAAAAATTATTATTAAAAAGTTCTAATTGAACTTTGTTAAATGAGATTCATATTGATTTTTAAAATATTCTTTTTAACAAAATAAATCTATAGATATATAAAGTCCTTATTTTAATGTAATGTTTATGTACATTAAATTTTATTTTTATGAATATATAAAAGAAATATTATAAACTTATTAAATAATGAATAGAAATAGATATAGTGATGTACTATGGTTTAGTGTTTATGTATATTATAAGATTCAGGTCTATAAACATATAGAACAAATATTATAAACAACTTAATATAAAACATCATCTCGGATCATGATCTATCATGCAAGTTGAATCCTAATCCACTATATAATTTGTGCTTATAATTACCCTACTAGTTTGATTTGTATATGTATAAACAAAAAAAAAGTAGTGTAATTGATGATGGAAAAATACTACCAGGGGCCCAATAATAAAGGGCTTGGCATGGTCCAACCCCAATCCTTCTACCATGGACTAAGGTTCACAGTTGACCTTGGTGCATGTATACATGTCTTATGTTGTAAATATTTTGTTTTGTGTTATGAAATTTTGTAGTACCTAAAATAAATTAGTAATTGTGTTTTATAGTTTTTTTTTTTTTTTTTTTTGGAAATATTATATTTTATGTTATGAATTTTTGTGTCTGTGTTGTAAAATTATGTTTCTATGAACATAAATTATGTACCTAAATCAGATTTGAAAAATAAGTAAATTATAACATGTGTATGTATCTTGTATTGTGATTTTTTATGTCTTGTGTTATGAAATTCTGTACAACGAAGGAAACAATGTTTCCAATGATGTTGCGTTAAGGGACCCAGTGAACAATATTTCGCAAATTGATGGCGGCATCCAATGTATATCCCTACGATACAAGTACCAGTGTTGGTATCAAATGACTCAGTTAAAAATTGGAGAAGATCAAAGGATCGAACTTCAAGAGATGACAACAAAATATGTTGTTCTACTTGACTACTTTCAGCTTGACAAGGTTCTTGACTGATAACGTTTCCAATGTGAATGAACCAGATATAGATGTGCAATCTGTGAAATAAAGTACATTTTAAATAAAACTCCTTACAAGTTATGGAAAGGTAGGAGACAGTCTTATCAATACTTGAAAGTGTGGGGGTGTCTTGCCAAAGTATTAGTGCCAACACCTAAGAAAATAAAAATAGGTCCTAAGATAGTGAACTATATTTTTATTGAATATGCACATATCGATAATATTTTTCGGTGCTTAGTACATGAATCCCATATTCTAAATTTACATAAAAAAAATGTATCGTTTCTTGAATATGTATTTCGTATAGGTCCAATGATGGACCTAGTACCTCAAAATGAATATCCAACAATGAGAATTGTTGGTTGGGGGGGGGGGGGGGAGGTCTTAAAATGAACATTAGTCCGAGCCTAAACATAGTAAGCAAGCTAGAATTGAAAAGTCATTTGCTCCACATTTTTTAGCTTACTTGTTTGAATATGATTCTAATACTCTAACATGTTTATTAGAAAAAAAAAAAAAAAAAAAACTAGATTTTTCTAACTTGTTTGTTAGAAAATAAGTCACGAACGTATGTAGAAGTTGTGACTCCTATTGAAAGACCAATGTAGAAAGAAGCTAATAAAAACGAAGTAAATCTTATTCTATATAATCATACTTCGGAACTAGTTGATATTCTTCCGTGTAGTAAACCATTAGGATCTAAATGGGTTTTTAGACGGAAGATGAAACCGGCTGGTTCCAGTTTGAAGTACAAGGCAAGACATGTAGTTAAATGTTACAAGTGATGTGAGTGTCATGATTACTCGACACTTATTCTCCCCTGACAAGAATAAATTTCATTAGGATGATACTTGTTATTGTAGCGTTGTGAAACTTGGAAGTTCATCAAATGGATGTGAAAACTGCTTTCGTAAATGGCGAGTTAGATGAAGATATCTATATGGAACAACTTGAAGGGTTTATTGTTTCACGTCAAGAAAGTAAACAACTTGAGCATTACTTGTTTGTATGCTTTCTACACTCAAATAACCTGAGCATTATTTGTTTTCTCACAATCTCAAGGCAGTGTATCGATGGACTGTCTCTTGCATCCAAAATTATAACATTGAAGCTTTCAAAGATATTATTCACAAGCACATCACCTAGATCTATCCTGCCATGATACCTTAACTTAAGATTGAAAATATTTTAATCTTGACCACCTGATTTAAAAAGTATATAAGATGAACTTTAATAAGTTAATAAATAGAGACAAATTAATCCCTAGTTGCATACGACTTGCATTTCCAGTAAATGGTGGTCCCCATCCATGTGCTTAACGCTACTCAGTTTTTATGGCACAATGGTCCCCATTACAGACAATATTCAAACCAGACAAATGCACACGCGGATTTACAGTAAATGGTGGTCCCCATGTGCTTAAAGCTACTTCAATTTAATGGCACAATAGTCCACATTACAGATAATATTTAAACCCCCCCCCCCCCCCCACACACACATATATATAGTACAATGGAAACAACTCATTACAACCACACATATAGCACAAACGTACAAAGCGATGCATCCCAGTCAAAAGACACCCATTACAACAAAAAATATGAACATTATCCTACTCATTACCCAAAAATCTAAACATTATCACGCATACAATGCATCTTTTATTACAAATTAATACATATGGAACTACAAATCGACTTACCTGGGTATGTGCGACTCCCACTTGCAGGCGTGGCTCTCGAACCACTCAAACATTGCATCTTGCTGGTGACCCCTTTCTCTAATTAGGTTACAACAATTGGGAATGTTAAGCCTTTTCTTGGACTACGTCTCGAGCCAGCCCTTTTTCTCTAATTAGGAAACTTGGTCAGTCTGGGAAGCAATGTGAAATTCCACCAATACATTCGAATTAAACAGATGTCTGACGGCTAAACAAACGAAGGACCAAATTAGTTAACATTTTCAAAGATGATGAATTAATTAGGCAAAAAAATAGTCGAGGACTAAGTTGATAATTTTGCTATAGTCAAGTGGTCATTTCGATAATTAGCTTTATTTTAAATATAAAAGTTAAATTAAATAAAATTGTATATTATAAAAATCTCAAACACATACTTACCTTTTAATGATGGTATGCTACAATGTGTGTATAAATCTTAGGGAAAAGGGTTAAATGAGTCCCTAAACCTTACATGAAAAGTCAATTAGGTCCCTAAACTTTTAAAAAGTACAATTACACCCTTTAACATGTTAAATTGGGGCAATGAAGCCAAAAAACTGATAAATGACTTGCTATTACAGGTCATTTCAGTTCAGGCATTATATCCGGCGACCGGCGATGGTTGAACCGTCTCCATATACCAGAGAAGGCGACCGCCTTCTGCCGGAGAAGGAGAAGGCGGTCGCCTTTTGCCGGAGAAGGCGACCAACTGGCCGCCTTCCCCAGCAGAAGCGATCACTGGTCGCCTTCTCTGGTAAATGGTGACCGGCCCTGGCTCTGGATATGACGCCTGAACTGAAATGACTTGTAGTAGCAGGTCATTTATCGGTTCTTGGGTTTCATTGCCTCAATTTAACATGTTAAAGGGTGTAATTGCACTTTTTAAAAGTTTGGGGACCTAATTGACTTTTCAAGTAAAGTTTAAGGATTTTTTTTTTTGAATACTACTAACTCTATTACATTATAGTATCTGTTCATCTATACTTTCTCAACCTGTTGAAGCACAAAGAGTCAACACCACCTCCACTGAGGCTCGATCTCATGACCTCCCATATGGGAGAGTCACTACATGCCATTCGACTCTTTTTCCTAAATCTTACATATTAGGGGCAAATGCATCAGGGAGGTAGGTCACTGCCTATAAAATACAACTCCAAAATGACATAGACCAACAAAATGTAATCTCAAAACGATGTCATTTTGGAGTTATATAGGTCAGTGGCCCCCATTGCCAATAAAATACAACTCCAAAATGATGTGACTTCTACTACTAACAAAAAGAAATCCCAAAACGGTGTCATTTTGGAGTTGTATAAGTTAGTGGCCACCACTGCCAACAAAATAAATCTCGAAAATAATGTCTTTTTGGGTCTATATAGATTATAGAGTAAATACTTAAAATGGTCCCTCAACTATAACTAAATTCACAAATTGGTCCTCGACTTTTAATTTTAACCAATGAAGTCCTTAACTTTGCAATTTTAACACGATTTGGTCCTCCGTCTATTTGACCATTTGTTGACCATGATCTCTGAGGATATATATGTAATTTCACCGCCGCCCGCCCTCATCCGCTGCCGTGACACAGTCTATCGCCCATGTAACACCCCACTTTTCTTAACTCTTCGCTCTGGTACGAACTCAACTACATTGAATCCAAAGAGGGGATGAAGAAAGGCGACAGGATTTGGCAGATTGCTTTCGACAGTGGGTTCAAATGTAACAGTGCAGTCTGAAAATGCAACCGGAACCTTAAAAAACCGACGATGGACCATGAAATTACATATATATTCTCAAAAATCACAGTCAACAAACGGTCAAATAGACGGAGGACCAAATCGTGTTAAAATTATAAAGTTAAGGACTTAATTGGTTAGAATTAAAAGTCGAGGATCAATTTGTGAATTTAGCTATAGTCGAATGACCATTTTGGATATTTACTCTAGATTATAGGATAATAGTCCCCACTGCCAACAAAATACAACTCTAGAATGATGTAGCTTCCATTACCAACAAAATAAATCGCCGTTTTGTGGCTCTATATATCCTTTTTTTTTTGTGATCCCATGACACCATCCCAAGTGTAGCGATTTTCATCTTGAATTAGTGAATAGCTTCCCTAGTGTTGGCAGTTATCCATTAATCCACTCTGAGTCTCTTAGCAGTTGGTAGCTCCTCAGGTTTGAACCTCAGACACTCAAATTTCAACCCTAATTTACTAGATAATCAAGTGTGATTGTATTTGTTTCCTTTTATTAGTGTTTAATATTTTGTTATGGAGTTTTTGATTCGTTCAACTTTGCACTTACTCAAAAAAAAAATTTTTCTAACCCCACCCTTGCTTACAAGAATTATTGTATTATACCTATTTTCATTTTATTTCTTATTTTTTGATACGTTTTACTTATAATGAAATATCTTTATTTTTTATTTAAGTTTACGATCGATATTAGTGTTATCGTTTTTAAATCATAAAAAACGACTTTAAAATATATTTATGATTTTTCTTTTTATCAATTAATATATGTTTTTTATTAAGACTATGTGGTCTAATGGTATTCGGGTTGGACTTCCATTTGAAAGGTTGTGAGTTTGAACAGATACTATATTATAATAGATCCAGTAGCATTCAAAAAAAAATAATAATAATATATGTTTTTCTAACTTAAAATTTTGCTTTCCTTACATAGGTGAGAATGTCCAAAAGAATTTATCAATTTTCTATAAATACAACTTATACGGAGTATATATATACAAACACAATTACACACAATCCTTTATAAATTGTTTCGATAGCTTCCTAAATCTAAGAAGTCTTCGCCTACTGAAAAGTGAAAACAGAACTGAAGAAAAGGTTTTGTCATCTTCGTACCCTTCACGCGCTATCATCTTTTTTATACTTTCCACGTCAGTTTGACGGCTTCTATGAATATGAAAATCTCTCCCTCCAACACATTCTCTCTCTCTCTTTATATATATATATATATATACACACACACACACGGAGTATAATCTATTTATGCATCGTTACATACAACTGTGTATAGTACTGAACTGGAAGCATGAACCCCTTTAGGTTGACGTGCGCCTACGCGCTGCCGGAGTTGGAGTCGGAGGAGGAGGAGATGGCGAGCATGGATGCGTCTGTGGCGGCGGTGGAGCAGCTGCTGCAGTATCAATTCAAGAACAGGAAGCTTCTAGAAGAGGCTCTGACTCACTCTTCCTACACCGAATCGGCTTCTTACCAGCGTCTCGAGTTCCTCGGCGACATGGCTCTGGGCTTAGCAATCACCAATTTCGTGTTCTTAGCTTATCCCGAGCTTGACCCCGGTCAACTCTCCCTCTTACGCGCCGCCAACATCAGCACCGAGAAGCTCGCGCGCGTCGCCGTCCGCCACAGCCTTTATAAATATGTCCGCCACAATGCCACCGGTCTCGATGAAAGGGTACGCACATCGATCATTCACATTCATCTATCATCGTCTTCGTTGATTTTGATTCATAAGTGGAATAAATTGATTTTATTTTATTGAAATTGGATTGTATAGGTGAAGGAGTTTGTGCTTGTGGTCCAAGAAGAGCAAGAAACTGAGTTCTATGGCGGCGCTATGAAAGCACCCAAAGTCCTTGCAGATATCGTGGAGTCCATTGCCGCCGCTGTATATGTGGATTGTGACTTCGATTTGAAGGAGCTATGGGTGGTCAGCCTCTTTCTTTCTTCTACAATTCCATCTAATTGGTGTATAGGTGATAATTGATAAACCCGCTAAGGACTGATAAACCAGTTTAAGTTGCCCATAACTGACGGCTCAAATCCCAAGATGGTTGGGATTCGAACTCGTGACCTTGTGTTATAAGTTTGGCTGGGATTGCCAAATGTTAGATCTAAATAATAATCTAACTATACTGAATAGTAATCTACAAGAAACCTGACCTCGTAGTAGCAGAAGTGGAAGCAATCTCTAGCCACAGTTGATATGTCATCTTGGCTGGGATTACCCCATCCGAGTTGTTCCTAATATTTTGATTTATGCTCTTCAGTGACATCATGTATATGAGTAAAGTTTTGCAGTTATCAATTCTTTTCAATTTCATGATTAAAGTAGGGGTCCCAAGTTTTAACAGCCAAGCATATTCTATGTTTTGGCTATGCTTTTATGTGCTCCATATGGCCTGGCTAACACAAATTGGGAAAGTTCTAATGCTTCACAGCCAACTGACACATTTGTGTTGTTTCATGTGGGGCTGATATTTGTTGAACTTCTTTAGAAAGAAAAAGAATCAAATGTTACACGATAATAGGTTTGGTACTTATTGAGGTAATACTTTCATTTTCGGCAGGCACTTCAACTCCACTTTGATTGAATAAGACAATTAGATTGAGTGGTTCACATATGCACCAGTTTGTTTGAAGTTCTAATAAGATTCTGATTTATATAGGAAAAAAAATTGAATGGCTTGAGATTTTCTCCTCCTATTTGATTCCAAAAGTAACACCTTTTGGAGATGTTCCGGATGAAGCTTGGTTGATTTTATTTATCTTGCTTCTTGACTTAAAAATTGCTGTGCAAATGCAAATCATTGGTGTATATTTATGTACATTGCTTTTTTTTTTTTTTTTTTTTTTGGCGCTAGATCTTTAGAGGCCTACTGGATCCCATTATCACCCTTGAGATGCTACAACACCAACCGCAGCCTGTAACGATGCTTTATGAACTTTGCCAAAAAGTCGGGAAAGTGGTGGATATAAAACATTGGAGGAATGGGGACAAAAACATTGCGAGTGTATATATCGATGGAGAATTCCTAGTCTCATCTTCTTCAGAGCAAAAGGAAAATGCGAGGCTTCATGCAGCAAAGGCTGCACTGGAGAAGATGGCTTATAAAGTGAGTAACAAATACAGTATTGAGTTTGATGCGACAAAGGGAAATGATGGAGCAAAGCAGAAGCTGTATGAACTTTGTGGAAAAAGGAAATGGCCCAAGCCAACTTATAGGTACAAACTTCTTTTTCTGAGTAGTTCTACTTCTCATTTATTCGGCTTTATAAATTTCTTATTATTCCATGGCATTTTGCACTTCAACACGAGCTAGGGAATCAGACACTAAATTTCCCTCTATAGCATGGGAAGACTACTTTGATATTCCTAGATTCCACCATTTTTATTATCTTTGCATCGTTTCTGAATCCTACAATTAAGGACCTTGCTAGGGTTACTCAACTGGGCTATAATGCATATGGGCCAAACCACACTAAAAGATTGAATCCAACCAATTAGCTAGTCTAACTCATGACCTTATAAACCCATACAAGGACCAAACTCTGCACTTGCTGTAGTAAGAACATCCTAGTCGAACTCATGACCTTATAAACCGATACAAGGACCAAAATCTGCACTTGCTGTAGTAAGAACATCCGAGATAGCAGAGCCAATTATATGGTAATTGGAGCTAAAATAAGCATGTGTAGATGTTTGATGTTTCCCGAGAATTTTGGACTAGTTTGGTATCGGTGATGCTCTTTGTAGCAACACAATCACATATACGCTGCTTGTCGTGTTAGAAATCAGGGAGTACATAAAGAGTCTTTGTAATGTTGCACTTTTCTATCGATAAAAGACATCTAACACCTTTCGGTCTAGTGACAAACTACTGTCATTTCTTCGCTCAACTTTAGCTAATGTTTGCAGAGTTGAGAAGGAGCTTGGCCCGTCCCATGACCGAAAGTTTGTCTGCTCAGTTCAAGTAGACAGCGGTGATGATGGTGTGGTTTTCAGAGTAGGTAAGGAAAGGTCTCGGGTTATGTACGCGGCTGGAGACGAAATGCTTCGAATTAAAGATGCAGAGAACTCTGCAGCCTTTGCCATGTTGTGTGGTCTGAAAGACGCAAATGTCATATGATGTCTTCCCTGCTTGTTGGGTTTATAGATGGCTTATAAATCTGGTACTTGCATAGATTCATAGAGAAAATGGACACCATCACCTTATATGATTGTAACTTGCTTCATCATTCTTACCCTCTTTACTTAAGCTCTGTTTGTGAAAAAGACACCGCTGTCTTTAAAGTATAGAGATATAGTGAGTTTTGTGTCTTAATTATGGATTTTGGTCATAAAGTATTAAAGATGTATAATGAGAAAATTGCAAAGTGGAGTGTCTTTGAATCCAAGCTCATTTTTACTAGCCATTAATGCTGTCTCTTTACACTAATTTTGTTGTAGAATATTCATTCGGCATGATAAAAAGACCACCTTAGTTTTAACTTGATGACCTATAGTGAAAGTATCAAAATAAATGTTCTGCTCTCTAATATTCTTCCCAAAATGTTGAATCCCTAATCCCAAGGCCCTCACACCTTGGTGTGACAGAACATCTGGAAAGATGTAAATCATGATAACTCAACTGAACACAAATGCTAGATATTTGCTTACGGAGCTTCTCGATCACTGGTCATTCTTTCCAAACTTCACATCTGTGACCAACTGAGCTGTGCGGGCATTCTACTCTCTAATATGTGACATGCTTTGATTGCTTAACATAAGATATGTGGCATGCTTTGATTGCTTAACATAAGGGGGACATGATTTTTATCTATTATTCTTGTTTTGCCTCCGATAAAATTTGAACACTTAGTGGGGGTAAAAGTTAGGACTAGGTTTTTAGAATCCAAGTAATATTTTTGTTAATAAAATTTAAACAAATGTGTCTAGATTTTCTCTTATTTATAGATATACCCGTTTGTGTTATTAAAAAAGAAACAAGAAAAGAAAAAAAAAAAAAAAACTATGTGAAAACTGTTGGAAAATTTGGCTTAGAATGATATTTAAAGTGATAATTTTTCGGTATAATTTTTTGTGGGTTCACTCTCGATTTGAGTTAGGTCAAAGTGAATTCAGATTTGTTTAAGTAAGAGGTTTAATTTGATATATTATACGCACAAAATTGATAATAGGTTAATGAAAAATTGATTCTCAAAATATATCCATTTAAATTGAGAAAAATAAAGTTGAGAATGGACTTTTATCCCACATTGAAAAAGATATGATGGTTTTAACTAATATGAGTAATGTCAGCCAGGGTCCTCCGAGTTTGGTGGTTTCACCACCTTTAGTCATAATCTTTCAAATTGACCACCCGTGGTCCTCTGAGTTTCGAATTTGACCTCCTTTCATTAACTGTTGTTGTCTACACCGTGAAAAGTAAGGGCAAAACAATCTTTTTATTTCAACCCCAACCAAAACAAATCATTTCTCTCACTTTGGGTAGAACAACAGTTTAGGTTGTTGAAAAATATGGGAAAAAAAAGGTTGGGTTAGTTTTCCCAAAAAAAAAAAAAAAAAAGTTGGTTTAGTGTTATAAATATTTTCAAACTTGAAAATTTGTAATAATCATAAAATTGATCTTATAATTTAATACTAAAATCATCAACTAATGTTGATGAATCCTGATAGCCAGTTGAAACCATTTATTATATATATTCAAAATTTTCAGCTTATTTTTCAACAATCCTCAATCATTGATGTACTCAAATGAATGGATCAAATTAATCCTAATTTTTTTAAAAAAAATATTAATCCTAAGTTTTTTTCGTCTGAACACACACACGTGTATGCCTACATTGCCAATTGACATTGATGCCACTTGTACGAGACACAAACCAAAAGTTTTGAGAATGGCTTTGAGTTGTCTTCAAAAGGAGCGAGCCACTATAAACTCACAAGTCACAACCTTCACCATTTGTGAATATATAAATTTATTAAATGCTACTGACTCTATTTTTTTTTTTTTTTTATTACTAGGAAGGGGAATACTTTATATACACATATTAGTATATTACTTGCTTCAAGTGAGGTTCAAACTTATCACCTTCTACTTAAGAGAGTGGACCAAGTACCAGTAGACCACAAACCACTTGGTTGTTACTAGCTCTATTACATTGTAGTATCTGTTCAAACATATTTTCTCAACCTAATGAAACACAAAGAGTCAACCACGCTTCCACTGAGCCTCAATCTTATTAAGTAATATTTAATTAAATATCATAAAAAATTAAATTATACGATTAAATAATTTATTGGAATCTTGAGAGCATCTACATCTGAGGTTATTTGGGGGTTCATGTCAGATTAAATAATTTAGGTGGAGATCTTTCTAGATGTGGGGTGAGACTATTTCATGGGTGAATCTCTTGCAAAAATAAAAATAATGTCAGAATTTTTTATTTAAAAAAAAAAAAAAAAACGAAAGACAGGTGGCGCACACCTTGCGCCCACATCGGGCGCGTCAAAGTGCCTGCCATGGCGGCCACTCTGACTTTTAATAAATGTCAGATTTTTTTTTTCTTCACATGTTTATCTCTTTCCTAATTATATTTACAAAAATTTTTCAAAAACTGCACTGAGATTAAACTATTATGGATGCTCTGAGAAAATAAAATATTTCAAACAAATATTATAGATTATTCACAATGGAACACACCAACAGTCCAACCTATAAAATTGAAGGTGCAATGGGGAAGAAGAGTATAAAATTGAAGGCAATGGAAGATTGGAAGGCAATTACCAATTAGGCACGTGTTTCTGTGTTTCACTTCACAGTTCACATCCAACTTGCTTACGCGTTAATCATCCAATCTTCCACGCGCCTAGCCCACAGACTCTCCAAAGCTGCCCGGTTTGATGTTGGCAAATTATATCTTAGATCAAGATTTATAATACATAGTGGATTCTGATCAAAATCGACATTGTTTTATATTAGGTGCTAATTAGTATATTATATTTAATGCATTATGCTCATAATATTTGTTTTATATGTCCATAAAGTTAAACTTTAATGTTTATAAATATTAAATTAAAGAGTTAATTTCACTGGAGATTTTTTGTCTTTGGTGGCAATTCTAAATTTATTCAGAGACTATCATTTTTATCCCTTAACATCACAAACTATTATTTTTTGGACACTTTTAGTCATTCTCATGACTTTTCCTATTTTTAGTAAGGACGTTTTTGTCCCTTTATATTATTCTTTTGTTATTTTTTAATTTCAACCGGTTTAATTGGTTTAGGACTTTACTAAAAATCGGTTAAAAATATAGTTACTAAAAATCAGAGGTTACCTAAAGTTCTAAAGTTCTAAGATTTTGTAATATTTATAAAAAACGATCCCACTCATTTTTTACTTGATTTCTCATCCATCAGATCATGAGAGGATAGTGATCATATGAGAACCACTCTCCCCATGAGTCGATAAGAATCAATATGGTGCATTAAAAAAATTAAATCTATGGATGAGATTAGTCGGGTGGGGTTCAAAATTTGCATGTGCATAAGGGATGTGTGTTATACGTGTGCATTTCCTCTGTTGCACACAACGCAGGTTTAATATGCACACACGAATTTTGGATCCCCCAATTAGACACAATACATGATTAATATGCACACGCAAATTTTGGACCACCAATTGATCTCATCCATAGATATATATTTTTAATGCACTAGATTGGTTCTCATAGACGGGAGGGTGGTTCTCATAGAAACATCCGATCGAACATCACCCTATATATAATTTTTAAATTATATTAATTATTTGAGAACGGGGCAGGGCAGGGAGGGGTACGTATCCCCGTCCCCGACAAGAAATTACATATATTTTCTGTTCCCGTCCCTGTTTTCTAAAAATTTTCTTCATCTCCGTCTCCGTTAGAGCGGGAAACGAAAATGGGACAAATTGCTATCTTTACCAGGGATCCTAAGGGTAACCCTTCAGCCAAAGAAGAAGAAAAAAGAGGAATTAGTTGATTAAGGCTCTAACTTAATGTTGAGCAACCAAGAGGAGAAGAAAGAAATGAAGTTAACGAAGATCCTGATCTGTGCGAGGCCACAAATGGTGCTAATGCTCCTAATGTTCAAGGATCTAATTAAGGAGGTGATAGTGACCAGGGTATTATTAGGGTTGTTAACGAACTAAACATGAATGAAAAGATGTTGTTTGTTATTTTTAGAGTGTTCATATTTGTGTTTGTTTGATAAGATTTTTAAAAATTTTGTTCGTATTTGTTTGTTAAGCATTCATTAGTGTTTGTTAATATTTATGAACGTGTTCATTAACGTTAACGCAAACAAATGTGTTCAATTCGTTATCATTCGTGAACACTAAACAAACAAACACATGTACATGTACACCGTGTTATGATTGTGAGAGGATCAACTAATTAATATGGAATCTAATCCATAAGATTATCATCAGGGTAATACTAACAACCAATATGGCAGAAGGTATAATGTACTTAATGATATATATCTTTTACAAGTTGACATGAGTGGAGGATAAAATCAGTAGAAAAATCTCTAAGCTATTGGGCTTTGTAGAAGTGATTAATGTAAACAACACTGCCTTAATTATAGTAGTGAGAACTTTGAGAGATAAGAATGAAAGATTTCTATCAACCGTACCCTAACTACCTAGTACAGCAAAATCCTCAGAGAGCAAGAAGATCAAATGCAAGCTTATGTGAAACTTAGTACGTGATGCTAATATGCAACTGTACTCTTTAAGTGCACTAAAATTAAAACTAATTTTGTGTTCCAAATCTCTTTAAGTTTTTTATCATAATATATTTTAACAACTTGTTCTACATTCTCACTTGAAACGCTCAAAACTTATCCTATCTGATCTCTAGCATCAGCGTTGCATGCTATTTATAGAACTTATTAATACTATACCCAAGCTACTTTACTATAAATTAGTGCTCCAATGGCAAAAGTATTGCTTTTTAAAAAAAAATAAAATAAAATTGTTGAAGTGCACTAAGGTAACCTATTTAGCAAGTTATTGTTGATTTGATGTATACATGGCTTTATTGGAATAAACGTGGATCCAAGTGTATAATATATACCGGAGTATAATTTAATTTTATCTCTTTAAATTTGTTAATACAATCTTATTTTTTATTTAAAATTTAAAACAATAACAACAGCCACCAGCAAATTATTGTTGATGGCCATCTACCTCAATCTTATACATACAACCATGGTTGTTTGAAATAATGGTCTAGATCTAGACCCTTTATGATGAAGGTACGTAGTTGTGGCCGCCTTTGGCGTCTTTCACTACGACAATCATAATTATCTGTAAAAGATAATGGGAGATTGACAGCTACTAGTAATTTGTGGGTGACCTTTGTTATATTATTTTTTTAAGTCAAAGATATAATTATATTTAAAAATTGTACACTTAGATCCACGTCAGCTCTAGAAAAGTCATGTATACGTCAAATAAGTAGTGGCCTGCTAAATAGGTTACCCTAGGGCTCAATTAAACATATTTATCAATTTAAGTGAGTGTGATTGGAGTTTTTTTCACTTAAAGTACAGTGCTTAATTGCACTATTATACTAACTTAAGAGACTTATTATTTGACCAAGTTTTCTTTATATATTGCTACCATACATAATACATACAACCATGGCGATTTGGTGGCTATCTACTTCTATCTTTTACATACAATCATGGTTGTTTGAAATAAGGGTCTAGAACTAGACCTTTTATGATGAATGTTGTCGTGGCCGCCTATGTCGTTTTTCAATGCGATAACCATGATTATCTTTAGAAGATAGAGGGAGACAACCACTAGTAGTTTGTTGGCGGTCTTTGTTTTTATTTCTTTATTTTTTTAAGTAGAAGATATAATTATATTTTTAAAAATTGAAAAAGATAAAAATAAATTTAAAAATTGTACGCTTAGGTTACGTTAGCTCTAGAAAAGTTATGTATACACTAAATAAACAGTGACCAGCTAAATAGGTAACCATAGTCTCAATTGAATATATTTGTCGATTTAAGTGGTGTGATTAGATTTTTTTTTTTTTAATTTAAAAGGCTCAATTTCACTAATATATCGACTGAGGGGGTTTATTTGATTAGTTTACCTTTATATAATAATCGAAGAAAAATATTATTCTATTATTACTAAAAAAAATAATATTCATTACTTAATGTGTCATTGATAAAAAAAAAATAAAAAAATAAAAACTCTATATTTTCACAATATAGCTAATCCCGAAATATATCTCATAAGTAAATACATAAAAAAAAAAAAAAGGTGATGAATAGAAAATGATTTATGTAATGATATGTAGCGTTGGGCATAATCAAACCCAAATAAAAGAAATTGTATGAATAGAATGTACAATGATTCTTTTTGTATTTATTAAAATGCACTTGAATTGACCAAAATGAGTTAATTCAAGGGAAAGTATAAGATGAAAAAAACAAAAGAAAAATAATAATAATAATAATAAAATCCCCAATAATGTGAATATGTGTTTTGGGGATACACAAGCCAAACACGGTTTTCTCCTTTCGTCCTCAATTCCTCGTCAACGAGAAGAAAATTCCAAAAGGAAAACGTAAATAAATAGCAACCACCGGAGTTCACATTACTCACTCCACAATCTAAAAGCTTCTCTCTAGTCTCTACTTAGGTACTCATCCACAAACGCCGCGCACGGCGGAGACAGAAACTGAGTTTTACTGTAGTGGGGGGAGGAAGAAGAAGAAGAAGCAAAGCAAAGCATAGAGTTTCTTCTATGGCGCTGGATGCTTGATTATATCTTTGTTTTCATAATCTGAGTTTGTTCTTTGGCTTTGGGTGATGGCCAGAGGCAGAGCAGCCGCCGCCGCCGCCGGAGGTGCCATCGGATCCGGTGAGCTTAAAGAGGTAAGATTCCGCGGGGTTAGAAAGAGAGCGTGGGGTAAATTCGCGGCCGAGATCAGAGACCCGTTGAAGAAGACCCGTCTATGGCTGGGGACCTTTCTCTCCGCCGAGGAAGCCGCTCGAGCATACGACGCCGCCGCCAGGAAACTAAAAGGCCCGAAAGCCAAGACCAACTTCCCACCTCCGGCGACTTCTCAACTACCTCCTTACAACCAGACCTCAATCCCTAAAAATCCGTTCATCGGTTCCCTGATGCACGGTCAGGATCCTCATACGATTTCCCAGAGACCCCGACCCGCCTCCAGCAGCATGAGTAGCACGGTGGAGTCTTTCAGTGGGCCAAGGCCGCCTCCGCCGCCGCAGACGGCGGCGACGCCTAATCGCCGCCACCCGAGGTCGCCTCCAATAGCTCCGGATGATTGTCATAGCGACTGCGATTCTTCGTCGTCTGTTGTCGACGACGGGGACTGTGAAAACATCGCTTCATCGTCTTTCAGAAAACCATTGTGTTTCGATCTCAACCTGCCGCCGGCGATGGATGACGTCTGCGATCTTCACTCCACAGCTCTATGCCTATGACCGAAGATCCTTCATCTCCCCAAACCAGTTTTATACCTTAACTTTAATCTGTATTCTTTAATTTGTTACCGTGAAGAAAAAAAAAAAAAAAAAAAAAAAACTGCAAAGAAGAAACAAGAAAACAGAGAACATAATCGTGAATCAAAATTAGATCAAAGACTAGATATGATCCTTAAAAGATGAGAACATCTAGTACTCTGTCTGCTATAAGATTTTTGTCTATAAAAAAAAATAAAAAATTGCATATATAGAATTTTAATCTATATGTTTACTCTGATACTCTGTTTTTCTTTTTAAAATGTCAAATAGGACACTCAAATGAAGGCTTTTACTAATATAGTTAGTTTTATCGGTCAATTTTAATTTATTTGATCATTATTAGTTATTTGATTTGATTAAATTGTTAATATAAATATTTGATTAATTAATTTTTTTGTGTCTTATTGCTTTAAAATGTAAAAATTATTAAAATAACTTTTTCGATCAACTTATTAAGAAAGTTATTTTTACATATAATAAGTTAATAATTAATTTACTAAACATATTTTTACAATCAGTAATGATATTAACTAGTTAAATTTATTAACTCAATCAGTTAATAGTTATCAATCGACAGCTATTTACGAAATATTTCAAATTCTTACATCGCAGATTCTCCATCGGAGATGGAGTTGCCATCTCAACAACGTTTCCATCCGAAGCCTGTTTCGTTCCGATTTCGTCGAAACTTCACCAATTTTCAATTCGTCTTTAATTTCATGATATATTTATTTTTTTCTAAAGCACGGTCATTTGGTTGATTCGTGCAAAATGGGAGCAAGGGGCGTGAGTAGAGGTGACGATTACGGTGGAAATTTCAGACATAGCGTCGGAGTTTCTGGAAATTTAGATGGAGAAGTTGTGGATGTGGTAGACTTGAAACAGGGGAAATGGAAAACGGCAAATTATGTCCTGGAAACGTGTTCACCATTCATGGTGAACACGGGTTCAAACGGCGCCGTTTTTACGTAAAAAAAAAAAAAAAAAAAAAAAAAAAAAAAAAAAATTGTGGTGTTAACAGCGCGCGTTTGGTCAGATTATGAATTTTCTGTTATGATATTATGAATGTACTGTAAATTTATAATCTCATAACAGAAAATTCATAATCGCATAAAAGAAAAACATTTATTAAATTATGAATTTTCTGTTATGAGATTATGTAAATTCATAATCTTATAACAGAAAATTCATAATCGCATAAAAGAAAATTCATAATCGCATAAAAGAAAATTCATAATTTATGAATGTTGAAGAAGCTTGCACTACAGAAGAGCAGTCATGGTTTCGGACGAGAATGTGTAGGCACGGGTCCAAAGTGAATGTGCAGGCATGAATTCATAATTTATGAATGTCCGAAATCATCGCTCACCTCAAATTAAAGTGAAACCGCGAAATGTGAAAATGAAGAAGAAAAGTCACGCGATTAATTAAGGGAAAAACAAATAATAAAAATAACGGTGCATTAACACTGTTAGAACCGTGTTCACCATGGATGGTGAACACGGTTCCATTAAGGGAAAAGAAATTGTAATTTGGTGGGAACAGAATAAGGTGAGAATAAAATAGAAATTCAAATTGCAGTGTTCGATATGCAGGAATAGGGTTACAGGGAATTGAAAGGGAATAAGTAATACAATGACTGAAATGCCCTGATGTAATAATAAATGAGAGAGTGAATGAGAAGAATGATAGGGGTAAAATTGTCTTCACAACAACATATTTCTCCTATTTCACCACTGAATTAGAATTCCTAGGGGGGAGGGGGGGGTCATGAATTACAATTTGGTGAATGGAGAGAATTGCAATTCCCTCCAACCAAACAACATAATTGAGGAAAGAAACAAATTGCAATACAAATACAATGAAATTACATTCAACCAAATGGATTCTGAGAGTAGAAAATGAGAGCACACATAACATTTTTTATTTTTTGATATAGAATTTTTTGGTGAGTCTCCTAGCTAACTAGGAAAAAAGTGTTTAAAATAAATAAATAAAAAGTGTCAATCGAACTTTCAAAGTGTGCAACAAACGTAAGTAAAAGACGTCAACGCGCATTTTTTTCTTGTATAACCAAAAACTCAAATACTATCTCTCCTTTATTCCCTCTTCCAAATCAACAAAAACTTAAAGAATTGTTAGTAAAGTATCTGATTTTATCAAATTAAAAGGAAAAAATGGTTAAATTGGTTTTTATTACATTTGTTTAAAATTAATCAAATTGTGGGCAAAGAATTGATATTTTTTATTTTTTATTTTATTTGGCTTGCCTGTAGCCACTATTGTTAAAATTATAGTAATCCACATTATTATCTATAAACAAATTAAAATAACTACGAGGCAAAATAATTCCTCTAGTGGGCCGACCACGAGGAGAGTTCAGTGAGAAAGATCTAAAAAAAAAAGGTCAGAGAAGTTGCCCTCGAATCTATACCGTGACAATGTACTATTTTACCACTAAACCACTAGTGCATTTGACATGGTTTTCAAAATAATTACTCCAAATAAAACAACATTTCAACTTGGATGTCCCTCCCATTGGTGGTCTAGTGGAGTACAGTTCAGTTGAGGCATAGTTTATGGGAAAAATCAAACATACAGAAGAACATAATGGACTACATATGAAAATTGCAAGTATTAATTGAGGGCTAAAGTTGTAACCCACTTAACCAAAGTAGGATACCGACGTTTGAGGCAAGGAACAACGAACAGGGATCAAAGTTTAAACATCCTATTGTCAAACTGATGACAAGCAAGTGTACTGGGTAATTTTTCAAAATCTCGAAATAACAATCACAAATATGAAAGGTTAAAGTTTTAAATTCGAGTCGTGTGTTACACACACTTTCCTTAAAATTTTATTTACTACCTCCCAGATGTGATATGAGCGGTGTAATCTAGGTTTCACAGGATAAAACGAGTTTCTATTTAAAATTTGAGTACTCAACTATTAAATCACACCAAACAATTTAAGGGTAGATTGGTAGAACACCGAAATTTTTTGAGGAAGAACAGAAGTTCTAGAGTCACTGATTTAACATGAAAAGAAATTTTTTGAATGTATTTAAGTCCATATACCCAACGACAGTATTTATAGGAGATGTGACCAAAATTAACAATAAAATATCACTTTAACGCTCATACGTAACCTTCATAACACACCAATTAATATGAAATCGCTCATACGTAACCTTCATAACACACCAATTAATATGAAATTAACACCGTGATTACAAATGCTAATTTTTCAAAATTAAAATCATAATGTATTTATGTGTTGTTTCAATGACTATAGTTTTATTAGCTATCCGAAAATCCAATACCATTTGTCATTTAATTGTGGAGAATAATGACAAAAAGTCCCAAAAGATAGAAGCTCAGATACGTTGTTTCAATGACTATAGTTTTATTAGCTATCCGAAAATCCAATACCATTTGTCATTTAATTGTGGAGAATAATGACAAAAAGTCCCAAAAGATAGAAGATCAGATACGCTGTTTAGTCATCTATTTTTTCAGACAAATCGTGGCGACCCAATCACCACTCAAGCGCGAAGTTCATCACAGCTTCTCACAACGTGCACCAGCCGGGAATCGAACCCGGGTCTGTACCGTGGCAGGGTACTATTCTACCACTAGACCACTGGTGCCTCTTGTTTTGAGCTACTCATATGTTCTTATTTGGCTTATATTGTTTACATAGTAATACTAGATAGTAATAATATCATTGATTATCAAATTTCTATTTAATTAAATCATTTGAGAGTACTATTCTATCTAATGTTATTTTAGAATACCTAAAAGCAAAGAGGTTAATCAGAGATAACATTAGTATAGTTAAAAATTTGATGGGTTGGTAGTGCTAAATGAAATTATTTAACATAACTTTGCACACATTACCTTAGTTTTTTTTCTTTTTTTTTTTAGCCCAAAAGTTAAACTACATGCTTGACCAAGATGATATTGCAAAGAATTAACCTCTTGATCTTTAAGTACAAGAATTATATTTACCCACTCAGGCATCCCCTTTTGAAACACATATTACCTTAGTTTATCTCATATAACTTGAATCAAACGAAGTATTCCATTCAACAATTTTAACACCAATAATTAATTTTTTTTATTTAAAATGTCATCAATGTCGATATAAATTTAAAAATTTTAAAAATTAAAATTAAAATTATCACTAAAACAACTGTGGAGATTGATAATTTTTCTCTCTAATTATTTCTAGTTATATATCTGCAAAGCAAACGTTAAATTTAGTTTAGGGAAAATATAGTGATTAAATAATTTGAGAGATATGAAATAACAAAAAATAAAAAGAATATAATTATTATTCAATCTTCTTTTTTACCCATAAAGAGTAAATTCTCTCGTCCTAAAAACTCTCACACTTCGACCTCACATGATTTTGGTTATTCAATATTTTTCTAACTATTGCCAATAATGTCTCTATTTACATGTTTAAGAAAATGAGGGGGAATGAATTAGTAAACATTATAAAGGGAACATCAAAGGAGTTAAGTTATAATTTTGAAAAAGTGACTTATACACAAAAATCAATGATATATATACACAAATACATGAAATTTATTTATTACATATTCTTATTTTTGTTTACAAAGACAACTTCTTTCTTATAATACATTTGACGATGGTTCTTAAACACATATTTTCAAATGACATTTTGGAGTTTAAGGCAATTGGTCAATTTTTGTAATTATCACAATAGATAATTACTTTGTAAACAACACTTCACTTGGAATTTGGAGTCATGATTTGATTTAGTTTATGAGCTACAATGGTGGAAGAAATGAAATTAATGGATATATAGAGATGGACTCGAAATAAACCAACTCAGTGGAGCGGAGCAAGATGTACGGGTCTGGTTGGACTCGGGATCTGGGGTCAAGTCTCGTGCTTGGCCTAGAACTCAGCCTCGAGGCTGGGTATGGTCAAAGTAATTGCAACTAATTCATTTTATTTTTTTTGGTGGCGCTTAGGAGGCGCGCTCATTAGTATAAATATATCCATGTAGTTGTCTTGTTAAGACATCATCATCATCATCTTTATTGTCCAATTATATATTTTCACTTATAATCGCCATAAAACATACGGAGTACATCAATACAAGATTTGTCTCCGTGACACAGATTTCTTATCTTTTTATATTATTATTCATTTATTTGTCCTATTCTTGAATTATCGGGATTATTAATTCGGGACACCCAAATTAATTAATTAAAGCAAACTGCAAATATCTAAAAACATAATAAGTGTGAACGAAAGTTATACCCTTGATTTATGTCCATTTTTTTCGTTAAGTTTTTTTGTACATTATGCTATAAAGGTTGTACATTAAAATATTTTGAACAAACATACCCCTACCGTTATAACTTTCGTTATCTTTTCCACTATTGTTACCATGCATATGCATCCACCATATATTTTCTTATCTTCTTTCATTAATAATAATATATACACATTAAATATTTGAGTTATATATTAATTATTACATAAATATAAATATCAAATTTATAAAAATGATTTACATTATTATTATTATTATTATTTAGAATAATTTAAATATCTAAAATCTAAATAAATTTAAAATTTTAATATAATGTATTAATATTGGGCACCTATTTTTTGCACATCGCGTATAAAAATACTAATATATATGATAAGGGGGATGAAACTTGAAATTACAATTTCAACCCTTAAATTTTTAAATTTTTGCTCTTTACATTTAATATTTCCATCTCACTTGTTAAATTTATCATCTCGGTGTCATTTTGAAGACGAAATTTAAGTGCATGTATAATTGAAGGACTTAAGTCCACTATATGCATATATAATAATAGAACTAAGGGTCTATTTGGTTCGCACGTGAAAATGTGAATCAAATACTTAGTAATGATAATAAATTTTGGTGAAAGTATGTTGCATGTTTGATAATATGTTGGAATTATATTGATTATCAATATTGATGTTTGGTTATATATGTATGATTCTATAATAAAAATTTTAAATATACAAAAACAAAAAATTAAGACAATTGATCCTAATATATATAATCACATCCAAAGCACTATGAACAAAAAATCAAAACAAAAATTTAAAAGCACTAATTCAAACTTACAAATCAAATTACGAATATAAGATGGAATGATACAATTTTTAATTAGGGGATGATGAGGTTCTTAATTGAAGGGTTAATCAAATCCCATAGTTGTGTCTTAAACAGTTGTCAACCAAGTAATAACTATGATTTTGATTCTAGAGTGTGAACCCATGAACCAAACACGCCTTGAATATATTGTTTTCTCGATTTTAGAATACTTAAACTAACACAATATAGCCCAAGCACTTTGTGCTCAGATGACACTTATGTGACTCTCCTTGAGGGAAGGTCAGAGGATCTAATCCTAGTGGTGGGATATTGACTCTTTGGGCTACCGTACTTAGAGAAAGTGATAGAATATATCAATGTTGCAAAAATCTCTCCTAGGCACCGATTAATCGGTCTAGGCGCCTGACCGGTCAATTAACTATTTCTTTTTTAAATGAGTTATTTCACTCAAAATGACATTGTTTTGAGGGAAAAATTCTAAATTGTTCAAACTCTAGATGTTTTTTAGGTTAATATTTAATATTTTAGTATTAACTATTAAAATATTAAATATTGTATAATTATCAAGTCTTAAAAAATTAAACAAATTTTTTACAAATAAAAAATAAAATAAAAATACACGAGCGCCTATGCGCCGATTAATCCCCGCTTAGGCCCCTGAGCACCAAGCGATTTTCTCAACCATAGAATATATACTACATTGTAATAGACAAAAGTATATTGATATTATGTTTCTTTCATAAAAAATAGACATCTAATTTTAAGAATATAACTATACTTGATTAAACCAGTTTGGTTATATTACTTTATATTCCATTCATTTGAAGTTTATCAACAAATAAAATAAGTTTTGGGGTTGGTGTCAAAATGCAGAAGCATCCAAAATACCAGAAACTCAGATGCGCTTTAATCATCCAATTTTGGTCAGAATGAAGCGGCGACCCAATCACCACTTAGCGCTCACGTCATCACTGTTTCAGGTGCGCCATGCACCAGCCGGGAATCGAACCCGGGTCTGTTCCGTGGCAGGGTACTATTCTACCACTAGACCACTGGTGCTTCCTGATCAATTATGTTAAAAATTCTTATGTATTTTTATAATGTACTCCGTAATTAAAATTCAATCTCAGAAATTTAAATAGTGTGAAATTGAATGTTCAATTTTGGTCTTTTGGTTATATATGTTTTGATCTTTTGATATTTTGTAAAATGTAAATAATGATTTTTATAAATCTGTTATTATTATTATTATTATAATACTGAACAACAGCAACAACAAAAATAATATCAATAATGATAACACAATAGTTGTAGTATTTAGGTATATTACATTTAAAAACAATAACACTTATCTATATATATGATATTAACATAAAGTAAAAGGAAAATTATCAAATAAACCGTTAACGATACAAAATAAATAATTAGACCCTAAACTTTAAAACGTTGTAATTGAACCCTACAACTCTTCAAGTTTATTCAATTGAATTGATAACTTGTTAAATTGATACAATTAGATCAATTAGATAGTAAAATTAAAGGGATAACCAGTATTGGATTTTTTTCAAAAAATTAATTAATTAAAAAATAGATAGCTTCTTGATAGAGAAGTTGGCCATTTTTCTATTCAATATAATTAGACAGAGTACCAGCGGCAGTGTGGGAGCAACCTCTCAAAGTGAGGGGGTTCCTTGTGCGCAGTAAGCACCGGTCTAGCCTCTGTGGTTCATGTTCAGTTGAGTCACCATGATTTACATCCTCCCAAATGCTCTGTCGGGCCGGGGTGTGGGGGGCCCTTAGGGTTGGGGTTCAGCCTTTTGGAAGAATAATTAGACAGAGTAGCAATATGTCTAGCTAGATGGAGAAGTCATGTCCAACTAGACGAAGAAGATGTCCTAGCTTTTTTGTATAGATGATGAGGATACGATATATCTGAATGAATAATAATGAGTCTGTACAGGAGTATATATAGTAGTGAATAGTAAACCTATTACAAGACGAATACTAATAATAATAGGTAACGAACACTAATTACTAATAATAATAGGTAACGAACACTAATGATGATAGAGTCCTAATACTCCCCCTCAAGCACAAGGTGGACTAGCAACAACATTGAGCTTGCCACATAGAGTAGAGAAACGCGGACCAGGGAGAGCTTTAGTGAACACATCAGCGAGCTGATCCTTTGTGGAAATGAAGCTAACCTGCAACTCCTTCTTCGCCACTTTGTCACGAACAAAGTGGTAATCAATTTCCACATGCTTCGTACGAGCATGGAACACCGGGTTGGAACAGAGATAAGTCGCACCCAAATTATCACACCAGAGAGTGGGAGGAGCAGCCAATGACACTCCAAGCTCGTGCAACAGAGAAACCAACCAGGTGACCTCCGCAGACACATCAGCCAGAGCCTTGTATTCAGCCTCTGTAGACGAACGAGCAACCGTGCGTTGCTTCTGACAAGACCAGGAAATCAGATTGCCACCAAGAAAAACCGCAAAACCACTAGTAGACTTCCTGTCAGCTGGATCACCAGCCCAGTCCGAATCCGAAAAGGCATGAACCGCAACAGAGGAGGAAGGACGAATAAAAAGACCAAAGTGCAGAGTTCCTTTTACATACCGCAGAACACGCTTGAGCATAGCCCAATGCTCAGTGGTTGGAGAGTGCATATGCTGACAGACCCGATTCACGGCAAAAGAGAGATCCGGACGAGTAACAGTAAGATACTGTAGAGCCCCAGCAAGACTGCGATACTGCGTGGGATCCGCATAGGGAACCACAGAATCAGAAGAAGGTCGGGACACAGGAACCGGAGTAGCCAACGGTTTACAGTCCACCATACCTGCACGGTTCAAAATATCTCGCATGTATCGCTGCTGAGAAAGAAACAAACCACCATCCTTGGAGACCGTCTCAATGCCAAGAAAAAAAGACGGAGCACCCATGTCACGAATCTTAAACTCCGAGGCTAAGTCAGTAAGAAGCCGAGTAACACACGAAGCATCAGACCCCATAACAAGGATATCATCAACATAGACAAGCAAATATAAACAAATAGAGGCACGAGTATAGATGAATAAAGAAACATCAGTCTTGGAGGGTGAAAAACCAACCGACACCAAGAAAGCATGCAACCTATTGAACCACGCTCGAGGAGCCTGCTTAAGACCATAGAGTGACCTCTGTAACAAACACACATCATCCGGCCGTGACTGGTCTTCATAACCGGGCGGCTGTCTCATGTAAACTGTCTCTGCACGATTACCATTGAGGAAGGCGTTGTGAACATCCAACTGCCGAATGACCCAACCGCGAGAAACGGCTAAAGAGAGAAGAAGCCGCACGGTGGTGGGTTTGACAACAGGACTGAAAGTCTCAAAAAAGTCTTGCCCAGCGACTTGATTGAAACCCTTTGCGACCAATCGAGCCTTGTGCCGCTCAATCGTGCCATCGGCCTTGCGCTTCGTTCTGAACACCCATTTGCACCCCACAACGTTCATGCCAGGTGTACGACTAACCAGACGCCAAGTGTGATTCTAGAGCAAGGCATTAAACTCAAGATCCATGGCCTCACGCCACTCCGGATACCGAACTGCCTGAGAATAACAAGTCGGTTCAGGAACAGTCATAAGAGCCACATGCTGCGTCGGTCCTTGAGAACGGGTTGCCATGACATGAGACCGAGGCTGAACAGGCTTCGCCGTACGGCGACCTCGCTTGGGCGCAGTAGGAGCACCCGAGACCGCCCCTTCCGGAGCCGTAGCAGTCACGGTGCGAGAATCTGAACCAGCTGCGGCAGCCCCGGAATCCGCGTCCAACTCTGGATGATGATCAGGTCCAGTGGGACAAACATCGGAGCCAACACCAACCCGAACGGCACCAACACCCCACGGCTCAACTGGGCGAGAGCTAGAGACCTGAGAAGGCATAGAAGAAGCAAACGGATATACGGTCTCATCAAACCGTACATGACGACAAATGAATACCTTGTTAGTAGCAGGATCTAAACAACGATAGCCACGAAACGAAGACGGATAACCAAGAAACACACACGGGGATGACCGATACTGCAACTTGTTACGATTGTACGGGCGCAACAGAGGATAACAGAGACAGCCAAACACACGTAAGAAGGAATAAGAAGGATTAGAATGATGCAAACGATAATGAGGACTGACATTGTCTAGAACTCGAGTAGGCATTTTATTGATGAGATAGACCGCAGTCTCAAAGGCATAATCCCAATATCGCTGTGGAACCGAAGCCTGAGCCAAGAGAGCCAGACCTGTTTCCACAACGTGACGATGCCGACGCTCAACTCTGCCATTCTGCTCATGGGTATAGGCACAAGATTGCCTATGATTGATACCCAAAGAGACAAAAGTACGGTGCAACCGTTTATACTCTCCCCCTAAATCAGATTGTATAGAGACAATCTTACGACCATATGAATGCTCAACTAGTGACCGAAACTGCTCGAAGATAGCATACACCTCAGTTTTTAATCGCATAGGATAAAACCATACATAGCGTGTGTAGTCATCAACAAACAAAACAAAATAACGAAAATCATTGACAGAAAGAAAAGGCGTTGGGCCCCAAATATCAGTATAAATAAGCTCTAAAACATGCGACGTAGTAGTATTGACACGAGGCAAGGGAAATCGAGATGATTTCCCAAGCATACAAGCACGACATGACACCGAACTATTACTAAAACTAGAATCAATGGAACACGAATTCAAAATCTGTCGCAAGACACGAGGATGAGGGTGACCCAACCGACCATGCCAAACGTCAGAGGAGACACGCGAAGCCACTAACGCAGCGGGACTCGAACGAGAAACAAGCCTGCCCTCTATACAGAACTTCCCTGGTTGAACGATCCTTCACAAAGAAACAATCAGGGTGAAATTCAAAGAATACATTATTATCACGGGCAAACCGTTGCACGGATAATAAAGACGCAGAAAGCCCAGGAACAAAAAGAACATCAGACAACCGAAACAGTGTTTTAGAAGAGGCTACCGAAGACGAACCAGTACCAACAATAGGTAAACACTTACCGTCACCAACACGAAGATGATCCAGACCGTCGAGGACATCAAAGACGGATCTGGGGTGGCATGGTTCGACGCACCAGTGTCGGGAAACCATTGCTGAGTGCTAACCGAAGCCGCATCATCCACATGATACGCAACATGCGCTCTCGGCCCCGGAGCTCCATCGTACCGGCGAAAGCACGAAGCGGCCGAATGGCCCTCGCCGGAGCAGATCTGGCACTGGACAGCCCCGGCACCGCCACGACCACGGCCACGCCCTTTGCCGCGACCACGGCCGCGGTTGCCGCCTCCACGCTGCTGCCCGCCCGAACGGCCTCCACCTCACTGAGCCGCCATGGCGACCGGAGCAGCAGCAACATCACCAGCATCATCGGCACATATAAAAGCCTGCGAAACAAGAAAATCGGATAGCTCGGGCAGAGACACCGGAGCACCCCTTGTGAGCGACGCCACCAAAGGACGATATTCGGACCGCAAGCCTCGAAATATATACATATTCTGATCCTCTAGCGTCACCGGACGACCGGCAAGCGCTAAATCCTCGATAAGCACCTGCGCACGGCCAAGATAGTCCGGGATCGAAGCATCCCCCTGCCGTAATCCTTGCAACTCGCCCACCAACCGGAGGGCACGAGCCCGTGTAGTCGAACCAAGAACCTGTTCGATTGCCAACCACAAATGCCGAGAAGTGGACTTACCGATTGCGAGGTGCATCATCTCGTCGGACAAGGATGAGATTAATAAGGAGAGCACGGCCTTATCTTGACGGAGCCATGCACTCCGAGCAGCGAAAGACGAAGCCGACGAAGGCACGGCAGGAATAGCTCCCTCGGCAGGCGGCACGGCAAGCGCGGTGATCGGCGGACATACCGAAGTACCATCGACAAAACCCAACAACCCTTGGCCATCCAAGAACAGAAGAAGCTGAGTACGCCAAAACAAAAAATTGCGGGATGTCAACTTGATGGAGACGAAGTGATGCGCCGAAGAGAAAGACACCCCCGACTGCAGCGGTGCAACAAGCGCGGCCTCGGAAACGGTCCGTTCAGAACTACCAACAGAGCCGTCATCAGATCCGAGGTGCGTCATTAGAGAGAGAAGAGAGAAACCTGCTGATACCAGATGAGGATACGATATATCTGAATGAATAATAATGAGTCTGTACAGGAGTATATATAGTAGTGAATAGTAAACCTATTACAAGACGAATACTAATAATAATAGGTAACGAACACTAATTACTAATAATAATAGGTAACGAACACTAATGATGATAGAGTCCTAATATAGATGACCGAGAAGCCGCTGACCTCTCTGTATATATATATTTTACATAATTTTTAATTTATTTTATTTATTGTACCAACATTTTTACCTGACAAAATGGAAAGATTTTAGTGAAAATAATGCAAAAATCCCAAAAGATAGGAGCTCAGATGCGCTGATAGTCGTCCACAGTTTTATTCAAACAAATCGTGGCGACCCAAATCACCACTCATGCGCAAAGTTCATCACAGCTTCTCAAAGTGCACCAGCCGGGAATCGACCCGGGTCTGTACCGTAACAGGGTACTATTCTACCACTAGACCACTGGTGCTATCTAGCTAAATATCTCGAATATATTAGAACTATAATTTTGAGTCTCTTCTTCTAAGAAGAATATAGGTTGCAATAGTTTGTATTATTTCATGAAGTTTCCAGGTGTAGGTTATATGAAAGACCAAGAGAAAAGAAATTGTAAAAACCAATGTCTTCATCATATCCTTTATAAAGAATTGAAGAAATCAAATTTAGCTCATGAGAACATGTTTAAGTGCGTGCATGTATGCATGCCCTTCTACACTGTTTTACATACAGAAACAAGTAATATCAGATCAGAGGCGATTTCTTTCTCAACATCAATCATTCCATACACCATCCCTTCAAATCTCAGGAAGGGCTGGTATCACAGTGGCATAAAGCTAATTAAGGTTGATCCAGGACAGTTGTGTATATATATGAACTTCCATCAGGCTAATGAATTCCCAAGCTGCCTCTCCTTGAATATCTGGCTCAGCCTAATGTATAGTGTTGTCTGGTCCTCATAGCTCAGGCCCCTAACAATCTGCACCATGCAAACTTAAGTCATACTCCCTCATAAACAATCATGTTTGTGGGCCGGAGTGTTCTCGAGACATATATAGCTCAGTGGTCAAAAGGTTGAGTGTGGGTGTAGGGAAGGATCTCAGCCAACACGCCGTGACGTAGAGATTCAAACCCATGACCTTGGTCTGGCTCTGATACCAAATTGAAGCATGTGCTCCATCTCAACTCAAAGCCTAAGCTGATAGTTGGATTGCACATTAATGGTTATATGCTCGACAGCAAGCCTAGCTATGCACTAGTGCCAAAAGCTAGAAATTTTTTTTGAGTCTTAGGTACCTGATCCAGTATCATTTCAACAGAGTCATATTGTGGGAGAGCAAATGATTGCAGATAGATATAGGAAAAAATTGCCATCACCATCTGCACATAATATAATATGCAAAATCTTGGTTAATTAGTTCAGAAAATGCATAATATATCCACAACAACTCTAAGTATTCTTTCCTTCTATTTTTGTTTATTGCAGAAGAGTGAGCCCATCGCGTTTCCAGCAATCTAGAGATGTAGAGAATGATATATAGTTATTTGTAGTTATATATGTCAAAGCTTAATTACCTGGCAGTCCATTCTATCGGTAAAGCCACCATGTCCAGGGATACTATCTCCAAAATCCTGAAACATTTCAAGGGGATCGGAGATAGTCATAACATATGCACAGACTTAAATAATGAATCCAGGAATCGTAGTAGAACGAACCTTGAATTTAAAGGCTCTCTTGAAACCACTAGCGAAAAATCCTCCAAAGGGTGCTATAACTGATGCGAATAACCCAAGGCATAAAGAATGCCACTGAACAGGAAGTACCGATATCTCCTTCCAGGGAAACTATAGGATTCACCGAATCACAACTAGTACTTATTTAGCAATACAAGTAAGAAGATACCCAAAGAAATACTGTAGGAAATAATCTAAATAATGCTGTTTGGTCCATACCTTATTCAAGTTAATATGCTCTAAGATGCGAAAAGTTGGTCCAAATTTTAACTTCTAATCAAATAAATGCATGGCTTTTTACGATAACTTGTATCAACTTTAATACAAAAAGATTTTTAACAGTCAAATATGCAAACAACTTTTCTGTTTCAAAAAGAACTTCCAAAGTGTATTCAGCCAAACACACTGAACTTTTTCAGTAGGTTCTTTTTGAAATCCCTTATCAATATGTATACAAAATCATTTTTTTTTTGGAAAAAGTTACAGCTTTAGTATTCAATTCTTGATCGTCTAACCATATGTAGATCTATCCAGAGAAGGCCTCAACTCACCTCGTTTGGTAGCAAACTACCCAAAGAATAGTATTCTGGCTTGAATAACGGACCAGGGTCACACTGAAGCCAACCGGTTGATAAATCCTGCATTAATGGTTTTGGGTAAGTGTTATCGATCAAAATATGAAGCCAGGGAACTGTATACGACCAAAAAGTTCACCTTTCTTGGGCATGTCAACCATTGGAAACGGCCTAAGAGATTTGCGAGCTGCATATATAAGAAATATAAAAATTAATCTTGTCACACTTGGACACAATTCTATGATACTACAAACAAGGGACTATAGTTGAAAGTTGAAACTCACCAAGAATGCTGATATCATGGTCGCAACAGATGCTCCAATAAAACCTTCCCATGTCTTCTTTGGAGATAGTTTAATCAAAGGAGTTTTCCCAAAGAAAAACCCAATCAAGTAAGCCGCTACATCATTGACAGCGATAAGTGATGCTGGAAGAATGAACCTGCAAATTACCGCCTGACTAAATATAACGCACTGCAACACTAACAAATCAGATAAACAATCTGGAAATACACTAATCATGGCAGTAGAGATCCATTAAAGACGTCTCGAAAGCATATAACTAGTATCAGTGTGTGTGTGTTACCAGAAAATGCCTTCGAAGATGTTGGCTACAGTGAATGAGGATTGTGTGAAGACCAAAATAAGGATCATGTGTGTCCATGCAAACTGTCCAAATTGATACTGGTACATCTTCTTCTTTAAAGTGAGTATGAACCACATAACTCCTGCATATATGCCGGGTAAACAAAATGTAATTTGTGCTAGTAAACAGAGAGCTAGCTAGGAACTAATGAACAGAAGAAAAAGAAAGAAGACAAAAATAGTTAGCAATATAGAAACCTGCTATGTATAAGAAGTAACAAATGACCATCTGATACTTGATAAACATGCCCACTAGCTTATACGAGAACTGATCAGAAATTACAGTATTCACAAGCTGTTGGCTAAGAATCCTTCCATACAAATACAGCATGGCAGTGAAGAAAAAGTGCCTGTGAGTTAATAATAATATATACAATTGGCAACTCGTTAAGATGCAAATTTCAACCGTACCATTAATGGAAGATCATATCAATAATGGTTCTTGAATTGGGGGGTAGCCCACTCACCAATTCAGAAGCCTAAAACCTGGAAGGCGCCTACTCTCATGAGCCCTTCTGAGCAAATTGAAGAGCTCAGAAGTCATGATTATTTGAATAACAACCACCATTGCGCAAATATAAAGATGACCCAAGTAAATAACGGCGATGAAACCTATAACCATCCACAGAGAAGAACATGCACGGATCCACATAGACCTGTATTTGTCTTGATCGTTTACAAGTAAGTCGATCCCATTTATTTTGCTTTCACCCGGAATATCCTGCCGGCGATCAAGAACGGTAAAAATCATAACTTTTTCATTCTTACCGATTCATTGCATTCAGAATAAGCTCAAAATTAAACAGACTAATTAATTTTACCACCTAAATGCAAATCTTTGTCCACGAATTTGATACTATTGGCATCAAATCTAGATATATATATATATATATATATATATATATATATATATATATATATATATATATATAACGCTGGAAAAACATGAACTTTACAGACCTCTTGATAGCGTTTACGGTGGCGGAGTCGAGGGGTTGACGGCGAAGAGGGGCCATTATCCCTGTACATTCGAGGTGTGGATAAGGAAGGAAGAGCGTGAGATTCCCTCTGCGTTCGAGGTGTTGACGGCGAAAGAAAGGCGGCCTGGGCGGCGTGGGTGGATTCCCTGTGCATTCGAGGGGTGGACGACGGCGAAGGATGATCATCCCTATCATATTCTTTTGTATGCATTGATTTGTTGGTGAATGGTGATCAGCTCTTCAGCTGCGCGTATTATTACATTTACATAAACTCGCAGTCTCTTCTCTGAACAACATACATCAAACGCATCAAATCAAAACCAAACCGACCAACGGTTTGTTTCTGGGAGAAGAAAAAACTGTTGTTACGTTGCTTGTAGGCTCATCCTCGTACCAGTGTTGACACGTGGAGTTGCTCCCAACGAGATTGGTGGACACCAAGAATATGTGTCCTCTTCTTGGACAATCGGAGAAGCCAGCCCAAAATACTTTTGCATGCTACATCAAATATTCAAAGCCTAAAGGCTATAGCATTAGCTACCCATTTCATAAATGGATATAATGACATCATTTTTTGGCAAATTCTACACAGCTGTGGACCACGGTCTACGATGTGATTTTTATGTTTAAAAAAAATTCTTATTCCGCATGCATGTTAAAATAATAAATTTTTTGATGTAAGATAATGTATTTTATGAGTTAGAATAATATACTTTATATGTTAGAATAATGAAATTTCCTATATGTGTTAAAATAATGTATTTTATGAGTTAGAATAATATATAATGTATTTTATGTATTATAATAAAGAAATTTGTGGGGTAAAATAATGTATTTTCTGAGTTAGATAGAATAATATAATGTACTTTATGTGTTAACAGAATGTATTTTATGAGTTAGAATAATGTACTTTATACGTTAACTCCAAAATTGATAAATTAAACCAGATGAACTAGTCCGAAATTTAGTGGGCTAGCTCGATAGCCCGAGCCACTTAATTAAGACTATTCTTTATTTCATAAGTGATGTAAAACAAAATATATAGGGAATTTATATGTAAGCTATCTTTAGTATTTTTATTAAATTTGTAGATAAAATTTTAAAAAGAGTTTATTACAAAATAATTTTTATGAAAATAAACAATGAAACAAAAATTATTATAATTATTATATTATATTGTTAATATATATATATATATATATATATATATATATATATATTAGTTAGAATGTGGTTTATATTGATTGAATAATGTATAAATTTATATTTATTAGTGTAAATGCACTAATTTATTAAAATTGAAAATTTTGAATATTAATTTTAAAATGTCAAAAGTTTTAGTTGAGCCTGTCCGATAAGCTTGACAGCCCAATCTGGCTAGTCCGAAATCGAACGAGCTGTCCTAATTGACATCTCTAGTTGAGTGGCATTTCAACGAAGTTTGGAATGGACTTTAATTTGGCTTAGACCTAGCTGAGCTGGTTGAAATGATTGATCTCTAGTATAACTATCATAAGAAAATAATTTTTTTTAAAAGTATTACATGGAGAGTCACAATAATAAATTAATAAATAAATAAATAACCAAAATATTATATAATATGAAGCAATATATTTTTCTTTTGTAAATATATAAAGTGAACATGAACGAAGAGACTTCAAGATCGCTTTATTTTGTGTTTGGAACAAAGCACCAAAATATCAAATACCATATAGTCTTGTTTTTCTTTGTAATAACATAATCCCCCCCCCCCCCATCCCCATCCCCACCCCAAACCAAATTATTTTATTTGTCTGATCTCTTTCAAACCAAATTAATTTTTTTATCTCTATGCAAGAGAAAGAGATGCTACTATATGAAAAAACTGAAGTTGCTCGTAAAGCTCCTTTGCATGGCTTGCACCACGACGTGCCACTCTAGAAAATAGCTCATTGCTAAGCTCTTCACCTATGTGAGCATCAACCAAGACACCACTGATGCTCCTACAACTATTGGCCAAGGCTTGACCCACCTCGGTTGCGTCCTCGGGGTGGCTAACCACTAGAGGGCTTCCTCCTTTGAAGATTTGGAGCATGTCGATGTGATATGAGCCCTCGGCTTCCACCAACTCCTTGAACTCTTGAACGCTCGACGCAAACACAGGAATGTTGAAGCTATCCCTTTCCTCACTGGTAATTAATCCCTATAAGTTATAAACGTACACACAATTAATAGTTGAAAAATGATTAGTTATCCATAATTATCAATATATTGATACGTCTCTAATTGAAAAACATATCAAACTAGCTAGGGATGAGATATAATATTACTTCCTGGACAAGATCATCCCAAGCATCTTGATAATGAGAACCAAAGATGAGGCCGGCCCCACCTTGGTCCGTAGGGTCCTCAGAGGTCCTCCCTATGAAAGCCAAAAACATGGAACCTCCTATCTTCATTTCAACACTCCTAGCCCTCAGAAACGCTGTCATATCGCTCTGGAATTGCTTCCTAAATGCAATTGCCGTGCTCTCACTCCCACCGTGAATGTATATCTTTCCCTTGTTGTACGCCGGTGATCTCACGTCCACCACACTCTCCGGCACCTGCATGCCACCAATTCAAATAAAGTTTACTTATAAAATTAATTAAATAAACTCTGTTTTTATATAATAATAATTCGTAAATTACACATAAAAACATAAAATATACTAGAAATTATGTGATCTTCAATTCAGGTATAATATCTACGCTCCACGCTTCCACCTAATCACTCACCCTTTTTAAGGACAATAAAAGTGATAGAATGTATACATTGGAAGTAATAGACCAAAATCAAGGAATAATAAAGCTCTCGAGCAAAACAAATTATTGGCCTGGGGCATTTAATTGGAGGATTTCAAAGGTAGCAATAATTGATAATAAATGACTTTTAGCATTTATGAGTGTGAATCAAAGAAGGAAGGAATGAGTTTGCCACATGCCCCAATAACAATACTTTCAAGCCCATTCCCATGTAAATCCAAGAAAAAGAAATGGCAGGTGGATTCCAGTAAATTATTTTGTGGACCCGGGTCCAAAGATACACAATTTACATATATACTAAATATTCATAATTTATCTTTTAAAAATTTACAATTTGTGATGATTCTATTTTATTCATAAATTTTCAATATTTAAAAACAATTTCAATACTAAAAATACACATTTATGATCAAAATCACCCTGGTCCATGGTATAACAACTATAGTACCAGCTACCTAGTTATTTCCCTACTAAGCCTGTTATATATTTGGCAGAGTTTTTTTTTTAAGAGAATTTATAGCTTATTCGGTTGTTTAGTGAACAAAGAATATATTAAAATAATATCTTATTTTGAAATGTTATACCCTATAACATTTCTTTTAAAACGACAACTCCTAACTTTTAATTAATTTTTTTACTTGTATCCTTATTACTTTTAAAAAATTAGCCCTAATTCAGGTCAGCCGGCCGGCTATCATCTTAAACCAATATAATTAAACTTCCCTGAATAACGGTATTGAAAATTACGATGTAACTTCCAACTGAAAAGACCAAGTCAAAAGCAATAATATTGATCGAGAACAACCAAAAAGGGGAAATGAAAATTAAATGAGCCAAGAAAGTCAAAGAAATTTGAGTGGTATCGGAAAAACTAGGTGCTTTTGTTGTTTAAGTTTTTATCTTTTTGACCAACCACTAATAATTTTTTTTAATCTATATTTATAGCTAAATCGGATTTTAATTGCTAAAAATGTAATAATTCAGTTACATAAATTTGATCTTTTATAGAATAAATTTTGATATCAACTCTTACCATCTGGCCCCTTGTATGTAAAAACCATGTAGTAATTTAGGGAAATTAAAGGTAATTAAGTAAAGAAAATCTAATCCATAATTAACCTGAGAGAGCCAATGCAGACAAAATGTGGAGTAGAAAACGTCGATGGACCTCGCCGGGAAAAGACGCTTGTGAAAGGAACCAGGAACGCCGGCGGCGAAGTAGGAGCGGTGGTGGGGGATGGGAGCCGTGTCCAAGCCCTCCACGTCGCCGCCACGTCCGTAGTTGGCGGCGAGAGGTGGGAGGAGCTGGAAGAGAGTGTTGAAGTCATTGGACTGGAGATCGGAGAAGAAGACGGAGAACTCCGGCGCCGCGTAGTAGGAGGCGTCATAGCGCTCCGTCATGTGTTTGACGATAGCGTCCGCCATGTAGAGGGCGTTGCTGCCGGAGGAACACCCCAAGTCAGCGATCACGAACGGCGCGCCGTCGTGGGCGGGCATTAGCCGTAGCCCATCCAGGGTTTTTTTCAGAAGATGAAGCATTGATCGAGCATGCTTAGCCTGCATATATACATACATACAATCAATAATCCATAATTAATGTACTGTTTTTTCGGATGATGCAGAGATTGAAACCCATGACCTTTGACATGACTGATATCAAATTGAAGTAATACTTACCCTGCACATTTACGTTTATATATATTATATGATTGAAACCCATGACCTTTGACATGACTGATATCAAATTGAAGTAATACACCGCACATTTATGTTTATATATATTATATGCTAAGAACATATTTATGTGTGTGTACCTGGGCTTGAGAATTGTTGGCATAGCTATCTTCACCATTGCCTCCTCGCATGGCAAACACCTTTTCAAGCTTCGTGTTCGACACAACAACGTTTTCCTTGTCTGAAATGTCAGCCATATATATGCTTACAATCAAGCTAGCGATCGAGTACAGTGTGGATCGATGGATCAGACAACGAGAAATAGGCCAAGAGGGCTTCAACTTTATAGAGGGTATGGCCGCTCAGACAAAACAAAGCAATAAAAGTAATGAGAACGCAAGCAAAAACTTAAAGCCAGAGAAAATGTCTTGTGCTCTTCGGAAATGGGAACCCCAAGAAGGGGTATTTATAAATAGGTGCAAGGCTAAATTAGGAAACAAAATATGTCCAAATTTAGCTCGCAAATCTAGGACCAAATTGGATGAATCTATGACCTAAAATAGGTAGAAATTTTATTCCTAAAATACAAGATTATATCCGTTTGGGGTGGGTGTGGAGCGAATTTGAGTAAATTTGAAATAAATTTAATCAAATCCGTTAAAGGTGCGTGGATTTTAAAATTAAAATCTCATTTACGTCAAAGATTTTTTACTTTAAAAGCTCACGTCAAAGATTTTAAGAGATTTGTTTCTTAATTTGTACTATTTTCCTTTTGTTTTATAGAAGTGTAATGTTGTAGTTTAGGAAGATTTTTATGCGATTTAGGAAACTAAATCCGCCCAAATATGGCCCACGAATCAAGGACTGACTCATGCTTCAATCTTTTAAAATCTAGTAGAAATCGCCTTCTTAAAATGCATACAAGATGGATTTTAAAATTAAAATCTCATTTGCGTCAAAGATTTAATTTTATTTTGAAAGCTCATGTCAAAGATTTTAAGAGATTTGTTTCTTAATTTGTACTATTTTCCTTTTGTGTTATAGAAGTGTAATGTTGTAGTTTAGGAAGATTTTTACAAGATTTAGGAAACTAAATCCGCCCAAATATGGCCCACGAATCAAGGACTGACTCATGCTTCAATCTTTTAAAATCTAGTAGAAATCGCCTTCTTAAAATGCGTACAAGATCCTTTCGGAAAAAAATGCGTACAAGATTACATCCTTAAAATACAAAGTAGTACAAATTAGAAAATAAATCTCAACTCCTAGCAATTGAGACTTCCAAATCCCGTTCATAAAGGCTCATTTTATACGCCTATTAGCCCCTTCAAATTGTCGTCCCAACGTTTAACCTCGGGTCCATGGTCTGAGTAGTTCCTCTTAGCTCCGATCGATCGATCATCGCGGGACCGACAGTCCACGCACCTATACCTCACCCAACATCTCTTCCACTTTCTTGTGGCTCGCGAAATAGATGACACAAGAAAATAATTAGAAAAACCTTGATCAACCACCTTCTCACATTTTAAGAGTAAATCAATGCGTAGGCAACATCCTTCCCTCCGGACCAAGTGTTCCTCACTCCCCTCACTCATTAGTCCCCGCCTTTAACGTTTTCGAGCAGTTAGCTTGCCAGCCACATACAACCACTTGTTTAATCTATAGTTTTGACCGTCCACATTCAAGACCTCACTCGCCTATTGTTAGTCAGCACTATTTTTGATAGCAGGACTACTGAACTTGGTTCTCCAAGTTGCAGTTCAAATTAAAATTAATTCCCCTCCTAACATCCACTTACATGTTGTCAATCAATGTCATTTTTCAACGATAGGATTGCTAAACTTGGCTCCAACACTTGTAGACTTGCTCTGATACCAATTGTCAGGTTTCGTGTCTCCCAGCACTTGGGAACCTCAACTGCACAACATCTTTCAATGGGATTTGAAGTCGTGACCTACTCTGATACCAATTGTCAAGATCAAACACTTACCACTATACCAAAATATATACTTGTAGTGAATGCGCAATTTTATTTCCTTATATTTGTGTAGCGCGCAATCGACGTCGACCATATTTTGATAACAGAATGCTAGACTCAACCCACTAGGCTTCTACACAATAATTGCTCATCGTTAGATGGCCGCCATGTGTTAACATCTAGTCCACTACATCCCCTTATAAATATTACCCCTTTCCCAACCATTTTTCCTTTCCAACAACCAAGTTTCGATCTTGAGCATAATATTCATTATTCGAGCATATACAAATTGATTGAAGATTGATTATTTATGGATCCATGTGTATTCTAGGCTCATTTATGTTGTACATGAGGTTCATTATTTGTAGAACATAACATTTAGAGATAGTATTAAAGATAACGAGTTAATCATGTAATATATTAGTATTATGCTAATGGTTGTGGATCCTTGCTTAAGGCATGCTTATAAGAATTTAGAGATCATATAATGTACATGGAACTTATTGTGTGAATATATTGTACGTGCATTCATGTTGTCACTTCAATGTGATTTGGATGTTTCTCTTATGGTTATGCACATTTATTTTGAGGAACATTCATAAGGTTGGACCAAAAATAAATATAGGGTTTATTGATAAAAAACCTAAATTGGGAATCAAAATTCAAAATGCATGCGATACATAGAATGTATTACGTACTCGATCACACTTTAGAGGGCATATTGCGATGACTTTTTTTTTTTTTCTTCAATGAAGGTTGTGTCAATATTACATCAAATGGAAGATTGTAATATTTTTCATTAATGTTATACAAATTTAGTGGTGCAAGTGTGTCTAGACCAAATTAAGTCATTGTGACAGTAATTTAAATTAGTTTTTGAAAAATTACGAACAAGAATAAACTTAAAATTTATTCATTAAGTTTTATTACCACATAAAGTACTTAGAAAACGCGTTGCATTTTGATCATGGTAAGCACTACTCACATTAACAGGGCGATTGGTTGGAAGGAATTTAAATTCCATTCCCACATAATTCTCACCTAATTCCAAAGGCCAATAAATTCCTTAGTTTGGGTGAAAGGAATTGCAATTCCTTCCTTTTCATGGAATTAGAATCCCATGGTCCCCTTGGAATTTTAATTCCATTGATTTTAGGAAGAAAAAAAAGATAATCATGAGACAAAATTACCCCTCACTTTTTTAACTTAAAATCGATGTATGACATTCCCTTCTAGATGATAGTCGCGTATTATTCTTTGATCAACAGATAGAACGTCTTTCCTGAGCAATAATCATTCTAGGTCAACCTTAATAACAACAACAACAATGGGCATTTTGGATTTTATACCAAACATTGAAATTGGAATTAAAATTTCTAGTAATTTTATTCCTGCAAACCAAATTTAAACTTCACTTTATTCCCATATTATTCTTTTCCATGAAATTACAATTTCTTTCCTCCAACCAAATGCCACGTAAGAGAAACTATCTCTATGATCCATGTTTTCTGTTTCTTTGAGTTAATACTCGCACCAAGTGGGAGAATCTAAAATCTTCTATTATGACACTATTAAATGATGTAAGTTTAATAGGTCATTATGTTGTGATTTGAAACGGACATAACTATTTCCGGTGATGTAGTCTATAAGCTATTTAAGCACAGTCCTCCCCGTACTTCTGTTACCGTTTTTACACTAAATCTAGTTGCACAAGAGATTAAATAGTAAAAAAAACTTCTATAGTTCTTTAACCAACACTATAAAGATAACAACTTTAGCTGAAGGTGGTCGTTCTTATGCTTCCGCTATCAAGGTTAGTTGGTGCCACGTCGCTGCTAACCATAATCCAGGAATCGCTGCACAAAATTTCTGTATTTTGGAGTGTATAACCGTAAAAAGCTGGCACTGAAAATCCTTGCCCAAGTCGAGAATTCACATATGGTAGCACCCCAGTCCTCAGTACATTAAGCACTATACTCTGCAAAATGTTTCAAATTCTTGTAATTTATGTAAACATTCTGAAACCTGGGCACTACCTAGTACCTACTGTCACTCTTGGAGCATAGAAGTAAGCAGAATTGTCGAAATTTCAGTGAAGAATGTGAAAGAGGAGACAACAATATAATGTATGTACCTCGATTGCAGGAATGTTAAGATCACCAACTTTGCTCCATACCAAAGACATCGCGAGCTCGTGTAATGTAATACTACCAGTCACATCTTTACTCGAAATCTCTGGAAAAGCCGAACCAGTGATCTCCTGCAACCATCAAAAGTTTCACCTACAAGTTATTGCTCGAGCATAGCATATGATGGGGAAGACGACTATTATATTGAGTGATAACACATCATTAGAGTTTCTAAATTTTCGCAAACTTATATACTAGAAAAAAAAAAAACTGTGCATTTAAATCTTAACCTTACCACTGAAATGCAGGCAACGGGAACAGCTTCAGTGTCGTTCAGAACATTAATAATCACATCTGCAGTAACCGTCACATCAATCTGCTGTTCTTTTATTTCGATATTTGGTACAGAGGATATGGAAATATTCAAGTTCATGTTATCATTCGGGTATTGCTTGTATAGGTTTGGGACGATGAACTTCCACCGAGCAGTGTTTAAAAGGAACTGATCAGGTACTTCATCAACAATCCAATGCATCTTACCGGCCTGAACAAGGAACAGCAATTAAATAGCAATTTAATCAAAGTCAAGTACAGAAATGCAAGTTAAATGCCCTTTAGCATCATACCAATAGAGTTGAATTTGAAGATATAGAGCCAAGGAGATGATTAAGAACTTACTTTGTAATAAACGGATAGTACTGATTTTATAACAATTTCATGCAGAAAAATTGTAAACATATAGTCCGGACCCTTGGAGGGAATCAGATTATATAGAGCTCTGTGGTGATTCTGGAAAAGAGTATCATCTTCATCTTCATCTTCATCTTCATCCCTCGCACTTACTAGCCCATTGATTGCAAGAGCAATGGAAGATTTGTTTATCACGGGGTCACCAACAAAAGTAACATTCAAAGTGGCAATACTAGTGATTGGAACTTCCTTGGGAAGGGACTGCAACAATGAATCGAGTTTTGCAACTTCCTCGTTTATTTTACTCGAAATAGCATCTTCAACAGCAGAGGTTAGTTTACCTTCAAAAGCATCAACTACCCTACAGAAGGAAGGACAAAATTTTAGTAGTGTCAGAGGTTTATAAGGGCGTAGGTTAGACTAGCTAATTGATTGGATTCAATCAGCATTATAGCCCAATTGAGTGACCCTAGCCCAATCTAAGATTTTAACAGGAAGTAAAACATGAAATAATACCCTTGGTATAGCCAGGAAGCTCCACCTTCCAAATTTATTGATATATCTTTCACAGAGCATTTGTTTTTCACAAGTGAAAGTGAAAGGGATCCTTGTTGATTCTTAAGACTGAGAGTAAGTCCAATTTCCATGCCACTAACCTGTTAGATAAAAGACAAACAAGCAAAGGAATTCTATAAAGCCTAGAAAACATGTTAGATAAACTGCTTCTTCAATATAATTGTGAATTCTTTTGGCATCATCTGGCCCCTTCCTGCAACTTTTCTGGGTTTTCTGTATGAAAAAACACTCTCTCTTATGGTGTACTTGTATGTAGCTTGTTTACTTAGAACACACTTTCTAATGGATTCTCCCCACCAAAGGTCCAACAACCCAGCTCAAGTGGCAAACCAACTGACTTAAAGTCACTTATCCAGCAGCAGGGTAGGGATTCGACTCCCACCAACATCTTGAAGCTAGGGTTACCCGGCTAGAGTTTGGGCCATTGAACTCCCTATCCCCACCAACCACATCTTGGCAATAGGTATTGCGTGGACCGTGGTCCACACAGCTATGAGGATTCGACTCACACCAACATCTTGAAGCTAGGGTTACCCGGCTAGAGTTTGGGCCATTGAACTCCCTATCCCCACCAACCACATCTTGGCAATAGTCATTGCGTGGACCATGGTCCACACAGCTGTGGTGTGTGGACCACAACATCGTTTTGCTTCTTCTTCTTTTTTCAAGCGACCGACTGCAACATACATTTTTATAACTCATAAAGTACATTATTCTAAAGGTACATTATATTACTCCAGAAGTTTCATTATTCTAACATACATTATTCTAACACGCAATATTCAACGATGTCAGAACGTAGTCCACACAGACCACGGTCCACACAATAATTTGTCACATCTTGGAGTTAAGGCTCTCGTGCTAGAGTTTGGGCCCTTGGACTTCCTAGATTGGAAATTGGACTCCACCGAGACTACTTAGACAACTCAAGATTTACCTCCTCTATGGACAAAACAATTGGTCCAACCCAGCAAAAACCAACTAGAAAAATACAGCACATTTGGGGTATGTTTCACCAATACATTAAAGAACACACAACAGAGTAAAAAAGTTGAGGGGTGTGAGTACATACCTGAACAGAAGCTTGGCCGCTGTCGGATACTTGAATTGGAACCAACAACCATGTGGAATATGAATACTTCCAGTTCATGCTCAAATTTGCAGTGGCGCCATAAACAGTTAAAATTACACCAGAATCTGCAGTGCTAACAGTTGAGGAAGTCACCTGAATTGCGTTTATAGTAATATCAGAAAGAATCATATCAACTGTTCCCAAAACTGAGATATCCACAGACTTCTCAATATCAGGCAGTTCAAGTGGAACTAAAGAAGATTCCGCAGTGTTAATGAAGATGTTCTTGGCAAAATCAAGACCCTTATTGGATATCTCCACCCAGATGAACCCTTCCTCTTCTGCAGAGGACTCAACACGATGGGTACATGAAGAAATGAGTAGTAAAGCTAAAACGGAACTCAACATTGCGTCAGCCATGAAAATTCTGGAACTCGAAGCAGACCCAGAGAACAAAGAAAGAAAGAAAGACTCGATCTTTGGGCTCAATTTTGCTGAAGCATAAAAGAGTTCTACTGTTAGCATTTTAGTATATATAGGATTAGAATTTTAGTATAACAAGGATCGAATTATAGTCTAACACAAATATACAATAACAGAGTTCTAATAGACTGGTAGGTAGCTTGAATTAACGTGGGTTGTTGGTTGGGTCGTTTTTACTTTTTAGTTTAGTTTATCAAGGTAACAACATTTTACCGTGGAGTTGCACGCCACTACTTCTGATCATTCATACAGTTGATTTTAATGGAGTTGGCCTGGGTCATTTCCAATCCAAAATACCAAATTCTGCGCTAAATTTTATATTAAAATGAATATTTTTAGCATATTTTTATACCAAATTTTATTCATATCCAATATATTACATCAAATTTTATTTCAACATTTCATAAATTAAAACTTTAACTTTTTAATATAAAATTTAATTGTAATGCAAATAATACTTTTTTGATAAGCAAATAATATTTTTATTCCACAATAATATAACATATAACTACTACATTTAATTTTCAAAATTAACATATTGTTCCCACAGATGCTCAATCAATGCATTACGAAGTACATAGTGCGTCTTGGAGACTATTAAATCTAAGTATGTTTTGTTTAATTTCGGATGTATTAAGTTTATAATTTTATGAAAATTATGTTTTATGTACTTTAGTTTTTAATTAATCTATATATAATATTAGTCTTGTTTTAATCGCCTTGGTAAGGACTTTCAAATGGTATACTTTATTTTTAATTATTCAAATTTTATGTGTATGTATTTAACAAAATATATAAATTTATAAAAACAAAATAAGGATAAAAAAGAATTAACATAAAAGACAAAAGGCAAACTTGGAATAAAAATATTAACACCATTTTGGCGTTAGTGTAGCGCCATATATGGCGCTGCACTATAAACATACGCCAAAATGGTGGAAAATGGCGCGCCTTCGTTGGAGACGATTATGCGTCATTTCTTCCACCATTTTGCCGTTTACCATCTTCATTGGAGACGGCCTATGCCCCTAGTAGCTTATGGTAACAAAGATCTGACTATGCACTTGTTAAGTTGTTTGGCAATCAACGATTAACGAATTAATTAATTGTGTTAACGATTTTAATCAGCGAATTATAAATAGATCTAGATGATAATTCAAGTAACATTTTTTTCAATTTTAATGATAAATTTAATCATATAGCAATATGATATAGTTTAAAAAGTAAGAGTAAAATCTACTTTCATGTAAAAAAATTATTAATTTACTTTTGTTCCTAACCAACATCCTGGGTCTCCACGGTGTCCTGAACCCAAATGAAGGTAAATATTATATGGGCTTTGATTGCTTTACAGAGAAAAAAAATAAGTTCATAATTTTTTGTTTTCAATTATTATATTTTAGTAAAATCATATGACGTGACAAAAGTAATACTTTCTAAAAGTATTATCAACCTTTTGAGGATATGTGGTAAAATGCGGTCAAATCTTGGCGCAATTGAGATCACTTTGCCCCGTTGGCAGTGTATGGATGGCGGCATGGCGTTATCAATGTATCAAATCATTATCTTTTAAAATGTAACAGTACAATGTGAAATTTGAAATTTTGTAATTCATATTACGTAAATGTTTGTGTCTGACCTAAATCTAAAAACTTGGTAAATCATTAGTGAAATACAATAAACTACCGGCCATCACTTTGCTGTAACTTTTTTTCCTGCTCAAAAAAATGGTTACAGCTTAACTTTGGATAATAAATCAATAAATTTAAATAATTACATTATCAAATTCTGAATATATTTAGTTACCAAAAGAACAGATTCAAACCCCCAAAACAATGAAACTTAACATATAACAATTTGAAATAACTCTCACCAAAACATGCTAAAGGAAAGGAACCCAGACTGTCATTTTTATTTGGTACATGTCATCTAACGTGTTAAGAATTATACTAATATAATAGCACCTTTTTACGATTTTCATTGTATAGTTAGTAACAAAATTTTGTTTTATTTTTTACCTTCTTCATTGGGGAAGAGGAGGTAATATACAAATTGTAGGAGAAAATAATAATAATAGTACAATGACAAGTAGTGTATGACAGACAACATACCTTGTAGGAATGATATCAATTTAAATTTACCTAGTCTTCCAATCAACGGGTACAAATTTTCATCTTCTGTATTCGATGGAGAATAGTGCATATAACACGCAGAGTCAATTATCACATAAATATGAGGGCGGGGAACTTGGTAAAGGAATCAAGAATACAAGAAATCTCATTCTATGCAACAGGCTCATCATCACAGGGCAGAGCTGGTTATAGGTGCCCTATGTATTCTGAACAGTCCTCAAAAAGAAATTCACCTGAATACCTTGTGCCATACAAGCCATTCAGCCAATCAGAGCCATGTATTTGATGGTAAATGACATAAGCAAGCCCCATTGTGATCCAGCTTCTACAGAAAGTAATCTGGAGGAGGTTTTTTGGCAGGAGCCCCTCTTGATTCCTGCATTTATTGCAAGAACTTTAGAGAAGTTTCATTTCACTTACTGAGTTGCTTTAGTAATAAAACAAGTCCTGAATGGAGAAGGATTATATAAGAAGAGAGGACCTGTGGAGCTGCTTCAAATACACGGAACTGCTTATTAAGATTCTCATCTAGTTCAAGAATTGCTGCAACGTTCCCGCATCTGCAGTACCACAAGGAAACAGTGAGTATTTTACTAGTTTTCTTCTAGGATAGATTACGAAAGGATCTAAGCATCATTACATAACTTACCTGTAGCAATAGTTTGGAGCAGACCAAACAGTGACTATCTGATTATTAAACATCCATTTATATCCTTCCATTACCAACTGATGAGCACGGCATATGTAGTCTATGTTGTTCGCATGATTGAATGTTGTGACAACACCACCACCAAATAGGAAGCCTGCACCTCGAGGACTCAAACCCCAACCATCAACAATGTCTTCTGGATCAGACCATAGTAGGTCACACATGGGACCATCATGGGGCACTTCTTGCTTCCGATCAATTGTTCGAATCTAAGGCATGGATCATGTCAATGCATTTTCAGGTTCTCAAATATGTATGTAATGAATTCAAGTTCAAACTGCAAACCTGGTCTATTGTATTTATATTAGGAGAAAGACCACCATGAACACAAAATACTTTGTTCTCAATTAGGGCTGACAGGCTGCAATCAGAAGTGTAAGACAAGTTAGGCAGCATGTAACCGAAAACATAACAGTCAAGCAAGCATTATGACTTTAGGCATTTCAAAAGGCCCATCCCCAGGGGCATTAATGTGTCAAATTCCGAAAAGTTCAGCATGCAGGATACTAGTCATTTTATATCCAGCTATTCATCAGAAAAATATATTCAAGTCCATGTAACTAAAACCAAGTGGCAGGATAGTACAAGTAAAGTTAGTATGTAAATTAAAGAGGTAACCTTATCTCATCCAAGTACCTAGAGGATTATGTATCATAAGCATGCAACATTGATATGATTATTTTAACAAATCTACAACTGATTTTACCACATAGGAATTCACTAAAGACTAAAGAGATCTTGTAAGCATGAACTAATAATCAGGTAATTAATGATGTTATTAATTCAATGCCACTCAGTTTCTATTCAATCTCTTAAGTTGTAAAATTTCAAACAAAAAATGCCACCATTATCTTGAAAGAAACAAACCTTAAGTAATCAAATATATCTGTGCAATATCTCCATACGTTTACCGAGCCATACTTTCGCAGGCACTCATCATAGAATCCATATACCTGAACAATTTAGAAGCCATTTAGTTACCACCATAAGTTAAGCTAGAGAATGATGGAGGAAGACCAACCTGTGTGATCTGGCGGCTCTCATGGTTACCTCTGATTAAAGTTATTCGATCTGGATACCTAACCTGATTTTTGCATCGTCTATTAGTAAAAATGATAAAAAAAAAATGGTAGTTAAAACAACACACAATAGAATCATATGTTCAGCCTAAGTTTATGAGAGCATTTTTCTTCCCATGTATTATTGCCATTAAGAACTAGTAGAGTTACCTTTTGATGCAGTTGTATAGATTTTAAAGAAGGAAAGGCTCAATGTTGATTGAAGCAGACAACAGACATGGAACAAAAGGAAATAGAATATTCAACTTGGATGGTACACAACTTACAAGTGGTGAGTAATATGTAAAATGGGTAAAGGTAAAGATGAACATTGATAAGATGATCCTAGTGCCAAACCCAATTATAAATTAGAAGCTTATAGAGGTCTTGGTGGTAACACTTTTACCATAAGACATAAAGGATATTCAAAATGTAAAAGTAGTCTGGACCAAAAGCTCATAGTTGTTATAAAAGTAACAAGAAACTCCTCATAGATCTCCCAACAACCACATAACAACTTTTAAACAAACAGACTTATAATATTATTACCTTAAGAGCAAGCATAAGCAGAAATGTCTCAACAGAGTAAAATCCTCTGTCAACAAAGTCTCCTAGAAACAAATAATTAGTCTTGGGGCAATCACCTCCAACTTTGAAAAGCTCTTTCATGTCATAAAACTGCCCATGGATATCACCACAAATCTGCATCAACAAAAAACAGAATAGCTCAACAAATAATTTATATCTATCATCATTAAATCAAGTACATCAGTGAATGTCAAAGAACTAAAAATGCATACAGCAATAAGAAGCTTCATCAGGTGTGATACTTGTTTACAATTTATCCAAAACCCATATAGTAAAAAATAACTGCATTAAAAACTTTCATCTTGCTCTAAGTTTGTACCATTCAAATGTATACTGGGACAATTTAAACACATTATCCTAAAAATCTTTCTGGCAATGTGTACAGAATAACAACTACAGTCACGAAGTGATGTTTCTACCCCAGTTTTCTACTTCCCAAGTGAATCTTGCCCATCCTCCATCCTCACAAACTTACACAGTGCCAGATATCTCTAAGAAATTGGCATTAAATTATGTAGATAAAATAATTCTACAAGCAAATGTCAAATCTCATTAAACCCTATTCAAAGTACATTTACTAAAACCATAAAGTGACCAGAGTTTGAAGTTAATGAAATAAAAATACATTGATGTTAGCTGTATTGTTTTAGTGAGTGTATAAATTGGACACAAATGTAAATCATGTGGCTCATACTTCTATTCTTTTTGTTTTAAATTCCTAATTATTTGCATCCTGCTTCAGAAAGTAAGGAATATTCCTTTTGCTTGAACAGATACTGATATTACTGTATAAACTTGTGGCTGAAGGGTGTCAGGCCAAATTTCACTAGGCATAAGATTTACCAAAATTGCTACGCCAGCATTATCACAAAGCTATATTTTCTAGTGCAAAGAGATAGAGATAGTCAGATAGAGTACTCAAATATACCAACATCTTGAGAATGAATTAAAAGGCATATGGTTTGACTTAAGGCTTCCAATAGCTCCAGTATATTTTCTGTCCTCAAATTCAAAATCACTCAAAAACAATAAAGCATAGAGGCATACTTCTAAGAGTGCACGGGCTGAATGCAGAAAAGGTCTCAAATTTAGATTTTCAGCACAATACATAAAAATAACAGAACACTAAGGCTCAAAAGAACCCTAACTACATCTGGACCTAGCTCAAAACACAAAATTAGAATAAAATTGAATTAAGAATAACAATGTAGCGCACGTAACTGAGCTCTCTATAATCTATACACAAGCGTAACAGTGTCTATCAATCTATGCATGTTAAGAAAAGCAAGTTTTTTAGCCTTCATTTCGGCGGGGAGGGATCTAGGTCTTACAGTGACCGGGGCATCGACTCTCTGAACGTTGCTTTCTTCAACGAGGATTTCCATGGCCTTGAGACAGAGAGCCTTGACTTCTGACTCCCTCAACGGCTCGCATCTCTTGAGCTGCTCTATTTGCCTGTCTAGGTCTGACATCTTCGTCTTCTTCGGTGCTCCTTCGTTTCAACTTTCGCTCCCTAGACTGGCAGTTCTGACTCGCTCGGCGGCGAGAATTTGCTGCCTGTTGGAACGGAACAGAGCTCCGCAGGTGCGCCGCGGGCGGTGAGCCGTGAGCGAGCTCCGTTTTCCGGCCCACTCGGTCTCTCTCGCGGAGCAGTTTGGACGGGAGGGTTTTCGCGATTCGCGCTGTCGCCGCTTAAATTTTGATCTATTTTCATTTTCCCCCCAACTCCTTGTTTTATTTGCAAATTTCCCTCCATTGTTCAGTTTGGTGGTTGTAGTTAACTCGTTGTTGTTGTTTCCCTCCCTCGTTAGTTGTTGACTTGTAGACGTTGTAGTTTAACTCAATTTAAGTTTAGAGTATATTTTGTTTCAGTTTTTTTTGCAGATTTTGTCCCACGATTATAATGTCATTAACAATTTTAATTAACGATTTTTAAATTTTGCAGAATTAGTTCATGATTATTATTTTTTTTAGTAAAAATAGTCCTTTCGACGAACTCTCGGTTAATTGTTTATCAAAAATTTATTTTCTCTTTTGGCTCTGTTTGGCAAACCTAGCTGAAAAGCTATAAGCTAGGAGCTGATAGCTGAAAAGGAGCTGAAAGCTGAAAAGCTATAAGCTCGGAGCTGAAAATTGAAGAGCTGTTAAGCTAGCTGTTATGATTGAAAGTGTTTGGTAAATTTAGCTTTTTGATAAGCTGATAAATGTAAAAAGACTAAAAAGGACATCTTCATAAAATTTAAATTAGTTTGTTTACATATTAAAATTTAACATTTCGTCTTCCAAAAAAAGTAATCACTTTTTAAAATAAAACTATTAGCATGATCATGATCTAGCATCGCATAATGAAGTAGCAATATTGTTGCGAATATCCTTCATCTCCATAGAGGTGTGACTTAAATTTTCGTTGATGGAGATATTACTACTTGAATCTTGAAGTTCATCGGGCGGTATGTAATCTGGATGCTGCTCAAGCACATTAAACATCATGTCATCTTGTGAATTCTTCTGAATATAATTATGTAGTGCAAATGTAGCCATAATAACATCAATTTGGGGCTCCTCACTAAACTGCGGCATTTTAGCAGGAAACAAGACTAAGGAAGGGATTGACGTGAAAGTTGGGATAGGGGAAGAGAAAGGGTTTTAATTCATAAGGTTAAAATATGTCATTACTTTAAAATAATAAGGGTAAAGATGGAAAAAAAAGTTAGGAAGCTAGTAGCTTATTTTGAAAAGCTACCTAAAGTAGCGTTCCAAAATAAGCTCTTATTTTAAGCTAGGAGCTTATTTTGGGAACATTACCAAACAGAGCTTATAGCTTGTTAGTAGCTTAAAATAAGCTATAAGCTCCTAGCTTAGCGTTGCCAAACAGAGCCTTTGTTCACAAGAATATAATGGTCTTTTCATTTACCTAAACTAATGACCATAATAATCCTTTATATAATAAAGCTATATGGTTTTGGAAATATTTAATGTTACAATTAATGCAACAACATCCTTTATTATATAAAAAATCAAAAACAAAAAGCACAACATTTAAAAAATAAAATAGCTATTATATAATCATATAAAAAATATACTTTTGAAAAATAAAATAGCTATATATTATATTATATAAAAAATGTGTTCAATTAGAGTTTAAATTTACACCTACAAAATTTGAAATTTGCTTTCCAAATGTAATTATCTTAGTTATTATTCGTATTGTGAAAATTATAATATAGATGAAATACAATTAAGAATAAATCAATGTAATTATGTAAATTCTCTCTATAAATTTGTTTGAATATGCACATAATTAGAGATTATATTAACCATACAAAATTTTAATTTTAATTTTAATTGTAATTTTGTATTCTATAAAAATAATAAATACTTGACCAATGGAAACTCAAAAATATTATTATATTAAATAATTTAAAATATTTTAGTTTTTCTATTTTTATTTATATTTATAATACCATAATTTTTTTCCGTGCATCGTGCGGGTGAATTACTAGTAATAATAATAATGATAAACTTAATCTGAGCATAATGTGAGTGAATGTGTACTATGTGCGTAATCTGAGCTGATTAAGTTTATTATTATTTTATTATTATTATTATTTAGGTCATTAGTTAAGGTAAATGAAAAGACCATTATACTCTTGTAAAAAATGATAAAAAAAAATAAAAAAAAAATTTGCGGTGAATAATTGCCGGAGAGTTTGCCGGAAGGATTATTTTTGCTAAGAAAGTAATAGTCATGGACCAATTATGCAAGTTTTAAAAATCGTGGATCAAAATTATTAGTGACACTATAGTCGTGTGACCAAAATAGCAAAAAACTTTATTTTGTTTGCTAAAAATATTTGAAGATGAATGAAATTAAAGTTTCAGCAAAAAAAAAAAAAAAAAAAAAAAAAGATTAAACAAATTGATTCAATATTTCAGTAGTGAAAATGAAACTATTAAAAATATAAAATCTACTGTTGGAATGATAATGAATTTTATATATTAATATAAAGGTTAATATGTCATTAACAATAATAATGATAATAAATTATATTATTATATAACTATATAATAATTAAGAAACTTTTATGAGGGTATAACCATTTATCATTTATTTTTAAGTTATGTAGAAAACAAAATACCAATATTTTATTCATAATTTGTTTTCCTCAACTTTCATGAACTCCGCTTTTAATGAAAAATATTTGTTATCTTATCAGACAACATAAAACAAAAATTTTTCTTAACTTAAAAAATATTTTTCAGCGAACCAAACACCCTCTTAGACTTTTGATTTGTACTATATTTAGACTTTGAAATTAGACTATGTGATGTTTGGTAGGATGTTTGAATTTATTATCGTGTTATGTAATATTTAGACTTTGATGATGAGATTTGAAAAATAATTATAATTATTAGTAAAAGCAAACAATTAATTAATTACATTAAAAGACAACGAAATATTAAGGAGAGGTTCTTAAATCGAATCAAAATCAATTATTTTTTTTTTTTGTTGAAATATTCATAATTTTTCACAAGGTAGTATATATATATATTTTTGAAAGTCAAATGAATCATATTGTATTAGCCATATCAGGCACTAGAAAAATAGGAGGTTCTTCCCTCCAAACTGAACGTACCAAACTGGCACTTACATGCTTAGCTAGAGCGTGAGCCGTCCGATTAGCATCCCTACCAACATATTTAACCAACGAATTTGACATGAAAGAAAACAAGCGATTACAAGAAAGCAAAACAAAACCAAGATAGTTACGAAAAGAACTAGCTTGTCTTAGACTCGATACCAAAACCAAGCTATCCGAAAATAGCGTGACTACTGTGTAACCATTGTCTTTTAACCACGATAGTGTTTCACACATTGCCAGTGCTTCCGCCAAGAGAGGATCATACGAACAAGTAATTGGCCCATTTGCTGCCGCCACAAAAGTACCATCCGCCTCGTGAACAATAAACCCATACGTGGCTGCATGTTGTAGACCGTGGAACCCCGCATCTACATAGCAGATGAGCAGCTATCAGGGGATCCGAGTTTGGGGCCGGCGGTAGTTGCCGTTCATGAGAGGAGTTGTGCCGCTGCTCACAAGCCGTCCACGCCTCCCATCTAGCCAAACTGTCGCGAAGCAGTATGTGCAGTAATGGCAGAATACCATCCCACACCGCCGCATTCCTAGACGTCCAGACATCATATAACAATCCACAAATCTGCCCCTTTGTGTCTGTAGTGGAGGTCGCTGAGCCAAGCCAATCTTCCGTCCATTGCACAAAACTCCTGCCGTTAAAAGAGGGGATAGGCAATTGATCGAGATAAATTCCAAACATGTGATGCAAAAGTACAAGAACATAAAGCATGCACGACATTTTCCTCATCCAATCCGCATGACGGGCAAACATTAATAAGATCCACCCTACGCTTAATTAGATTATCTAACGTAGGCAAGATGTTTGATAGCAAATAACCATTATCAAATAATTGTATCCTAAAAGATTTTAAGTCACCACCATCAGAATTCGAACTTATAACCATTATTAAGAATGCCATCAGACTACATGGTAGTAAAACCAATCATTTTTAAATTGATAGAAATCAAATTAACTTAAAATGTTAGATTAAATGATTTTATTTATTAAAAAAAAAAAAAAAATCGAACCGAATACAAAAATATCAAACCTACATTTAAACCTTAGATTCCCACAAAAGGCCTAGGCCTAATTTGTGAAGGCTTGGCCTATTTCCACCTGACGATGCTCCGTCTGAAAGTTGATATATGAAGAAGTAGTGGAGGAGATCACAGCAAATCAATGAAAGTTTGTATTCCTTCTGAGTTCTGAAAGGCGAAAGCTGAAGCTCAACTCTTCTTTCTCACTCAGCTGGAAATCGTTACTGGAAATATATACGAAAGGGAACGTTGATTTTTCCTCACTATTCACCAAGGTTAAAAAGATGAGTGTAGTTCCGGGAGAGACAATAGAAGTGATAGCGCAGAGCATCGGAATCAGCAATTTGTTGCCGGAAGTCTTACCGGCCCTAGCCACCGATGTCGAATACCGTCTCCGAGAAATAATGCAGGTCCCCCCACTATTTATTGAAAAAAAAAAAGAAGAAGAAAGCCCCTATTAAAAATGTAGCTGAATTAGGGTAATTTCATGATCATATACAGGCAGAGTAATTTAAAAAAAAAAATGTTTTTTAAAAAATAAGGGGAAGTTTTTCTTAAAATTCATATACGGAATAATTGTTTCTTTGTTGTGAAAAGTTTTGCCCTTTCTTTTGTTGGAAAATTCAGGAGTCCATAAAATGCATGCGTCATTCGAAGAGGACAACGTTAACTGCCGAGGATGTCGATGCAGCACTTAGCGTACGGAATGTTGAGGTACCCCTATTGATCTTTACTAGTCAATCTATCAATTTTAGACCTTTATTGTAACTGAAAGAAAAAAGGGTTCTTTCTCTATGTTTAGTTTGCAAGATTTCAAAATTTGTCTGTGTGCTTAGTATGCAATATTTCCTGATGAAGTTCTAATTGGTTCATGTTTAATGATTTAGCCGGTATATGGATTCGCCTCTGGAGATCCTTTGCGGTTCAGCAGAGCTGCCGGGCATAAGGATTTGTTCTACATTGAAGAAAAGGATTTAGATTTTAAGGATGTAGGGAACTTTTCTCTGGACTTCTTTTTATACTAATATAGGTCTTCTTTTTCATTCGAGTGTTCTATTTATGTTCATGTTTCTTTTAGGTGATCGAAGCTCCACTACCGAAAGCTCCTTTAGATACTGTTCTTACGGCTCATTGGTTAGCTATTGAAGGAGTGCAACCTGCTATTCCTGAAAATCCTCCTCTTGAAGGTTGGTGAAAGTATTGCACATAATTTGCTCCGCTTTGAACTGGTTTATTTGTTGGTACTAATATCTACATTCCAACAGCTCTTGTAGCACCTCCAGATAATAAAAAGACCGAGTGTAAAGATGATGGAGGTCCAATTGACCTCAAATTACCTGTAAAGCATGTCCTGTCCCGTGAGCTTCAGGTACTATAGACGCTAGCTACTTATTAGCATCCTTTTTGCTGCTAATCGTAAAATATTTAGTCATAAGGTTTGTTTTTGTCATGCAGCTATACTATGACAAAATTACGGATCTGGTGGTGAATAAGTCGAACTCTGTGCTTTTCAAAGAAGCAATAGTTAGTTTGGCAACAGATTGTGGACTCCATCCCTTAGTTCCTTACTTCACATACTTCATTTCAGATGAGGTGATTATAATATGCTGGAAATTAAGCACAATTGCTATGGTAGCATGGCTGGCTAATGAGCTTCTATTATATTATCAGGTCTCAAGGAACTTGAATAACTTTCCTCTTTTGTGTTCTTTGATGAGGCTTGTTTGGAGCCTGCTTCAGAATTCTCACATACACATTGAACCATATGTAAGTCCATTCTAGGAATACCGCAAGTTATTTCTTTTTAATTTGTGAATTAAATATTGTGTACCTAAATGCATTTGTCAAGAATTGCAATCTTGGATACACTGTTAACTGCTTTACAAAAAGATAGCAAATAAGATCAATCATAAGGCGTTTACTTGTTTAGTTCTGTACACTTTCTTGGAAAAACAGATTATCACAGAAACAAGGGCTGTCTTTGGAACTTCATCTTCTTGTAGGGCACATAGAAATAACTTTGGTTTCAGCTGATGATTTTCTTCTTTTCCTTAGGGGGCGTTTGGTTCACGGAATGTTAGATTACCTTAGGGAATGTTAGATTGATGGGAATGTTAGATTTCTGTGTGGTTTAAAATTAAGATATGTAAATAAGACAACGGTAATAAGATAAATTGATTAAAACGTCCAAAGCCCAACATTAGTAATAAGACAAGGGAATGTGAGATTACCTAAGAAATTGGAGGGTATCTCACATTTCCTTCCAATAGCTAAAAACTTAATGCGGAGGTTATCTGACATTCCCTGGGAAAGTTACATAACCTGAACCAAACATGGGAATCTTATATTACCAAGCAAATATAACCTTGGTTATCTTATATAACTTGAACCAAACGCCCCCTTAATGTTTTTTTTTTTCCGGTGTTTTCAGCTGCACCAGTTGATGCCATCTGTAATGACATGTCTTGTTGCAAAGAGATTGGGGAATAAGGTTTTGGACAGCCACTGGGAGCTTAGAGACTTTGCTGCCAAGTTGGTTGCCCTGGTATGTAAGAGGTGAGGATCTTTGTTCTCTCTCTCTCTGGAGTGTTTGATCGAGGACAAAGGAGAAGCATGGAACTCTATATGGTTATGAATTAGGTGTCAACTAAAATTTATTAGAGTACTGCGGAATCACACAATAACTGGAAGCTTTCTACATCCTGATTTTCTAGCTTTGCAGGTACGGTAATGTTTACCACAATCTCCAACCACGTGTTACAAAGACTTTGTTGCATGCTTTTCTGGATCCAACAAAGGCACTGCCTCAACATTATGGTGCAATCCAAGGGCTAGCGGCAATTGGACCTAGTGTGGTAACTCCCTTGTTCTTTCCATTTTATCTTCCCATCTTTATAGCTTCCCTGTGCTATAATTCGAAGATGCCACAACAATTGCCAAATGGTGATGTGTCATAGTTTTTGTATAGGTTAGCCTGCTTTTGATGCCCAATCTTGAGTCTTACATGCGATTGCTGGAGCCCGAAATGCAACTAGACAAGCAAAAGAACGAGATGAAGAGGCATGAAGCATGGCGAGTGTATGGTGCCTTAATGGTGTGTTTTCTTTGTTTAATGAGTTTTATGTTTGGTGTTTAAGCCTTTCTGAAAGAATGCTTCACCTAGCAACTCGTTAATGGAAAAATGGTTCTATAAAACCTTAGTAGTTATTCCATGGTCATTACAGTGTGCAGCTGGCCTATGCATCTACGATCAGCTAAAGACACTTCCAACACTGTTATCTCCACCAGCATATGCTGCTTTGAAGTCCAAGAGGAAAGTCCTTACTTCAGTATCATCAAGTATGTATCTTGTTATAATCTAAGATCGGGTGAGAGTCACTCAACTGGGCTATAATGCACATGGGGCAAACCACACTAAAAGACTGAATCCAATCAATTAGCTAGTCTAACCATGTCCTTATAAATCCATATATTCTCTCTTATTTTCTTTCAATGTGGACTCTTGACACTCCCCTCAAGTGGACAATGGAGTGACACAAAGTGGACTATACAGACTCTAATACCATGTTATAATCTAAGATTAGGCCAATGTCACTCAACTCGGCTATAATAAACATGGGTCAAACCTCACTAAAAGACTGAATTTAATCAATTAGTTAGTCTAACTCATGACCTTTTATAAACCTATATATTTTCTCTTATTTTCTTTCAATGTAAGACTCTTAACATATGCACTTACCTGTTACATGCTATTATGGCTAAAAAAGGGAACATGGGACTAGAATTTAACACAATTTGCTAAAGGCCTAATGTGGATCCTTGAGAAATACTACCTGTTGAATGAGTGATTCATGTTAATGAGCCATACCACTTCAGAATCTCTGTTTGGTTTTAAAATTGGAAAACTTCCCGACTTCTTGTAGGTGGCTGTAGTCAAGATAAACAACAATGTTCTCCTTGTGAAATGCTTGGACATGCTGACTGTGGTTTCTTAATTTTTGCAAGATAAACGAAAAATTAGCACGGACAACATGATACAACAACAACCCCCACAAAAGAAACTGGTGACTGACGGGGCAGCTGGAGGGATGCAAGGAGCTACTAGTGGATACCCTACAAACCTAGGGGCTACTGATGGAGGTTTTGCATCAACGCCACAAGCTTTGTCAAGTGAGAATTCGCAAAGAATCAGCAGCAGAAAGGAGATGAGTGGTGGACAAGCCCCTAAATCACAAGTTGGTCTTAATCAGGCCTGGAAGCAAGATATAGATGCTGCGCATTTGCTACCTTTCCTATTTGAATACTATGGTGAAAGTATGCTGTCCTTTGTACCTGCACCTGAGTTGTTGGTCTTCCTGTGATCTTTAAACAGTGGCCGTCGGGATGCCCTAAGATTGTAAGTCTTGCTTTGATTCTTGCCTGCACCTGAAGATGCCATTTATGAGGTTGGAACAGAAATAGATTGGATTTTAAAGTTTTGTTTTGTTTTTTTTTTTTTTTTTTTTTTTTTTGTTTTCATGTATACCCATTCTTAATATTATTCTTTATAAAACCTCCATTTTTCTGCCAAGTGCAATCAAAGAATAAACATAATGTTGTCATGTTGATTTGAAGCAATCTTGCTAGTGTAAATTAACTCACATTGTAGTATCTGTACATATATTATTTCTCAACCTATTGAAGCTCAAAGAGTGAATGTCCCCACCGAGGTTTGAATTTGTGACCTCCCATTTGAGAGTGCTACAGTTATGCCACTCAACCACAAGGTCTTTGACAATCAATGGATACTTCAATAGTAGCTAACGAATATAATGTTGATAATGCATGTTATAATCATATTAGATAGTACAATTTTTTTAATTTTTTTTTAGTATAGATAGTACAAAATTTAGTACAAATACGGAACAATATTTTTGTGCACATAACACTAATGTTGTGATATTTTTGTGCACATAACACTAATATTGTGATGCACGAGTTGCTTATCACATTTTGAATTATGTAAATGCTTCACTGAAATTACCAATAATCTTCTCAACTGTTTGATAAATTAGGCAAAGTGAACTAGATTATTAGAAATCTAGTAATTGAGATGAGTTATATTTTGAATTGATAAGGATATGGATATAAATTTGGTTTAGTATGAACAAGTGATTTTGTTGTTGTTTTCTATATGCATAAAGTGATGTGGGGATAAATACAGGTAACAAAGTTTTGGAATGTCTCTTCCGCATGTAAATTAGCTTCAACCTAGCTTACTTTAGATTCAGTACTAAACACAAACAATTAAAAAAAAAAAAAAAAAAAAAAAACTTTAAGCATTTCTCAAGGTGTGCAATTGGTCCGAACTGTTTTAACCAAAGTTTTTAAAGGTTTAACCGTTAATCGAACCGAACTTTGTATTACTTAATTAATCAAACTGAAGGTTTTTTCGAAGTTTTTTAAGCTAAAGTTTTAAATCTTTTAAGAATAGCATGTTCTACACCTTTTAGCCATGGGCTATTTCTAGCAACATTTTAGAGCTTTTAATTCTTAAAATAATTCTAGCTTTCTTCATCTTAAGTACTTAGCTAGGAAGTAATTACAATTTGCACAAAAATCTCTTCAACTAAATTGAAGTTTCAGCCAAAATTGATATCTTAGCAACCTCATGCCTGCAACATTGGAACAATTTATTGTCTCCAAAATGTGTTCATTTGCAGTGTATTCTTGGTGAAAGTTTCGGTCAAGAAATGAAGAAATTTCTTCCATGAATTGTTTCTATCACATGGTAATCATTTATCTCAAGTAAGTTATACTGGTGAAGGCACAACATTTAAAACACATGAAATGTTCAGCTTGAAGATAAAACACCTTCATTATTCATGTATAGCCAAAAACTCAGAGCATTGTACAAAATTGAGGAAAGTCCCAGAGATTAATTTCTACTCCGCTAATAATAAACAATATACAAACGAAGCTATGGCAGTTTGTACCCATGACAGTAAACGCAAAAAGAACATACACACAATAATATATAAATAGATGCACATGCTCTCAAGTCTCAAGTACTTGTTTATCCATTTTTCAACTCTACACACAATGCACGTTGTGGCCTCAGAGAGGGGCTGAACTATGCATCCTCCATGAATAGCAAGCGCTTCACTCCCCTTCGCTTAAAATGGGGACGATCAGTGGCTTCATCTGCGCCAGATACACTATTGCCCACCTATTAAAGAAAATAACAAGACAAGGTCATCTTCTTGTGTTCTTTGTAATTTTTGCTTGTGAGTTGTGATGCGGAGTTGATAAAGAAATGAGCTTCAATCAACAATCAAAGAACAAATGGAAAAAGTTGGAAAATTTGATTCGGATAATGTCTGCTCTTTTAGAAAGGATAGCCAATGAATCAACACAAAAATGGGAAGAAGTGCAGTCAGGTTATAGTGAAAGAAAAATTGCATGAAAGGAAGTCCAAAAAACAATTGTATCAACTGGTAATCTCACACAACTTGCTAAGTGAAGATAAAATACAAAAATTAAGTGGCATACCCACACCACGGTGAGCAGATAAAAGTAGAGAAGTAGCTGCACATTCTCAAATTGAGAGGGGTAACACCAAAAAGTAACCAGCAATAGCACAAACTCTTTTAAGCATTACTAACTAAGAAACAAAATATAGAAATACAAAGCAACTTTGAGGACTATCAAACCAAGACAATAGGAATATATTAGCAGTCAACCTCTATTAGTGGTCTAGAAAATATACATAACCATGCAAAATCGGTATTGCTAATAACAAAAACAAAAAGGCACTTAGTTGACGGACCATCATTTCCAACTATTGTATGACATAGCCTAAGACAAATTTTAAACATTTAAAACTTTTGTAAGAAATGAGCTAGTAGCTGTGATGCATGTTTACAGTAAAGCCAGACGCCCAGAAGTGCCATTGTCTGTGAACATACTATTTGAGTCTCTCCCCTCCCAATAAAGGCAAAAAAAACAGGAAAAGGTTTGATTGTTGGTGATTACACAGTTCCACACAACTCAACTATTAATAAGCCATCATAGAAGGGACTGAAGACACAAAAGTGTGAAATCATACGAGTAATGGTCTAAACATGTTAAGAGTCCCACTTTGATAAAATAAGAGAGAACAACATATGGGTTTATAAGGCAACGGGTTAGGCTAGCTAATTGATTGAATTCAATCTTTCAGTGTGGTTTGGCTCATGTGCATAACAAAACAGAAAGGAAATTTTGACACAACTCAACTGCAAATTGAAGGCAGATATCAAGTATATAAGATAAAAATATATCATCAACATGTCAACAACTAATCAATGACTGTATATATTAGGTAATCAATCTGGGAATTTTTAACTCCTGCATGCACGTATATCAATCAACATGCGCTACAAACTTAAATATATAAATGAACCAAATTCAGCACTATTCTTTGAGCTAAATGCATAAACAAATGAGAGTGAAAAGAAGAGGTGTAAAAACAAGGAGAAGAAAGATCTAGTATGAGAAATATGCATCTTTTCTCAATGAACCAATTTAACTCTGCTAATGATCAAACTTACATCATCCAACAGCAAACTGTAGCAGTGATAACCAAAGTCAAGTGTAACCTGCATGAGAATATACAGTTTTAGCCCATAAAGCCAAAAATTTGACTTTTAGTGCAAAACAAATTTACTAGCAGCAATGCAAGTCGATCTATATCACCATTTTAACTACCTGAACAATATTGATCATAATTGAAGAACAAGAGATGATTTATAAAAAAATTAAAAAATAAGGAATATTTACATAATTTGCACAACAACCCCTACTTTAAAATAATTAAGATATAACATGAAATTTAGCACTAGTTTCTAACTTTCTATATAAATTTAAAATATTCCAGTATCATCGGGTCATTAATCATGATACTGATAAGTGAATGTAATTAGACCAAATTACTTTTCTTTACATACTAAATCTTACAAATATAATTGGTAATTTCCACTTCAAACTTCCATTAGCAACAATCATGGACATATTTACTAGATAGTAGATACAAAGTAAGTAGACGTGTAACAACATTTGAGCTATATCAACAATATTGATCATAATTCATTATCCGAAGAACAAGACAAGATGATTTAACAAAAATAAAGAATGCTTGCATAATTTGCATAACAAACCCTACTTTAAAATAATTAAGATATTATTAAGTATATGAAATTTAGGACTAGTTTCTATATAAATTCCAAATACTCCAGTACCAGCAGGAAATTAATCATGATATTGATAGGTGAATGTAATTACATCATATCAATTTCCTTCTTTACATGAGAAATCTTACTAATATAATCTGGTGATTTCCACTTCAAACTTCAACTAGCAACAATCCAGGACATTCTAGTTGTTTATCTAAGATAGCTAATCAGCAGACCATGATAAAATAAACAAAGCAGCTCTCTCAATTGCTGGGCAGTATTTAGAATAAAAATCATCCAATAACTTATAGTCTTGCACCATTGTTTTAATCACAAAGCGATGCTCACTATAATAATTAACATTGAGAAACAAATAAAGAACAATAATATATGCATCTGAAAAGCTATATATTTTCTTTCTTTTTTTGCCTGGGTACATGGCAAGCAGATCATATAAAGCAAATTGATCTTACAGATTGGTGGAAGGCCCTCTGTTGCAGCAGATTGTGATACACAGAGATGCAATAACTCCGACAGCCAAAAAAATTAGAGTTGTCACCAAAAATCCCATCTCAACAATACTTAATGCAGCTACTTTCTGCAATAAAAAAAAAAAAAAAAAAAAAAAAAAAAAAAACTCCTAATATCACTACTATTATACTCCTGATTCCGAATTCAATAGAAAATAAATGACCTTTAATCATCGGATCTGATAATACTAGCCATGAATTGAACTCTTTAAATTGTCATTCGAATTATAATGCGAAATTCTAAAACTAAATACACATATCTAGATGATTATATGATACATTGGAAACAATTTTTTTTTAATAAGTTCATTGGAAAAACTGATTATGCAACGACCTGTACAAAATAACCGATCAGTTCAATAGAGAGGAGAGACCTTAATTCCGGCAAACGGAGGCGTAGAGAGGTTTACTGGATCTAGATCCGGCACGGCTTCGTCGATCAACGGTGTCCGACCACTGGAGTAGAACTTCCGTCTGGATTTGTGGGAGAGAACGATCAAATTATTGAGTCGACGGGCTGAAAATGGGTTGGAATCGTGGGTTTTAGGTACCTCCGAAGAAAATCCAAAATGGCCCAACAAACTCTAATAACAATCCAACCCAATTTGGTTCAATCATTATTCCATAGACCATAGTACATAAAATCATAAATAAAAATACATTTTTAATATACTAAAAGTACATTATTTAAAGATATATAATTTTTTTTATCTATTATTAAATAATGTGTATTCATTACACAAATAATGTACTTTTAGTATATTAAAAATGTATATTGTATTCATGGTCCACAGAATAATTTGCCAATTTAATTTTAGTGGAAAAATTTTCAATAGGCCACATTTTTAATATACTAAAACTACATTATGTATGTACTAAATATATATTATTTGATAATATACAAAATAATATACTTTCAGTATTCAAATTGATGGGTTATGGACCCAGTGAGCTAGAGGCCCAAGAGGAGAATGAATAAAGGAATGAGCTTGCTACAACGAGCCCAAAAAGAATAGGAGAATCTGCCCTGTGGGCCCTGAAAAGAACTCGTGAAGAGCTCGGACGAATATGGAGCCGAGTCTGGAGAGTCGCATTCACTACACAAATAATTTACATTTAATCATGGTTCACAATATAATTTGCCCCTTTTATTGGAGAACGAAATATGCACAAATTATATCGTGGACCATGGTTTGGTCCACCTTACATTATGGAACAAATTAGACCATAGACCATGATCTATTTTGCATTGTTGACTCTAGTTCAAAATGATATTTAAATTAACCCAACATGGTAGTTTAATTCTCACAAGTGACGATTCCTTCTGGACCAACTTCTGTACCTTTCGGGCGAACATTGTGGTTATTGGAGATATTAACAAAGATTCTATGCAAGCTCAAATGTCGTTTTAAACGACTATTTTTTCAAGCGACAAATCAATTCGTGCTTTATGATTAATTTGACAAAATTGAGATTACTTTTTTTTTTTTTAAATGTGAGTCACACACAATTATTTATTTATTTATTTTCATATTCATCCAATAAAATCAAGAGTATTGATAGTAGTTTGTGAGCAGATTCTTCCCACCTGTGAGGCTGCCAACCAAATGTACTTTTCCAATTGGGAATTCAAACAGCATGTCAGAAAAAAAGAAAAAAATGAAATTCTCAAATTGTATTGTTTGTGGCAAGTGACAATAGTTTACTTTTTATGAACTCCATACAAATTCCAAATTCTCCAAGGACCTTGGTATCTACACCAGTCCTTATCAAAGGTGGAAAGAACAACCAAAAACTAGTGGCCACCACAAAACCAACCGTTAACGGTCCAGACACCAGCCGCGACAGCCGCCACTTGTCGCGCAAAGCCCTCTTGACAGCGACCTCCACCGCCACGCATATTCCGTGGAGAACGAAGAACAGCGTCATCTCCCACGACGGGCTCGCGCGCGTGACGTAGTAGAACAGGAGCTCGTGCATGAGCCCGGACACCACGAAGGTCGCCAGCACCGCCGGCAGAGAGGCCCACTCGTCTCCGACGACGCCGGCGGAGATCTCTCTCGCGGGGTCGTACACGGTGAGGCGCAGCGCGTTGGTGACCGTGAGGTTCCAGCGTCTCCCCCAGAATTCCTGGAGAGAGCCCGAAAGGTACGGCTCGTCCGAGGGCGGGTCCAGCTCAAGCCCGACCAAAGCCCGAACCACGAAGCTCGACGCCGCCACCAGGATATCAATCATGAGGAAAACCAGCCCGCAATAAGCCACCATGACGAGCTTCGGGTGGACCGAATCTCTGTACCGCAGAATCAACTGCAACAACACGGCGAAGCCCAAAGTTTCCGTCGCTAAATTCAACGGCAATTTCTTGGTGCTACGATGATTTGAACTGCTCCGCCGCCGCTTTAGTCTGATGGGAAGAGAAGCCATGACAGCGAAGACGAAGAGAGATTTAGGTGGGCCCACGGAGGGGGAAAGTGGGCCCCGGTCAAAGGCAAAGAGGAGGAGCTTGAAGTTGGAAAGCCAGGTGAAGAAGAAGGAGACGACGGCGGCGAGAACTGCAGAAGAAAGAAAGAGAGGGAGGATGGTGAAAAGGTAAAAGACGGGGGATAAAGAGATTAGCCTTAACGTTCCCTTTGGGATTTTTGCAGATATGAAATAGCAGTATAAAAGACATGCGGATACTGAGATCCAAATGTAGGTTAAGTTCTTCACTTCATCGTCTTCCATGTTGTTGTTGGAAACGAATCAAATGGTAGCCAGCCTTCCAGCCTTCTGGGATTCTGGATTTAGGTTACAATGAATTCTTCCAGCCTTCTGGGATTCTGATCTCATATTATGGTAGCCGGCAGCATCTTATCTTGAAGGCATCCTGTCTTGCTTGTCGGATGGAAACAAGTTGATTAATTGATATACTTGCCCATAACGGTTTAAATTATATACCAAAAATTGGATCGCTAAGGAAATGCAATTACTTTTCAAAAAAGTTGAATTTATAATCTCAAGGGTGACCCACAGCCTGACCCCGAGAGAGTATTTGGAAACCAAAGCCTCAATTACTTAATTCTATGGACGCTAGCTCCACTACTATTCGCGACCAGCAAATCTCGAAGCCCATATATTTCCTTCAATTGAGGGATCATGGTATAAAGTCCTCTAAGCTATGCCGCTTGACCACAAGATCTTTTATTTATATTTTTTTTTCTTAAAAAATGAAAAATACAAATTAAAATAAATTTATGAGTAAATGTCAACTAAGATCCTCCGAGTTTGGTGGTGCATGGTATAATGATTGATTAATTGGCATAAGGAGCAAAACTTAGAGGTTGGGGACGTGGGGTGCACAAATTGAGGGTAAATTATTCCGTGAAAATGTGGACTCAAGTAAAAAAAATACATAATTTATATACTGAATGTTCACAATTTGAATTGTGAACATTCAATATATTATATATAAATTGTATATTTTGACCCGAGTTTACATTGTAAGGTGGATTCGGGTACATCTCATAATTGTTGCAGATTGAGAGGTCTAGAATCTAGATAGAAGGGAATGAAGGGAGTAGAATCCATGGTATAACTGTCCTATTACAACCAAGGACTTTGTAGTTTAATAGCATCAAATTGCTTTCCTATATAGGAGATTGTAGGTTTGAGTCTCAGTAGAAGCGTATTGATTCTTTGTGTTTTAATAAATTTTTGAAAGTAGTTATGAACAGATACTACATTTACTACATTGTAAGTTATAACAGAATAGTATTCAAAAACAAACCAGGACTATGTGGTCTAATGGTATCCGGGTTGGACTTCCATTTGGAAGGTTATAAGTTCGAGCCTCAATGGAGGCTACAATGTAATAGAGCCAGTAACTTTCAAAAACAATTTTAACCACCGATTTTGGCCCGTACAGACATGACAAGCCCCGACCCGACCCGCTCATCGCAAACTCTCTCAGAGACTCAGACTCCTAGAGTCCCAGGTTCCACTTTCCAGCTCGATACTGTACATATTGTGGTCAACAGCCACAGCAGTAAACAGAGCCGCCGTGTACGGCTGACCAGTTGCCTTCATCCGCTCTCCACCGCCATTTCCTAGCTGGATTTCGACACCGGCAGAACTACAATCACTGGCCATATGCTGTCGGTAGTTCCCATGCTCTGGGAAATTCATCATTTGACATCTATACCCTCAGGTGGAAGTGAAAATGCCTTGTGATGGTCCGCCCCGCCCCGGAATCATAGACCCAGCTGCACTCATTACCTATGGCTATTTCAAGGTTCGTATTCTCATAAACGTGTAGAATTTTTGTGTTGCTTGCCTAAGTTGCCTTGCGTGTTCATATAACTCAATTTGTGTTGTGCTGGTTACTTCTGGAGTCCGATCTTTCGGAAGAGTAACTAAATCTTACTTTCCGACTTCCGAGTATGTGTAAACTATTCAATATTTGCAGTAGTATGATAAATTGATAATCTTAGGGGCTATTTGTTCTAACATTGGAATCCTACTCGTAATTGGAATCAAATATTTAGGAATGGTCTTGAGTTTAAGCAAAATAAGTCTAGGAATTGAAATTAAAATAAATAAATGTATAAAAATATATAATACATGCATATATGTGTATATATATTAAAGTTCCCTACGAGAGCTTTTATTTTAAATTGTAATGATGAATTTTCTGTTCAGTTTGTGAATTGAACTGAATTAGGTGATACATTGGTGTTCCATTTCTACAGAAATAACTGTGAGTTTGATGAATCAATGGTATATATTGTTATGCACAGATTTCTGTTTATTGTCAATGCTAGGAGGATTGTTCATTCCCAGCTTGCAACACTTACAAACAGCCGTTTGGAGGTTTGGTCACCATGCTCAATTGGATTGCCTTACATATTTTCAAAGTTAAGTGCAGAATGCAGAGTTTTTCATAGAGGTTTTGCTTCATGCACATCATACAAATCTAAAGCTGTTTTATGGAGAAGTAGAGCTATCTTGAAATTCCAATATCCTAGAAAGCCTGTTAAACCTATGATGGTTGCTGTAAACGTTAGGCATCCAGGTGTTGTTGAAGCTATCAGAAGCTATCAAAAGGGCAAGTTTCTAAGTTCATTCCTACTTTGAAATGGTTGAGGTTGGATGAAAGCATTCAGCAATTTGCAGTGTTCATGATGTCCCAAGTTGATCTTTCTAGAGAAGCAGCTAACTTGAGTCGGTTTATTTACAATTTTTGTAGATGGAAAGATGTTTTATCATTCCCAAAACCTCTATATCCTTTGGTACATCCTGCTGTTTTAGTGGAAACATTTGAACATGGTGATAATGTTCTTCACTATGTTGATGGGCTTGAGGGACAAGAGCATATTAAAAGTTCACTTGCGCATATTGGGACTCATGCACTCTTGAAGATGCTTTTGGTATGGTTACTTAACATGCTTCACAGCTTGTCACACTAGATATTAGCCTACTCTTATTTCTCCTGATTTCTGAATTTGTTTATGTTTATGAGAACACAAGAATTTGTTGAAGTTTGATGCTGGGAATTTGTATGTACAGGAAGAATGGCAATTATAAGAGAACAGTGATGGCTTGTTTTGTACAATCAGTTTACTTGCTTGAGCTAGACAGGCAAGAAAACAGGAAACAAGGAAATGCTCTTGCTCCAAATTGGTGGATACCCTTCAAATACAGACTGGCTGAGACCCTAACAGACGACAGAGATGGATCTATATTTGGGGCGGTATTCAAATGGGATCGAGCAGTAGCTTTGGCCGATCTCGTGCCTATCAGACCGAGTGGTGCACCAAGTGCTGTTTTAGCGCTGAGAGGGACACTTTTCAAAACTTCAACAATGAGAAGGGATATCCAAGATGATCTACGCTACCTAGCTTGGGAAAGTTTAAAGGGATCTGTCAGGTTCAGTGTATCTCAAAGAGCGCTCGAGTCACTTGCTGGCAAGTATGGAAGCAGGAATATATGCATTGCTGGGCATTCACTCGGGGCTGGCTTTGCTCTTCAAGTAAGGAAAACATTAGCCAAAGAAGGAATATACATAGAGGCACATTTGTTCAATCCACCCTCTGCCTCACTGGCTATGTATATGAGGAATATCGGAGGAAAAAGCTCGTTTTGGTTGGAACAAGTTGAGGTCAATGCTACCTTTAAGTTCTGATCAAACTCGGACTAGCTCAGAGGAATCTGCAGCAAAAGCTTTGCAGTTAGGCCTCGGACAATGGGTGCCACATCTGTATATAAACAACAGCGATTACATTTGTTGCTATTACATTGATTCAGGCGATACACAGAACAACCTGCAGGCTGCAGGCAAGGTGAATAATGATAGGACGACAAATGCTCAAGTTGCTGCCAAACTTTTCCTGTCCTCGTCGAAAGGGAAGCAGAAGTTTCTAGAGGCACATGGACTCGAGCAATGGTGGTCCGACAAATTGGAACTCGAAACTGCCCTGAATAACAGCAGGCTGATTAGCCAGCAACTGAAATCCTTGTATAGTCTCCCTGCTAGTTCTCTACAAACACAAGGAAAACGCTAACAGGGCGTTTGGTTGGAATAAAGGAATTTGGGGGGAAAGGAATTGTAATCCGGTGGGAATAAAGTAAGAGGCAGAGAAGTGGAAACTAGCTAGAAATAGAAAGTTCACGCATTCCACTTCATCATTTGACAAGTAACTCCTTTGTAATAATAATGCTTCATTATCTACCTGTTTGAAAACTGGAAACGAACTACACATGGTGATTTCCTAGTACTGGATTTGGTAATTATCATCAAGAAATAAACAGGGTATATCATAACTGTCAAAGACAGAAACATCTTGCAGGTCATGCTGAATCATGGGAGCATAGGCATCATCATAGCGATCCAAGTCCGTTTCCAGGAGCCAAGACTCGAAATCCTTAAACTGTGCAAAGTTATCCAACCCGGTGAAAGGTTCTTGTATGCATGGAACCATGGAACTTTCTATTTGGCCGCTTCCTTCTGATGAGTCGACAGAAAACTCCTCAATCCCATTTTCTTGATAAGTTTGGTCTCCTTTAACATCATGAATAACTGCAGGCATTACAGAAGCCTCAAATGGCTGTGGAATAGCAGGCGAAGGTGAGGAGTCGGGATGAGTTCCTTTACCGGTGAGTTCTTGAACCAGGCTCTTGAAGTTTGAAGAGTCTGTGATGTAAACTTTGGGTTTCAAGAAGTTAATCAAGCTGTTAAGCTGTTGCTTCTTAAGCTTGTCATGATTCTTCGATATTTTCTGTGACTGTGAACATGTTTTGCTCATTGTCTTCTTTCCCATGTCTCTGAGAAAACTAGATCAGAGAGAAAAGGGGTACTGATCTCTTGGCCTCAGAAACCAATTAAGTGTGTTTATATTTTGCTTCTTTCTTTGCTGCTACTGGAAGATGGTATGATGTTGTATAAATATGAAATGGCGGGGAGAAGACGACAGAGTTAAGATGTGGAATAAGGGGGAGCTGGAGAGTTTAACACAATATGCTGGGAAAAGATGCTGAAAATGATGTTCATTCAAAGGAGTATGCAAAATACCCGGGATAGGATTTTATTTTATTTTATTTTATTCTATTAGAACTTATCATAATGTCAACCATCCTCTTAGGTTGCAAACTTAGGGTCAAAATTTATGTGATTAGCTTAATTGATGCATATGCACTTTGCAATTCTTGAGAAAACTGTTATGAATTGAATGGGGTTTGATCGAGTTTTAACTATATCTGTTTAATCTTGCGAGATGCAATTTTTTTTTTTTTTTTTGAGTACTACTGATCTTTGTTACAATGTACTATCTGTTCATGACTTTTCATTTGGGAGAGTCACCGCATGTCACTAGACCACACACTCATTGGAAAACAGTAAATTTTATTACTTTTATACTAAATTTTTGGGTAATATTTTTTCTTTAATTATAGTCTTAGTCATCTGAGCTGATGCTGTATAAGTGTCTATATCTCTTGGTCAACACAAGTTTTGACCAAATAAACATTATATGCCAATAATTGTAATTACTTGACTCAAAACAAGACATTAGTCTATTCTTAAGATTTGACATTTTGAACTGTCTTCTTGAGTTATTGCCTACAAAATTTTTATCAATTTCACACTATATTGTCTTCTGAATAATATTGGAATATTAATAACTTGTGAAATTTTCCAAATTTCTTGAATAATTGAGAAACAGAAAAAAAAAGGGTAATCTATTTTCTACTTGCAGTATAAATATGTTTTAACAATTTTAAAATTACTGGAAAAAAAACATATTTTTATTCGATTCTTAAACTACTAATGAATGAACATCTCAAAAGTTTAATCTCATTCTAGATTTCTAGTGCTGCCAATACACAAGTAGCTAAAAAAAGCATCTTTTTATTCAAAAATTTTCCTTACTTTTACCCGTTAGGATTAGGATTGTATCCTAAACAAGTCATAATCTTCAGTCTTGCAGAAGGACTTCCAAAATTTGCTTCAACTTCAAGGTTTCTTCCAAATTGTTACATTCTTCAATGTCGATACTATCGACCCAGTGAATTAGGTTTTTGTAATTTGAACCCGAACCCGAACCCGAAGTGGAATTGTCGACGGTACCGTTGTCCTGCATTTGGCCGGCGTCGTAAGGAACGATGCCGGTGTTGTTGGTGATCCTCTCGACAAGATCGGACATGGCGGGAATGTCGCCGTAAGTGTAGACGTGATCTCTGGGGGAGAAAACCACCAAGGCCACACGGGCTCCCGTCTTGTCTTCTAGTTCCACAGCTTTCTTGACCAGACCACTGCGTCTCTTAGAGAATGTCACCATTCGTGATGACTCTTTCTCTATTTTCTTGATTTCAATCTTCTTCTTCCCTGTTCCTCGCATCATCTCTCCCTGAATTGATCAAAATACGATATTGTATGAACAACAGAATCCAGAGTCCAGTGACCTGAACGGAGTGTGGGAGTGACCTGATCGGAATGTGGCCGACGGTGGAGGGCGAGAGGCGCAGAGAGACGAGGAGAGAATTACTGAACCGCGTCGAGAAGCAGGAAAAAAGTCGAGATTACCCTTAATGAGTTAATGCCCTTATAAACAAAATTTACCTGCCAAATTTTATTTTTTTGAGTTAAAACCTGCCAAATTTGTAAATTCTTGAATTGTGATTTTCTTTCCTAATTTTGTACTATATTTTCTTTTCCTCTCTAGATTTAATGATTTATACACCATAATAGGAAACTTTTTAGTTCCATAACTGATAATTCCATCACTTTCATGTCTGTTTTTTTTGTAATAAATAAAAACTAGTATTTTCGTATATGCGTTGTACGTGATGAATTTGTTATAATACTTTAAAAATATTTAGATCGATATACAATTGTATAAATTATAACATCGAATATCGAATATTATATAATATAATTGAAGAATTGAGTTGCACCGATTATGTTTTCTGATGTTATCATTGCTTGAATTCGAATAAATAATTGTCAAATTAATAGTTAACGTGTAGATATACGCATTTAGTGCTGCAATTTTAGATATTTTATATATTAGTGTTTAGGATTTGTATTAATTGGGCTATAATTACAGTTCTATGTTCATAATTACTGAACTATATGTTCATTATTATAAAGCTATATATTCATATCTTTGAACTTCATATTCATAATTATTGAACTCTATATTCACAATTACAGAACTCTATGTTCATAATTACTGAACTATATGTTCATAATTATAAAGCTATATATTTATAATTTTTAAACTATTTCAATTATTTATTTTTTCTTTAATTATTCTCATTGTACATAAATGATATTGCAATAATTAATTTATAATATTTATCAAATTGTATCTTTCTTAAAATATAAAATTTTTGCATGTTTAGGGGTTAAAAAATATTTTAAAATTATTTTTATTTTTAAAATATTTTTTAACAACACAAACACTCCCTTTGTCTCGCATACAAAACTGATAAAGAAAAATCATTTCATTAAGGAAATTAAAACTAATTAAAGTAAATATAATCATGCTATATTTATTTGTAACTGTATATTAATTTCATTTTTAAATCTTTGGTTCACATATTTGAATTATTTATTTTTTCTTTAATTATTCTCATTGTAAACATAAATGATATTGCAATAATTAATTTAAGATATTTATTAAATTGTATTTTTTTTAAATATAAAATTTTCTCATGTTTAGGGATTAAAAATTATTTTAAAATTATTTTTTAGAGAAAATTTTAATTTTGGTCACATGACTATAGGGACATTGTTAATTTTAGCACTTGACTTTTAAAAGTGTCAATTTAGTACTTTGATTATGTAATTTTTGTCAATTTTGCTCACTCCGGCCAAATTTGACCGGAAAAATTTAATCCAACATTTAATCTAGAGTTAATACCCAAAATGGTCCCTCGACTATGCCATAATTACCAATTTGGTCCTCAACTAACATTCTTACCCGATTAAGTCCTCAACTATGTAATTTTTACTCAATTAAGTCCTCAACTATACAATTCTTACCCAATTTAGTCCTCTGTATTAATTTGATTGTTTGTTGACAGTCAAAAGTAGGGATAAAATTATAATTTTACAAGATTTCTCCTTCCTCTCCATTTAGCAGCGCCAAACCATGCAGCAATACACTCCGATCAGATTTCGATCGTCAAAAAATCGTTGGAAATCAAATTCATGGGCTATCCGATGCATAACCACTACTTCGATACTGACAGGTTTAGAACCCAACCAGAGCTTATTGCTACATGGTTTGGCGCTGCTAAATGAGGAGGAAGGAGAAAACTTGTAAAATTACAACTTTATTTCCACTTTTGACAGTCAACAAACAGTCAAATTGACAAAGGACTAAATTGGGTAAAAATTGTATAGTTGATGACTTAATTGGGTAAGAATGATAGTCGAGGACCAAATTGGTAATTACGACATAGTCGAGGGACTATTTTGGGTATTAACTCTTTAATCTATAATCTGAGGGGGCAAAATGGTCTTTTGATCCTTTCTCCTAATTGTAAAAATGTGGTCAGAATTAAGCACAATTTTTTTCGGCGAAATAGTCAATCGTCAAATTGTCGATTTGCCGATTTTCAATCCTTCACGGTCCGACGAACACATAAACAAACAAACCGGGTCAATAGCACTTGGGCTTAATTCGGACCATATTTTCAAAATTATGAGAAATGATCAAAAGACAATTTTGCCCCTCAAATTATAGACTAAATGTTGGATTAAATTTTTCTGGTCAAATTTGACTGTCAATTTGGCTGGAGAGACCAAAATTGACAAAAATTACATAGTCAAGGTACTAAATTGACAATTTTGGAAGTCAAGTGCTGAAATTAACAATGTCCCTATAGTCATGTGATCAAAATTGAAATTTTCTCTTATTTTTTATTAGTAAGTATTTTTATTTTTAAAATATTTTCCAGCAACCCAAACCTTCCCTTAGTTTCTAATTAAAAATTGATAAAGAAAAGTTATTTCATTAAGAAAATTAAAACTAATTAGAGTAAAGAGAAAATTTGGTCCTGTGACTATTGTGGGCTTGTTAATTTCAGTACTCGACTTTAAAAACTAACAATTTAGTCTCGTAACTATGCAATTTTTAACACATTTGGTCCTCCGACCAAATCATCGGCCAAATATCGCCGAAATCTTTTAATTCTATTTTAATTTGTTTAATTCGGGGGTAAATCGGTCATTCTATGTTCTTCATTCTTCTTCTTCTTTCTTCTTCATCCTTCTTCGAAAAAATACGTCCACAGTGGTAGTGTGTATATCTCATAAAAGCAATTGGCCAGACCAATTCAATTTCTCAAAGTAATAATAAAGAAAACAGTTAAAGTAATTGAATTATTAAATATTGAAATTTTCTAACCAAAATCAGAAAAATCTGTTTAAATAATAAAGCATCAGAGTCTTCCCCGACTTAAAATAATTCATTGCCGACCGATCAGTATTTCTCTCAAATGGCGTCGCAATAATCTGTATCACAAGGCCAAGGTGAACAATGGGTTTGGGTAAAAAAGGCATCAATTTGATGGCATTGTGGTGAGCAACTCTGCTTATTGTTCTTCCGGCGACTTGTGAAATTAACAAAATAATATAAAAAGGCATCTTGTTTTCTTGATGAAAAGATGGAGACCTGTGCTGAAAAGCTTCAAGAAAAAAGTTGATTTTGTTGTTGGGTATGGGAATGAAGAGGAGGGTAAAGAGAGTTGTTCCGGTTCTGAGTATTTGGTGCCAGAGACAACTCTCAATGAAGAACACAGTAGTTGTCGGCCGGAATTGCAGCGAGACACCTGGACAGCCTTTGTTCTCGTCGTTTCTCCACCATCGCCGCCGCCACCCTCCGCCTCTGCTTCGTCGGCGGCTGCGACGTCTCCATGTTCATCACCTCCGGGTGTCTCACTGCAGTTCCGGTCAACAGGTGAAGGAAGTTAAAAGAAAATGACCGTTTTACCCCTATGAGTAAATAATTTAAAAAAGGTTTACGTTTTCCAGCAACATTTGACCGGTGATTTGGTCGGGAGGATCAAATGTGTTAAAAATTGCATAGTTACGGGACTAAATTGTTAGTTTTTAAAGTCGAGTACTGAAATTAACAAGCCCACAATAGTCACAGGACCAAAAGTGTAATTTTCTCTTAGAGTAAATCTAATCATGCTATATTTATTTGTAACTGTATATTAAATTCATTTTGAAATCATTGGTTCACATATTTGAATTATTTATTTATTCTTTAATTATTTTAAACAGAAATTATATTTATCAAATTGTATTTTTTAAAATATAAGATTTACACATGTTATGAGGGGTTAAAAAAATATTTGTTTAATTATTTTTTTATTAGTATCTATTTTATTTTAAAATATTTTCCAGCAATCCAAACACTTCCCTAGTCTCTAATAAAAAACTGATAAAGAAAAGTCATTTCATTAAGGAAATAAAACTAATTAAAGTAAATCTAATCATGCTATATTTATTTGTAACTGTATATTAATTTCATTTTGAAATCATTACATATTTGAATTATTTAAAAAAAATTCATATAATTAAGTTGATTTATTCCAAATTGCATTTCATATATATTATAATTCTAAAAATATGAATAAATTTTAATTCTATTTTGATAAGCATAGTGTGTGTATATATTTTAAATAAATATTCATTATTAAAAAGGGGATATAATTTTAAAAGTAAATTATGAATTAGATTACCTAATATAATTGTCCTACTAATTAATTCCATGCTACTATGTATAATTCATATATTTTAAAACTAATTAATTGCCTTAATAGTTAAGATAATTTTTAGTCAATCAATATTTTTATTACAAAAGAAAGGGATATCTACATATACTATCTACACCTACACCGAGGCTCAAACCTTAAACCTCCCATATAAAGGAGCAACCGAATACCAATAGACCATAAACCACTTGAATTAGTATTAATATTTAATCTATATATATATAAGAAATTAAAATCCTCCTATTTCATTTTCCCGCCCAAATTTTTGTAGTAAAACTTATTTGGTAACCAAATGTAAAATAGAAATTAATTAAAATCTATTAATTGATAATATTATTTCCATATTCACGTATTAACCTAATTGATAAATCTATTAATTGGTAATATTTTTTCCTTATATTCATTTATTCATTCTTTTATATTGAGTAATTATATATAGAGATATAGATATGTATACTAACATACGGCTCCAATGTTTATTCTTGCCCAGGATATTTCTCCATTGAAGACTTGCAGAGCTATTAGACTGCAATTGGTGCGCACCTATATGAGGTCCCATAGAGAAAGGGGAGTGAATCCATAAAATCTAGAGAGTGCATGTTTCACGATCAAGTGGTTTTTTTTTTTTCAATTTTGTTTTTTTTATACGACTCCAATGTTTATTCTTGCCTAGGATATTTCTCCATTGAAGACTTCCAGAGCTATTAGATGGTGATTGGTGTGCACCTATATGAAGTCCCATAGAGAAAGGGGAGTGATTCCATAAAATCTAGAGAGTGCATATTTCCCGATCAAATGCTATTTTTTCGATTTTGCTTTTTTCTAGAACTCGTGTTGTATATGAAATTGGGAAAAAGATGCATTACAAAGCTGCTTCCTATATATACTGCAAAAATAAATTGCAAAATAACACTTTTCTTTTTTACTTCATTGTAGGGAACTTCATGCTCATATACCAAGGGAACATGTTGGTAAGTACTGTAAGCTTTTCAAACAATGAAAAGTTTATGCCATTTTTAAAAATTTATGGTGATAAGTAATTTTTATATTTTCAAAAAATGCACTCATTATTTTATGTTGTAATTCCACTATGCTACTTTGGTTAAAGAATATAAAAAAAATCACAACTTTTCTAGACAAATTTATTTATTGAAATCATTTTCATCTTTGAAGTATGTAGATGATAAACAATTCGTTGGTAAGTTTCATTTACAATTTTAATCTACATCTGAATTCTTTTTTTTTTTTTATTAACATGTTTGACGTTATTGGTAGGGTCGTTGAGATATACTCCTCATTGGATAAGATCATTGTAGGGAAACCTTCTTAACTTATTGATTTTTTAATTGTACGTGAATACAAAGTAAATTATCTAATTTTGTTATTTTTATTATATTTTGTATATGTATTTTTTATTAAGTACTCCGTAGTTTATTTGTTTATAGGGACAATCAATTGAAAGCTACAGTGTGGGATCAACATATACCAAGGTCCAAGAGTTGAAACTTTTTTATATATTTATTTTAATTCTGGCCTTGCAAATTCTATGGTTGTGCTTATGCAATTGTTTAGAGTTAAGAATGATACGAAGAGTTAATCTAAACACAAGTGTTTTAATTTTTTTATTTTTTTTATTTTTTTTTATTTTTTTATATTTGAAAGTGTTTGAATAAGGACAAGTAATGAATGTTCTTTTTTATTAGCCAATTATGTCAAGATATGTAACTCTTGATACACATCTCTTTTTCAATCAGGATTTTCAGAGTTCTGTGATTTTCTGGAAAGGTAAATTTATTATGTCTTAATCATTATCATAGTGTGTTTATCATTTATTTTTGTACATATTTTGTTTATGATTGTCATTTTTGTTTTCAATTTATGTGTTGATTAGACCCCTCTAATAAAAATTATGGATATTTATGAGATGATTAAGGTAAACAATAGCAATAATTTTTTTTTTTTTTAAATTGATGCAGTGGCATCAAATTAGAAAATCATCTTTTGCCACTTTTTAAAATGATTTATTAGTATAAATTGTCACACTTAAAATGTATTTTTTTTAATGTTAATAAATAAATTAACTTAAAATAATACATTAAAATCTAAAGGATAAACAAAGTATAATTTAAAGTATAAAATAAAGTCAAAGTTGTACATGTTTGCAAAGTGATGGAGCATTGTAATAGTCTTAGTGCATCCAAATAAAGGCATCATTTAACTGATTATTTCTTTCTTATCTCACATTAAAGGTTCAATACTGCTGATATATATAAAGTATTAGTAATAACATTGGTACTGCTAAATGTGTATATAACTAATTATTTATTGATTTAGGATCAAAGATTGCCCTATATGATCTTATAGCTCAAATTTTACTTCCAGATATATTAGTTATATTCTATAATATAATAATATTTTTGGTAACATTATTGTTTACAAATTCTTCGTATTTTTTATGTATTTATAATACCGTGTAGAAAAGACATTAATTAATTAGGTAATAACATAATAGCATAATTGGTAATATTATGTATGGTATTACCTTGTAGAATTTTTAGATGTTTATCACCAACTAATTTAATACAACTTATTTTGTATGCAAATGTAAATTAAAAATCAACTAAAATCTTGGTAATATTGTTTCCATATTCAATGCTCTCATGTAACATAATACCTTATATAACAAATTTAAACAATTTATAATATAACCAATTCATATATATATATATATATATATATATATATATATATATATATATATATATATAATTAAAAACAAAATCCCATTTTACTTGATTTCATGTTCAAACAATAGTAAATAGTAAAGGTAAATTAAAAAAATAATGAAAAAAGGAACATAAATATTTCACAATAATATTCTACATCATCAATTAAAAATTGAATGGAAATTAGGTAAATTGGAAAAAGAAATGAATATTAATAATTTACTGAACATTAAAAATGAAAAAAAGGAATTGAAGTTAGGTTAATAGAAAAAGGAAATAAATATTAATAATTGACTGAAAATAAAAATGATCCATAATTGACTAAAATGAAAAAAGAAATGGTCAGTTCATTGCATTTTAATTTTTCACAATAATATTATACAGTATAATACATCAAATCACAATTATGTCATAAACAATGAAATAGAAATTAAAAATAGAACGAAAATATTTTAATAATAATATTCTATATCATCAAGTAAAAGTAAATTAAAAATGAAAAGGAAATATTTAAATAATAATATTCTACATCATCAATAGTAAATGCATATTTTAAACAATAGTAAAGTTAAATTAAAAATGCAACAAAAATTAAAAATGAAACCGAAATATTTCAATAATAATATTCTACATCATCAATTAAAAATTGAACGAAAATTAGGTAAAAATATCACTGCATCTGATATTCTAATTGACTAATTGAATGAAAAAAAAAAAGAATAATTAGCTAAAAATGAATATGTCATTACAAATTGACTGAAAATATAAAAAGAAATGAATACTAATAGTTGACTGCAAATAAAAAATGATTCATACTTGATTAATATGAAAAAAAAAAAAAGTGGTTAGATCATTGCATTTTAATTAAAAATGGAACGGAAACTAAAATTTGACGAAAATATTTCAATAATAATTCTACATCATAAATAGTAAATTCATATTTTAAACAATATTAAAGATAGATTAAAAATAAAACGTAAATATTTCAATAATAATATTATACATCATCAATTAAAAATTGAATGAAAATTAAGTAAAAATATCACTACATATGATATTCTAATTGACTAAAAATATAAAAGAATAATGTGCTGAAAATGAATTTGATTTTACTAATTGACTTAAAATATAAAAGGATCGTTAATTGACTAATACTCTACCATTATATATTTTCACCCGAGTCACCTATCCTGATGGACTGAAGGTGTTAGCTCTATACGATGATGGACAGGATTGCGTTGCTACAACCAATGTCATCTACAAACAGGTTTCAATAATGTGTAAATACAATCGTTGATATTATATATTTTTTTTTAAATGACAAAATTGCTATATATCTAGACAAATATATATATATATATATATATATATATATATATATATATATATATATATATATATATATATTTCATACAAATGAATTAAGATAGCAATTCATTTCTATAACTGAGTTGCTATAGAACGAACACATTTGCCTAATTTATATATATAAAAAAATACTAAATAATGATAAATAAAATCTCCAAAGTTACAGCATCGCATGCGTACATCTACACATTAGCTATTAATTTGAGCAATTATTTGCTCAAATTCAAACAATGATAACATCAAAACACATAAATAATCCAAAACATATCTTCAATTGCATTTGATGTTCTAATTTAAATAATTATATATCAATCTAAATATTTTTAATATATTATAACAAATCCATCCCGTGCATCACACAAGCGAAAATACTAGTAGTACTAAAAGTATTATTTCAAATTTTTATAAATAAGATATAATAATATTATTAAATCAAAATAATTAAAAATAACGTGTACATATTACCAAAGATTTTATAATTGTAATTTTTATTGCCTAATAGAATTTGCCAATTATTAATCATTGTTTATGGTAATTATTGTATGACATTTAATACTAAAACTATTAGGTAAAATTTTTATAATTAAGGTATAGTATTATTAAATCAAATTTATTAAAAATAATGGGTAGGATATTAATAAATTTATTAAATCAAATTTATTAAAAATAATATTATTAAATCAAATAAAAATCAGTAAATTAATCTCGGTGGGGGAAGACACGGACTTTCTGCCCCGGCCTGTCCGCGTAGGATGTTTTTATTTATTTATTTTTCCCTTTGTTGTTACGTAAAGGATCGGAGTTATGGAAATGTGGGGTGGGTTATGAGTACCCGTGATGAGTACGAAGACTTTAACTTCCTCATTGTGGCAAAATAAATAGTTTTTGCTAGCTAGTTGGTAACTTGGTAATTGAAATGAGTGTGCTTCAATTGGCTTCAAGATAACATTTGAGACTTGAGGATATGAAAAATAGACTTAATATCAAAAATAGTCTTCAACTATAGTGAATTTTTTTTTCAATTTCATCCTAAACGATTTTGATGACTTAATGTAATTCCAGACTTTTATGATTTTCCTCACTATATTCTTATGTTTGTTAATCCGTCAAATTAGTATTAAATAAAGGGTCAATTTTGTAATTTCAATATTGACTCTCGTTTACCTCTTTCACCCAGTTTGATTTACTACCACCGAAAGATATCTTTTAAACATATTTCTCCATAGTTCTATTTTAAAATCACAGAAACGAAATGAAGGGGCTCTAAATGGATAATCCTTAGGTAAACGGCAAATTATGCTGTGGAAATATGCCCACATTGTAAGGTGGACACGGTTACATATTCATAATTTTTAGGAATAAGGTTCAAATTGGCCACTGAACGTAACATGAAAATGCAATTAGGCCACTGAACGAAAAAGAAGTGCAATTAGACCACTAAATACACCAAAAACGTGCAATTAGGCCACTGAACACTCCAAATGTATGCAATTTTACCGGATAGCAGGTTACCATCAATTTTAGCAGGTTACCTGCTTACGTGGCAGCTGAGTTGACATTTTTTATAAATTTTAAATAATTTTTAATAAATTTTAAAGTAAATTTAATAATAAATTTTAATTTTTTTAAAATAAATTTTAATAATAAATTTTAAATTTTACTTGATTACCATATATTTTTTTAATTTTATAAAAAATTTATTATTAAAAATTATTTAAAAATGCCAACTCAACTGCCATGTAAGCAGGTAACCTGCTAAAATTGATGGTAACCTGCTATCAGGTGAAATTGCATGCATTTGGAGTGTTCAGTGGCCTAATTGCACTTTTTTTTCGTTCAGTGGCCTAATTGCATTTTCAAGTTACGTTCAGTGGCTAATTTGAACCTTATTCCTAATTTTTATGCTGTAAATTCATAATTATAGAGCTATAGAGCTATATATTCATAATTTTATAAATATATGTTCATAATTATAGAGCTATATGTTCATAATTTTCAATGTTTATATTCCCAATTGTTGAACTCTGTTTTCACAAATCACAGAACTATATGTTCATAATTTGATAACTATACAGTTTATAAATTATGAATCTACAATATAGAAATTATGAATCTACAGTACAGATATTATGAATCTGCAGTATAGAAATTATGAATCTACTGTATTTAAATTATGAATCTAAAGTATAGATTTTATGAATTTACAATATAGAAATTATGAATGTACAGTATAAGAATTATGAATTTACAGTATAAAAATTATGGATATAAAATCGTGCTCACCTTACAAGATGGATACGATTCCACAGCATAACGTTCCTAGATAAATAGAGTGGGACAATCAACCTTTTAAGAAAATCTCATCTCTTTCTCTAAAAATCTTGATTAAATAGCATCCCAAGGGATTCAAAGAAAAGAAAAAATGAAAAAAAAAAAAAAAAAAAAAAAAAAAAAAAAAAAAAAGAATACCATCCCAAGAAAACCAGAAACGTCAATTTCATGTAGAGGTCGCTGGTTCGAAGCCCTTTGGGCGTCTTTGAGGCTCAAATCTGTATTTGTTCTTGGGGTTCGAACAAAATTACAACTTATTTAATGGAACAATTACAATTTTCGTTTAAAACTGAATGAGACAATTATATTTTGACTTTAGTTTATTATTATACCCTTTTTCATAATGCTATGGTCTTTTTCAATCCAATCTGCATTAAATCCAAATTGAAAATACAACCGAATTAAATCCGAACCAAAATCAAGTTGTTTTAAACTGAATCAAACTCTACTATTAAATTGAATGATTTTTTTTTTTTAATCAAAACCAGAAACGTCGGCACCTAATTTTTTTTGTTAAAAAAAAGAAAGAAAAGAAAAGTGAAAGCATATTAAAATTAAAATAAAAACAATATTAGTAGAATATAATAGGAAAGGACGGCAAATTATTGTGTGGATCATGATCCACACAATGATATGTGGATCATAACAAAAAATACATTTTTAATATACTAAATGTACATTATTTTGGTATTAAATGTATATTATACAATATAATGTACACTCAGAACAAAAATAATATACCTAAATACAATGTACATTATTTTTATACTGAATGTACATTATTTTACAGTAGATAAAATATGATCCACACAACTTCTGTGGACCATGGTCCACACAATAATGTTTGGGAAAGGACCATGTTACATACTTCAATAAGATCTTGATCCCCGGCCTTAAAGTCTTAAACTCGAAGATGGTCTCCTACAAAACGTGCCAACATGTTGGACTCATCTATGATCTTGACGTCTAAACCATTTCTGAGTATCTGCGGGAAGAAGAGCATGCTACCGGTCACCGCCACGAAGCCCAAAGTCAGCGGGCCGGAAAACGCCCTGTTCAGCCGCCAACCGCCGACCAAGACCTTCTTCTTCACAATCACCTCAGCCGCGACACAAACCCCATGTAGGAGAAAGAACCACGTGACCTCCCACGTGGGCCTGGCCCGACTAAGATAATAGTATATCAGCTCGTGCATAAGACCGGACACTAAGAACGACGCGACAATCGCCGCCGGATTTGCCCACTCCTTCCCCAGAATCTTCGCCGATACGCTCCGCACCGGGAAGTACACCGTGGGCCGGAGAATTTTGGGGACCATTAGGTTCCACCGGCGGCCCCAGAAGTCTTGGAGCGAGGTGGCTAAGTAAGGCTCCTTGAACTGCGGCTCGAGTTCCAGTCCAAGAAGGGATCGAATCGGAGCCGCCGTGATAAACAGCACCAGCTCAACCCCTAGATAGATATGGCAGCAGTAAATAACCAAGACCACGTTTTGATTAAAATATTGCCTAAACTTGTAAAGCCACACGATTAAAGGCAGCAGAAGGGCTTTTACAGCAAATAAGAACGATGGGTTCCTGGGATCTGAATCCGACTGTGAAGAAGAATCGTTGACCTGGGAGAGTTTGATGGGGAGAAGAGAGATAACGACGAAATGGAGGAGAGGCAACGGAGGGTGATGGCCTGACAAAGGGCCATGGTCGAAGGCGAAGAGGAGGAGTTTGAAGTTGGCGAGCCAAACAAGGTAGAAGATGGTGGGGGCGGCGAGGTGGAAGACGGTGAGGCGGGAAGGGAGGGCGATAAAGAGGAGGATGACGGGGAAGAGGGAGAGAAGACGAGCGCCGCCGCTAGGGATGTGTTTGGGTATGAAATAACAGTAGCAAGAAGATGCAATGGCAGAAATCCAGATGCAGATGAAGTTGTGGATCTCCGGCTCCATCTTCTTTAATTTTCTCTATAAATATAAAGAGAAATATTGCCTTTTAGTCCATCATTCCAGATTATAAGTGAGGGGTCGGGGTATAGCGGCAAATTATGCCTCGGATACGCCAAGGTGTGCACGGTTTTATATACATAATTTTTATAATGTAAATTCATAATTTTTATATTATAGATTCATAATTATAAAGTTATATATTCATAATTTTATAAATACATCTTCATAATTATAGAGCTATATATTCATATTCTCAATTGTTGAACTTTGTTTTCATAAATCACATAATTATATGTTCATAATTTGATAACTATAAAGTTTATAAATTATGAGTCTACAGTACAGATATTATGAATATGCAGTATAGAAATTATGAATTTACTGTATAGAAATTATGAATTTACTGTATTTAAATTATGAATCTACGGTTTAAAAATTATGAATCTAAAGTATAGATTTTATGAATTTACAGTATAGAAATTATGAATCTACAGTATAAAAATTATAGATATAGAACCGTGCTCACCTTACAAGGTGGGCACGATTCCACAGCATAACGTTCCGGGTATAGCATAGACTGCATAGCCATCTCAAAAAATAAAAAAAAAAATTTGCATAGCCATCTCAAAAAAAAAAATAATTGCATAGCCATCTTTGTATTTAATTCTTAACTTATACCCAAATATGAGCAGTTATACCATGGATTTGGGTCCATTTTACAAAATGAACTCAAGTCCAAAATACATAATTTATATAGGTCATGTTTGGTAAAAAATTAGCCTATAGGTTAATTTTGGCTTATTTAACTACTATTAATTGTTTGATTTAGTTAAAATATCAATATAAATGTTTGGTTAATTAGCTTTTTGCAACTCCAAAAGGCTAAAATTCAAGAAGCTACTCCAAGCAACTTTTTCAATTAGCTTTTTGAGAAAAGAAATTATACCAAACAGCTATCAGCTAACAGCTAATTTACCAAACACTTTTCTACAATCAGCTAATGTTATCAACTATTTATACCTACTAATTAACACAATCAGCTAACATCTAACAGCTATTTTACCAAACAGGGCCATATTGATGTTCATATTTAGTAGGTAAATTGTGAACATTTAGTCTGTACGTAAATGATGAACATTTAGTAGGTAAATTGTATATTTTGATGAAGAACTTTATATATATTTGTAAAAAAGAATGCTGCTAACTCTATTTCAATGTAGTATTTGTTCAAAATCATAAAGAGCCTATAACACTGCCACTGAGGCTCAAACTCACAACCTCCCATATAGGAATTCAACCCGAGTGCCATTAGCCCACAAGGTCTTGACTTCTATTCAACATCTTGTTTCACCTATAATTATTATAGGGAAAATTGCATCTTTAGTCCTTGAATTATACCCAAGTTCTGATTCAGTCCCTGAGTTGTGACAGTATCCATTTCTAATCCCCTAGTATAAACAAAGTGGCACATTTGGTCCCTGACCGCTAAAACTAATGAAAAAATTAAAAAATATTTAAAATTTGAGGGGTAAAGTAGGAAATTCACATTTTATTATCCTTCTTAATTATATCAAAATCACTTTCACAACATTATTTTTCTCTTCTTAACTTTAGTATGTCTTGGTGTCTTGTTAGGAACATGACTCTCGTATAGCAAACTTAAGACTTAGCACAAACAAAGAAACACTTATTATTGTCTTCAGACGTGTGAAACACACTATCTTAGCTATCAAATTTCATTTTTCTTTAATAAGCAACAAAGGTAATCAAGCCCGAACTTTTGAGATACAAAATGATGTCAAATTTCTTAGGTTGATTTTATGAGAAATTCACCAACGGAATAACTTGATATTTTTAGTATGTAATTTTTTTTTTTATTTTTTATATATGTAGTAGTTTAGTCAATAATCGTTTTTAGAAGTTACAAAAGTTTTTAATCGTTTTTAGAAGTTACAAAAGTTTTTAGAATTTTCATAACTGAGTCTTATGTTCCTCATTCATTACTCTGATTTTTAAAATCTCAAGTTACTCCCTTGGTGAATTTGTTATAAAAATAACCTGAGAAATTTGATATATTGCTATATTTCAAAAGTAGTTATGGTTTGATTATCATTATGGAAGGGAAATTCAAAACTTCTAGGATGGTTTGTTTTACATGCTTGAAGACAATAATGATCAAGTGTTCTCTCGTTTATACTGAGTTACATATTCCTTATATGAGACTCAAGTTACTAACAAGTCATACGAAGGTTTTTGAATTGCTTTTGGAATTGAAAAACCTTGAAATAGAATACTAGGAAGTTGAAAATAATGTTGCAAAAATGGTTTCAATATAAGAAAATGAATAAAATGTGAATTTCCTACTTTACTCTTAAAATTTTAAATATTTTTTAATTTTTCATCTTTAACGATCAAGGACCAAATGCGTCACTTCGCTCATAACTGAAGAACTAAAAATAGATACGATCATAACTCATGGACTGAGTCATCACTACCATTATAACCTAAGGACCAAATTTGTCATTTTCCCATTATTATATTTAGTTAACTTAAAATTGTTCATTTGGGGTGGGTGGTGAGTAATATTACATGTACTCCCATTTTGTACTCCATGTTGAAGTGTCATTATTTGATTGGTTTAAATAACAAAGTGGGCCATTATTTTTTTCATTTACTTGAATTTATTGGTACACGTGACGGGAGTTTATACTTCATAGGAGTACATATATCATTTTCCTGGGTGGTTAGGGGTTAGGAGTTTCTGGTTATATTTAAGTGTACTATTGTGCATATGTGTCTTAAATGGATACGGTGCATTTTATTGTGCACTCGGCGTGCATTTTGATTTAACTAGCAATCAATCTTAATTTGGCTTTATTAGTAGGGTAACGATCGAGCTAGCATCTCTCTTCCATATTGTGTTACTGACTTGATGTTTTTGTCCTTATTATACGCGAACAAATAGTGTATTTATTCTTTTTAAAAATTAAGTATGAGGCTTAAATGTGCTTTCTACAGTTATAACATGTTCAAGACACATTATGGTCTGACAAAAAAAAAAAAGTTCGAGCTTGTTTAAAATTAAAATCTTAATAGGAGTAGAATTGAAGTCATCATTTCTAGAGCGGTGTTTGGTGTTTGGTTTGGTACTTTTATACCCTACGTATCTAATTTCATTCAAATTACTGTGGTTTTTGTTTGAAGCAAATACCAATTTTAGTCCCACGAGTATTAGTAAAATGACGGTTTAAGTCCACATGTTTAATTCTTACCAATCATCCACGACTATTATTTTTGTACCAATTTTAATCCACAACTATTATTTTAGTACCAAAATTCATCACGTCGGTCACTCATTTATTTAAAACATCCCAAAATCTAAAAATTTTAAAGGCATTTTTGTCATTTTCAACTTAATATTCCAATTTGAGCATAAATAATAATGAATTTAAGCCCAAAGATGGATCCCAATTCGCAGTTCTCCTCCTCACCCTACATTAATTTGAGGAGGAAAACTGCGAATTGGGATAGATCTTAAGGCTTAAATCCCTTTATTCATGCTCAAATATGAATCTTAATTTGAAAAGCACGAGACTACTCTAAATAATTTCATATTCCGGCATGTCTTAAATGAATGGGTGACCAGCGTGATGAATTTTGGCAAATTTTGACACTAAAACAATAGTTGTGGATGGATGAAAATTGGTACTAAAACAATAGTCGTGGATGAAAATTGATAGGAATTAAACATGTGGACCAAAACTGTCATTTTGCTAATACTCGTGGGACCAAAATTGGTATTCGCTCTTTTTGTTTGTCTAGAACATTATTAGAATAAAAATGTGGAAAAAAACTTAAAATAAATAAATAAGTCATCTTCCATGCATTCTCTAGCATATCATTAGTCATGCAAAGAGAGAGAAAACAGCCAAATGTTTGTTTGCATTCTAAAATCATGCGATTACATATATACTAGACTACGTTCTCCAAAACTCTCCATTAATCCTCCTTTTCTTCTCCAAAATCAAGATTGAATAATTGATTTTTTTTATATATAAAAATAAAATAAAATAATTGATACTTTGATTGAACTGACAGATTATATATAATCATCAGGATGCATGATCAGATCCAGCTTCTATGAGGTTGCTGCCCAGTCTTTCTGAATGTCAAATGTGTAGTTGATATCCAAATAGCACTTCTTGTCATCATCAATAAACTATAAAGAAACAGACAATTATCAGATCTGGTGGTGAATTAATTATAAAAAAAAAAAAAAAAAAAAAAAAAAAAAAAAACATGAGAGATTATATTACTACATATATACCTTAGTTCTTGCTGAATATGTTCCTCTTGCAAACATGCCAGAGGGAGTGGTCTCTTCTGGCATCTCATGAGTGTAGGGCTCTGCTTGAGGACTAAATGTTCCCAACATCTCCTTTGATCCATCAACTGATACAAACATTACTTAATTATATTTCACCCCAAAACATTTATTTCCTCAAGTATATATATATATATATATATATATATATATATATATATATATATATATATATATAAGTCCGGCTTATATGAGACTGTCTCAGACGAGTGTGAAATTTACGTACCTTTGAGGCCGGTTTTCCAAACGGTGTTGATGTACCTTAAGCCACAGACAATCTCATTGCTAACCTTGATCTCAAATCTCAGCCGGTATTTGCTTCCTTCTTTCAACGTAAACCACAATCCTTTGGGACTTCCAGACTCCGGCATTTGAAGAACTATATCAGCTCTTTCAGCAGAAATGATGGTCAGGCTCAAGATCTTCACATCTGGTTCTTGAGCTTCTGTACATATATATATAACAAATTCAAATCCAATCTCAGATATATATACTAATAACAATGTTGAAAAAATCGCTACGCGCCTGGGACCACCTAGGGCTTCTAGAGCGCCTAGGAGGCTGACCGCCTAGGGCCTGGGCACGATGAGGCTGACCGCCTAGGCCGGGCCTAAGGCGCCTAGGAGGCTAACCGCCTAGGACCTAAGCGCGATGAGGCTGACCGTCTAAGGCCTAGGAGCGATTTTTGCAACACTGACTAATAATTAATATACCTGCAGCAGTGACATCAACGCTCCCAAGAAGCTGTTCTTTCCACCTCCTCAAGCTCTCATCATCCTACACATAAACACCCACCACCATTATATATATAGAGAGAGAGAGAGAAAAGAAAAGATGATATATGATGATGAAAGAAAAGACTGGCCTTGTCCTTTTCAAGATGTTCTTTAATGCTGCATTTAGGACCCATGGGAGTGAACTCTTCTTCATCCTCGGTGGGGCACAAGGAAACTTCACTGGGAGGCCTACTCATCCTCCCACTCCCACAATCAGAGTCATTGTCCATCTCCTCCGCCGCCTTCTTCTTCTCCCCAGACTCCATTCTATTCTAATCTGCAGATCTCATCGATCGATCTCCAAACCTAGCTTAATTAGCTAGCTTCTTTAATTTATATTAGCTACAGATCAGATATATATAAATGTGGGATCTGATCTGATGGATAATGGAAGAGCTAGGATTAGAGATGGATCGGATGGATGTATCGGAGTTAATTAGTTGAATTGGTAGAATTAATTAATAATTAAGAATGAAGGGATAAAAGGGCATGCAGGGCAGTGGAACATATATATGTATATATATGCATGCAGGCAGGCTGACCACAAATTCTAGGGAACATCCATCTCTCTCTCTCTCTTAATTAGCTTCCATCACCTATAGCTTTTATGTGGAATAAAATCATTGATGACCATTTCAAATTGCCAAAATCTCATTATTACTATTAAACATACGCCACATTTCAAATTGCATGGATTCTACCAAGCTAGTTTAATTTAGATATTAAAAGATGTGTTAACAAACCAGTTTGGTTGGCGTGAGTGACTGTACACTCTCGGAATTTCAAACCCTATTTCGTATAGAAAAATCAATATGGTTAACACTTTGCTCCTTAATTGAGCTGGCCTGATGCGAATAGGGATTAGTCTGAGTAGGTACAATCTTTATATCGTGCACCAGGGCGCACATAGCAATGAGAATTTTCAGGTATAAAATTCTGTGTATTCTATTATATAATTCTGTACATCCGAAACATGAGAATTTTCAGTTATAAAATTCTGTGTTTTCAGGTATAAAATTTTGTGTTTTTAGGTATAAAATTCTGTGCATTCTATTATATAATTTTGTACATTCGAAACATGAGAATTTTCCGTTATAAAATTTTGTATTTTCAGGTATAAAATTCTGTATTTTCAGGTATAAAATTCTGTGTATTCTATTATACAATTCTGTACATTCGAAACATGATTTTTTTTAAGGAGTTAACAGCAGACACGCGAAAAGGTCCAAAACGATGTCGTTTTGGGTCAAGGTGCACAATGCATTGTGTGCCCTGATACACGGTATAATTTGCCGAGTAGGGTATACTCAGGACACCTTATGGTCTCACAAAAAAAAAAAAAAGATGTGTTAACAAAGAAACTCTAGAATATAAGTTATCTTCATCCTGTAAGTTGAGAATTTTTTTTTTTTTTTTTTTTTTATAATTTTTATTTTCATAGTTCTACGTAAAAATTCTGAATTCATCCAATCGATTAAGTAGTACTCAAATCCTTTAATAGTTAAAGGAACATGCTACATGTACTCTCATTTTGTACTAACTTGTATTTTCACAGACAACAATATTGATGTAGACACTTGTATTGAGACCTACATGAAAAAAATAACTTATCAGAATCTGTCACATCGGGGAGTAAAATTTAGGAAGTAAGATTAGGGAGTGAATATACTAGAACTCATAGTTAAAACACAAACCACAGCTAGCAATCCTACCACACACCTCACTAATTAATCCTCTTCAAACAGTAATTAACACTGTTAATGATGATGATGATATTCTTTTGGAGTTACTTTGAAGATTCCTCTAAAATGTGCAATATAATATTTGTCAGATAATTCGGCTCTTAATTTGACGTTGTCTTAAAGAAACTATTATAGTACGTAGATTTTCTTTGCACGTTTAACAAATTATTACATCACCATTCATCACTGAAGAATCCTTAATTTGTTTATTAAGGTAATGGTTAGGATAAAACTGAAATGATTTTCACTTTATGTTGGTGGAGACAACATCAGCACCTACAATTTGTTTGGATAATTCATTGAGTAAACGGTATATATATAATATATGTTTACATTTTGATATAGTACGGAGTATGTTATTAAAGTTTGGAATTGACAAAATTTGAGCTCGAAAAGGTTAAAAATGTTGTCATTAGTGAACTAATCCAAATAATTAGGTATGGATAAAAGTACCCTACTTGAGATCTATATATGTAGTATGATTTTAATTTTGCTTAATGGCCGTTAATTTAGCATGCACTGAAACGTCATCTCTACCACATCATTTTATTATAATGTTCACATGCGTGTCAACTCATATACAAAAGTTACCCATTACAACGTAACTTTAATTACCACATACTTCTATTAAAATGTTTGTTGCAAAGTACAATTAAAGACCATTTTAAAATAGGACTTGTAGAACATTTTATTTCGATCTAGTAAAAAATTTCACAAAAATTAGAAGAAATTCATATGTAAAAGAATTTTAATTTCTACTATACTAATAAGAGCCCAAGAGAGTTAGGCCTATAATAGGTAGAAAAAATGACGGTCAAATTTTTTAATCAAATGAATGGCTCAGGTTGATCAGATTTTAATTTTTTCTTAAGATTTCCTAATTTATCCTTAATGAATGTGATTTTCTGTTAACTTTTCCGTTTTTTTTTTTTTTTTTTTTTTTTTTTTTTTTTTTTTGAATGCTACTGACTCTATTACATTGTAGTATCTGTTCAAAGTTAACTTTTCCGTTAAATATTATCTTTTCCCTTAATTTCTGTTAGTTCACCGTTAACTTACTCATTGATTTTAATAAGAATGTAAAGGTCTTAGGTTCGAACCTCATCCCAATCAAAGTTGGCATAATTAGTACTCTATTTTACACTTATTAAATTAATTAAAAATAATAATTTAGTAGCTACAACAAAAAATAATACATATCATTTTTTAATTTAGAATTATGTGTCTACAATGCATTTATTCAAAAAAAATTATTCATTATCAATAAATTAAATAAGAGAAATAATTTCATTAGTTATATTGTATTTATTTTTCTCCAATATAAAAATTCTTTATATTCAAATTCATCAATTGATTATATTTGCTACATTGTCCCTACAATGTCTTTATTAAAAAAATAATTCATTATTAATAAATTAATTAAGAGAAATAATTTTATTAGTTATATTGTCTTTATATTTCTCCAATGTAAAGATAATGCTATATATTTATTTACCAAGTATTTTATTAATACCATGAAAAAATTAAAAAATATATAATTAATAAAGCTAATCATATTAATTACTTGAAGGATTTGTTGACAAAGAGACTATTCAAATCACACAACAAATTGAAGTGAGAACAACTTCGCAATATCCTTGTTTGACAATCAGCAGTTAGCGGTTAGCGTTAGCGGATTATATTAGCGAATTTGACCAGCGAATTATATCAATGGTTGGTAAAAAGATATTTGAAAAAATTAGTTGTTTAGATTAACATGTAAAATGACCTAAGGGTATGATGATATAATAATAATAATAATAATAATAATAATAATAATAATAATAATAATAATAATAATAATAATTGTTTTTAAAAAATAAAAAATATAATTAAGTCAATCATATTAACTACTTGGGAGATTTATTGACAAAAAGAGTATTCAAATCACACAACAAATTGAAGTGGGAAACTATCTCGCAATGTCCTTGTTTGGCAATCAGTAGTTAGCTCTTCAATATTAGTATATACGGAGTATTTAATAATTTATGCCCTAATTTTTATTTTCTCTCCCTTATGTCCTGTATTTGGTTTCAACCATACCTATACAATTATTTTATTGACAACTATAATCAATCTTGACTATATTATCTTGCATTTGTAAACTTAGAATTGCCTATTTAAATACACAAATTTAGCATTCAATTATCTATGCATGAACAATTCCAATACAATCTTGCATTAATATACTTTAAAATACTTATTTAAAAAAATATTGGGCATTATCTCAATCGCGCAATGCGCGTAAAAAACTAGTATATTAATAAGATTTTAATAATGACAAGTAAAATTGCAATACTTTAATTTATTCTGATCTAGTAATAGTTTAAAAGTACAATGGACAATTTTTATTTTGAATTGTATTAAAATGCATGTTACTTATTAATTTATTTAAAAATATATTAACATTAATAAAATTGTATTTATGTAATAATGCGCCTATCAGCAACATTTTGCTATGTATTGGGATAGCCACCCACCAGACATTATATCAGCGTTTTTCTAATGAAGCACCCATATATTTTTCAAAAAAAAAGTATTTATGTAATAATGCTAACGTGCGTGTAGACTTTGGATGCAAAGAGAATGGGAGGTGAAGCTCACCCATCTCTCCTAATTAAGAATCCGAGATCATAACAAAGTGGCTTATCGAATCTTAAATCAAGTCGAAATCAAAAAGTGGTCGAAAATAGCAATAAAAATTTTTTGGGATACTAAAAGTGGTCGGAACAAGACTTTCAACTTGATCACTTTCAGGTGGTCGAAAATTTCATAATTTCTAACAGTGACGTGACTGGATCGAACTTGGGGATCCCCCAAGTGACGTGCAAGACTCTCTGAAAGAAGACAGGAGAAACTATGGAGCACAAAGTGATTTTAAGCAGAAAATAGTCTGTGGGGCTCATTTCCCTTCCCTTCGACAAAAAAAAAAAAATATTAAGTCACATTTACTTTAATACAAAAATTAAAACTGTAAAAAAAATTATAAATTGAAATAACAAGATAGGTGTGAAGTGAGGTGATAGTGAATAACTTTTGTTATACAATAGGTTGAGTATCCAAATTTTAGTGCAATCAAATATGGGATTATTTATTTTAGACAAGTTAATGTAATATATTAATAGTATAAATAATTAGTTTTAAATATTTATAAAACAATACATGAGTCGTCATGTAAATATCGTATTACGCTATGTGATAGAGATGATGTCAGTGTCACATCAGCTAAACTAACGGTCATATTAGGCTATCCTTATCCTTGAAAGGATAGCCTTTGCAAGATGAGATGACATGCCAAAGCAATTTTTTTTTCTTCTTCTTTTTTCTTTAATGCTTAGGTGTATAGCAAGCTTGCTAAGAGCATCCGCATCAGTTGGAGAGATTTGGGAGATAATGTAAGAGTGAATAGGAAAGAGAATGTGAGAGGGGAGAGAAAAAAAAATAACAAAAACAGAAATTTTAAAAAAAATTAATAAAAACCTGTTGCGTCAGGCGCGCTGTCAGCGCGCCCGTGTAGCCATGGGCTGTGCGCAAATGCGCACAACCATTGTTAGCTTTTTATTTTTACTTTTTCTTTTTTTCCTGACATTATCCTGATATTTGCAGGACAAATATTTTTTAAAATAACCCCACCCCACATTTATTATTAACTCCACCCAAGATAATTCATCTGACAATAACTCCATAATAACCACTCATGTGAATGCTCTAAGTACATAAAAGGCTGCCGCATGATATTTGATATTTGATAGAGCTGCCAATCACTCTCTTATATTAAGCACCTTGTGACCAGATGACCTTTCTTATGTGTTTCATTAGGTTGAGAAAGTATGTTTGAATGAATACTACATTAAAACAAAAAAAAAAAAAACATATTCTCTCTTACCTCAATTATTATATTACTTCTAATTAAGGGGCTTTAATTTTGATCATTTGCATTAATTTATACTACTTAATAGGTGCCTGGCAGGGTAAGACAAGACAAGCACTCGTACTCTCTGTAATCTTTGCCTCTTGGCATTTGGCAATCAATTATCAATAACGATATATGGAGTATCTATTTTTTCTTGAGAAAACTGAAATTAGACATTCTGCTTTTCTGGCATGACTCATGCTGACAAAATTAATCTGGATTTGGCTTTTAACTTATAGGATTAATTAAAACCTTTTGAATTATTATTTTTAGATACATATAGATCATAGTTTCTTTTTATCAGATGGTGCAAAAATTTAAACACATTATCTCAATTTGAACTAAAAGTCAAAACTGATAATATAGTCAGACCACACACACATATGTAAGATTTTTCTTAATAATATATATTATATAGTAGGGCCTTAATTAAGTGGTGCAAGTTGATTATACTTATTAAGTGATCTGGTTGAACTGAATAACAAGAAATTGTTATTCAATCATAGTCTGTGCCTATATGGCTATATATATATATATATATATATATATATATATATATATATATATATGCTCGACACAAGCAAATTCTTGATGCATATAACAAGTTTATGGTCCTTAATAATGTCATATCTTAAAAATTTATAATTCATTTGTTAATTCTAAAGTTGTTTGCAAGATCACATTGATGTTGAACTTCATTTTAAAAAAATAAAATGAAATTTTTTATGAGAATAATTTTAAAGTAGGAGTTAGTTGAAAATCGCTTACCTACTTGTTCCTATAATTCGACCAAAACCAGGAAATCAATCACCAATTAAAATGCAATGTCTTAACTTAGTAGTCTTCCATATGGCCCATGACTATCTCTCTCTTTGAATAAAGCAAGCCAATAAATAAACAAAAATTTTATCTGATTTTTATCCACTTAGAAATTCGTTGACGGTGACATTAATTTTGTGAATTAATTTCGAATTTAGTTATCAAGAATGTTGATCCTATGATTTTTAGACCGTCAATGGCGCGCTAACACTATGATTAAAATAATGATTATATAAAAAATATGAAGAGAAAGAGAGAATAAATATTTTTTATTATTAAGAATTGTTTGTCCCCTCCCTATATATGAGGGTCTAACTATTTCCCAAGGAATGGGAATCCCTAGGCCATCAAAATTCCTTCGTTGTCTCGTACTGAATTTCTCTTTTGGATTTTCTTGATCCCGTTGTTTTTTTGGGCTAGTCCATTTAGTTAGCCTAGTATATTATCCATTAAATAATATTTTTAAATTTAATCATTGGAACTTAATACTTTGATTATATTTTTTCTTTGATTTTGGTGGTAGTTTCAAATTTAATCCTCTGTTACTATGTTAGTCTAATTTTGATGGAAATTTGAGTGTTAAAAAGTAATTTACTATCTTATCAACGATATCATCGGTGATATTTCATATAATTAACATGTACTTGTGCCTTTACCTACCTTGAGCTTTGATTTTAGAAATTTACATATACCACATATATGAACATACTTGAAGATACATAAATAGTTTACATAATATACGATGTATCTTGAGATATGAATTTATGAATTTACAATAAATAAATTATATATATACCTAATTAAGAATGATATGAAGTCTATCTTCATGCACTATTGCATTATTTATGTACTTTGAGGTTTGAATTTATGAATCTAGAGTACAAAATTGTATACCTAATATAGACTAATAAGAGTCTGATCCACTCATCCACATATGAGGAGTAGTGAAATTTTATGTACCTTGAAGTCTAAGTTTATGTACCTAGAGAGCATAAATCATGCACTTAGTACAGAATAATATTTGAGTAAAGAATGTATGAAAAATGATGATTAATGTTTTTGTACTTTATATCTAATATTGTGTGATTGTATATAATTAGATTGGATACTAGTTTTGAACGTATTATTTCTTTTTAGAGCATAATTGGATTTATTCGTCATGCCACTAACCCCCTCTACCTAGAAAGCTATCGATTGTTGAGTAATAAACAGATTGTATGAAAATTAATGAGGACTAATGTTTATGTACATTGTCATATGAGATTATGTACTTAGAAAACATAACTTATGTACCTAATACAAATGTACATAATAATGTTTGGAATTCGAAATGAAAAACTTAAGGAAAATCAAGTGTTGTCTTGTCCTACAGATCAAGTATCTTCTTGATAAAATTTTTGTACATCAGTCAATTGAATTATACAAATAAATTTTTGTATAAATTTTATAGGGATAAATCACATCTCCTCAGTATTTCGATGATGGTTCGATCCCTTGAAGTGGACAAAGACTCATTTAGGCCTAAAGGCGATGATGAGGATGTGCTACGATATGAAGTCCTATATATATATATCTAAGTGCTATTGGTGCTCTATGTTGGAAAAAATAATATAAAATGACATTTTAAGTGGCTATTTTGTGGTACAATTATTGGTGGGCCCCACTTCCGATTTAGGTCGGGTCAAAGTGAATTCGGATTCTTCGTAGTGAGACAAATCGAAGAAATTAATATATTGTACGTTCAAAATGGATAATGGGTGAATGAGATATTGATTCTAAAAAAAGACCCATTTGATTTAGAAAATGAAGGAAAAAGGCAGTATAGCCTTTGTCCACATTGGTTTGGGGAGTGGGTTTGCACCACCATTTATACAAGAGCTTAGACTTACTGAATTGTATAGCATAGAGGTTCTCTCTCGCGGCGCACAGGGGGGTGCAAATTAAATTCCAAAATGAGCCTAAAAAGGCTTAACTTGGCTGGCATTGTAAGCATAAGTTATGCCAACTTTTCTGGAATATATGGAAGAGTCTTCTTCCGGAGTATCGTCTCTTAATTAAGATGTTACGGAATTAATTCCAATTTTAAATTCCAAAACTAATCTTCAGGTTAAATGATCAGTTTTGAAGGTTACAATTTGATTTTAAACCAGAGTTTAATGCCACGAATTGAATGCTATTAATACCACAAACTCCTATAAAAGTTGATTGTAGAGCAGCTGATTTTTATGAACACAACAATACGAACGAATTATTGTGTTTTCTCTCTCGAAACTCTGCTCCTACTCCTTTCTTAGCCAACTATTATTCTTCCATTGCTCTAGTTCGCTGGGTTCCTTTGTTTGAGTGCTCAAACATTGAACCGTCGTACGTTTTATCTTGGAAAACCTAGGTTACAACGCTCCTAGCACTTTTGGGATGTAGCAAATAAGATTTTAAGAAAAGAGTGCTTCGCTCGACTCATATTAAAAACCTACCCTTTAACCCTTCGTCCCTGTGGTTTTTCTTTCCTAGAATTTTCTAATTTTTTCCCGGGAAAAATAATAATCCTTTTCATAGGATTATTATTGGATTATCGACATTGTTGGTCAACACTCTACTCTATCTGGCTAACTGCACTAGACCATATATTGCTTTCGTAGTAAATATATTGGCTAGATTTAGTACCTCTCTAACCCGAAGGCATTAGAAGATGGTAAATCACATCCTTAGATATCTTCAGGGTACAAAAGACCTCGGTCTTTATTTTGAAAGTAACTAGGACACCTCATTGATTGGTTACTCAAATGTTGGCTATATGTATGATCCCCATAATGTCAAATCACAAACTGATTATGTTTTCCTTTGTGGAGATACAAATATATCTTGGAGGTATATGTTAAGTAGACTCTACTTGCTACCTCATCTAATCATTCAAAAATCATTGCCTTATATGAGGCATCACGATAATGTATATGACTGAGGTCACTGACACATCATATCCATAGCTCGTATGGTATAGCCAGCGGAGTTGACGCCCACGTTGTCCTCTATGAGGACAGTGTTGCATGTGTTGCACATATGAATAGTGAGTATGTTAAGGGCAAATCTTACGAAACACATTGCATGTAACTTCTTTTACCCACATGAACTCCATAAGAGTGGTAAAATCCTTAGTTACATTCATTTTCGAAAAATATGTTCACAAAATTAGAATGTGTAGGCTTGGAAGACTGTTGTCTTCAGGGGGGAGCGACAACGTCTGGGCATGTAGGAACTCTTGAATATACATGCCTGAAAATCTTGAAGATCATGCCCTGAAAACTTATGATTGTATTATTTTTCTCTTAGCTAAGTTTTCTCTTACTGAGTTTTTCTTAGGCTAAGGTTTTTAACGAGACAACCTGTGTAACACATTATTTGACATACTTTGTGTATTCTTTTCTCCAACTAGATTTTTTTCCCACAAGATTTTTCTAGCATGATTTTTAACGAGGCAGGAGTATGAGTCGATAATGATCAAAGGAGACTGTTATAAATATTTCAAATTATGGTCATTATCCTACTGTCTCTATATTTAAGTTCATGTACCGTTGAACTTAATAATATATATATATATATATATATATATATATATATTTTGTTGATTTTTTAAAAAAGGACTTAGTTGCATCTATTTTGAAACTATAGTATACATTTGGATGTTTTTTATTACTGAATTGTATATAAAAAAAAAAATTGGTTGAAAAGTTGGAAGGATATTTTTAAATAAAAGAAAGAAAACATTTATGATTCCTTTTTAGAAATAAAAATTGCTAGCAGGGGCTGTTTGGTCATTTTAATTTCCATATAAGTCATAGATTACGACAGGACATCAGAGCTGGCCGAGAGTCTTGAGAGATAGAGATAAAGACAGATAGAGATACATACATATATAGAGAGAAGTGAGAGAGAGTGAGAGAGAGAGAGAGACAGAGAGACCGTTAATTTCTGTTATAGTTTATAGAATTGGGAAATGAGTGTAGAGGGAGGAGCAGCTGCTGCTGCAGCAGCAGCAATGGTGTCTGACGAGGACATAGCTCAGGCATTGGTATCAGTCCTGCGTGATGCCAACCCTAGCGAGCCCTTGAGCCTAGACGGCGTCGTTCAGAAGCTCCAGTTCAATCTCGGATCCGACCTTTCACACAAAATGGACTTCATCCGGGCTCAGATCCACCACTTCCTCCGCCCCCACCCTCCGCCGCCGCCTCCCGCCGTACACTCTCATCCGCAGTTGCACTTCCACCAGAAGGACCGTTTTGCCCTCTATCCCAACTCCAATTTCCTCCCTATCCATCCTTCCCAGCTCCCTCCCGAATACGCCGCCGCTGCGGCGGCCGCCCATTTCCCCCACAATTACGGGTTTCGCCCACTCCACCCGCCTCCGCCGCCGCTGCAACCCCAGCCTCCGATGGTAGTCTCGAATAGTGAGCATTTTCCCTCATCTGCCGCCTCCCATGAAGTAGCGCCTGCTCCTGAACCCCCCAAAGACAGGTACGGACGGGCTGCATATCTATTTTCTTTTTGAATTTCTTTTTTCGGTACATTTTTGTTCGGTTGGTGAGAAAGTGGAGAACTACTTCCTTTGCGTCTTGGACAATTTTCCTGCATTTGCTTACCCAACAAGCACTTAGGTCATCGTGGGTACATCATTTCCTATTTTTACTTTTCTTTTGGACTATTTTATTGCTTTAACTATTCCAAGCTGAGCTCATTTCTGTTAACTTACTGTTTATTGTGATTTACAAAAAGCAAATATCGCAGACGACAAGAACACTAGGCCAATGTTATACGACTTTTATACATGGAATTTATGAGTTTTTAAGTTCATATATACTGACCTCTTTTGTAAGCTGCTATAAGCTCCTCATTAAAATTTTCTTTTTAAAGGTTAAAAACAGGATAATGTTATCTAAAGACTGCTGTTTTCTCTGTGGAGTTTCATTTCTTGCATAATATCTGTTTGGCTATTAATAAGCATCTGATAAACATATAGCTTTTTGCCTGCTTAAGTGCAGACATGTAGAAGAAATAGCATGAAAGCTACCTATTTCGTGTTTTATTCAGGTTTTATGGTTTTTTTTTTTTTGGGTGGGGTGGGGGTAATGAGAAACATGTCCTCTCCTTATTGTGGTAGTTTATAATCTAATGGATATTTGATGTAGCCTTTTTTATAGTTGCTGTGTTTATTCCCTACAACTTTGTCTATTCTCTACAACTTTGTAATTCTCAAGCATTTATAGTTGCTGTTTTGCTTCACAAATTTTGCTTCCACTGTCTATTTAGTACTCAAACTGGAAGAAAGAGGAGAGGTGGCCCAGGTGGGTTAAACAAACTCTGTGGTGTTTCTCCTGAACTACAGACCATTGTAGGCGAGCCAAAAATGCCAAGGACTGAGGTCTGGATATCAGGATATTTTTCACTCCAGATTGTTACTATTTTCTTAACTACATTTGTTCTTCTTCATCTAACTAGTCCATTTTATTCAGATTGTTAAGCAGCTATGGGCATACATAAGGAAGCATAATCTCCAAGATCCAAATAACAAAAGGAAGATAATTTGCAATGACGAGCTGCGCTTAGTGTTTGAGACAGACTGCACTGATATGTTCAAGATGAATAAGTTGTTGGCTAAACATATTACTCGTCTTGAACCTTCAGGTATGATCTGCATTTTTTTTTTTGGTTTTGTTTTTGAATGCAGCACCCCACTCTTCTCACCCTACCCATCTGTCTACTGGGTGATCTTAATGCTTATGTAAAAGTGAAAACCTGCATTTTGACCACTACAGAGCCCACAGTGCAGATTCTGCAGAATACTAAAAGAATTAAGACAGACGAGGAGACTGGTAGTAGAACTGATGAATCTGTCCCAATAGTTATAATATCTGAAGCACTGGCAAACTTTTTTGGCACCAGTGAAAGGGAAATGTCTCAAGCAGAGGTCTTAAGGCAGGTCTGGGAATACATAAAGGTTAACCAGCTTGAGGTGGGTTGCCAAGTTATAGTTATTCTCAAGATATGCTTCTTTTCTTGATTATTGCAAATGTACATGACTACATGGATTTGAAGTCTACTAACCTAGATATAACTTTGTTTAATAACTTAGTCCCCACTAGAAGTTTTTCATATAGGCAATCAGAGAATGCTTATTCTGGTATGTACATAATTTCACGCCAAACATATAGAGTAATTAGAAAATGCTAAGTAATTACTTTGATGCAGAAAAAACCAATTGACTAGCTGACTAGCAGGGCTGTACAAATGTGATCTGACTCTGCATAATACCCAACTGTAGAATTTAGAGTGAGATTAACTAGTAATATCAATACTATGATCTCTACTTTTTGGGGCAAGATGACTTATCTTAGTACCTATGCCATAAAACAAATACAGCCTACAAGAACTGATGCCTTAGAGACTATGCAAACTCTTTGAATCTCGCTAATACAAAATTTGATTTCAAATTAGCAATACTAAAAAAATAGCTATAAGTCCATAACTTATTAACGTCATTTATTATGTTGTCTCCACTAGTCCACCTGATTTGGGGCTGACCATGTGATGTAGTGATATGCATCACCGTAAGCTCACATTTGTGTGTTCTGAACCACAGAGTGGACAATCATGACCCTAAAAGGCTCAAGAGGCTGAAGCTTGAGCTTTGTTGAAAGTCTACAGCCCCAGTTTAAGCTTCAGTTTGAGATATTCTGGTTAAGGACAATTTAGTCACAGTTTTTTTTAAAAATGATTTTGCTGCGGTCTTGAATTTTTGAGATTTTGCTGAGAACCTGCTTAAATGCTCTTTTGTGATCCCTGATCATTAGTTTAATGATGAATCTTCTCTATGAGCTATATTTTCCAACTATTTCATAGTCTAATTGTATCTTCTGTTAAACATTCTAGGACCCTATTAACTCAATGGCAATACATTGTGATGCAAAGCTACAGCAGCTTTTTGGATGTGAAAGCATTTCTGCGCTGGGTGTACCAGAAATGCTGGCACGCCATCATCTGTCTAAGAGATCTTGACAGCTAATGATATTATTGGTTAGTGTAGTTTACCAATTGCTTGCTATGCACAAATTTTTTGATTGGTTAATTAGTATTAACATTTCTTATTGATTAAATATACTCTTACTGAGAAGATCCAATTATCTTGCAATCAATCTGTCATTAACTAAAACTGTGAAAGGAGCAATTGAATGAAAGTGCTTAGAACACCTTTTGTCCAATCAAAACACAAATATCATATTCTCTCTCTCTCTCTCTCTCTCTCTCTCTCTCTCTCTCTCTCTCTCTTTATATACAAGTATATTCTTTTTGTGCCAAAAGGTTAACTCTTCATCTCTCCACCACAGATTATTCTTGTTTTCTGTCACCCAGATTGACGCATGTGTCATTGGTTGCAGATACTAGATGCTGATGCTAACTGTTAATCATCCAAATATTCGGTGGAGAAAAACGTTTTGCTGGCTTCCCCCTTGTAAGAAATGCAATGTTAGTGGTTTTTAATTTTGTGAACAGGAAGGTAAAATATGGTGGATAGGATTGGAAATGTGCTCTGGGTGATTTAGAAGTTTATTTATTAGGTGGCTGTGAACCCCCAGAGTGTTTATCTGTATAAGCTAGGTTGCTGCTTTTTTTAATGTCATTTTCTCTTCTGTAAAGATGGAATAGTTTCAAAGAAGAATGTAAAGCTGATTACCCTACACCCCTCCTCTTCTTCCTCATGTATTCAGTATTCTCCAATAGTTTAAAAGGTTGTAGTGGTTAATTGAAAAATATTTGAGTGGTTTTGAATTTTTAATTTTTTTTACCTACTAAAATAAATATTTTAAAACTTGATTAAAAAACATAAAACTCCTAAGAGCATCCACACTAGTAGTTATTTATGAGTTATTTCTACATGAATTCTCTCCACCCAAAGTTAATAGCTTATGTGAGGAGGAGTTATTTCAAAAATATTTTTCCTGCAAAGTATGGTATATTTGTGGGCCCAGTAGGTAAGAGAAATAATTAAAATATAGTGGGTAAATGGTGGGTCCATAGAACACTGAGAAATAACTCAAAACTAATGTGGAGAAGGATTTTTTTTTGTGATTGAATGAGATGGTGGAGGATGAGGTGGATGCCGGGACCCACAAATAACTGAGAAATAACCTCAAGATTAGTTAAAAGCTGAAAAGTAGCTGAAATTTGAAGAGTTATTAGTTAGAAGTTAAAAAATGAAGTACTGATAAACTAGTTGGTTATGTTTAAAAGTGTTTGGTAAAATTAACTTTTACATATTAAAATTTAACATTTTGAATGGTAAAGATTTATAGAATCTTATAAAATATTATAGAACTCATGATTGTATAGAAGTTTAGGATTGATTTTAAAGATATAATCATAGTCATACAATTAAGTAAATCTCCACCGTCTGTTGAAAAGGTGAAATAAGTATAAATGATAATATTGGACTCATTTTGTAACAATCCAAGTTGTCCCAATAAAGTTTATAATTGAAAAATAAAATCTTTTGTAACAATCCAAGTTGTCCCAATAAAGTTTATAATTGAAAAAATAAAATCTTTTTTTCTTAAAATTAAATAGGGGAGAGAAAAGGGCAACCAAATAGATTAAGATAATAAGATTAATTAAGTTCCTCAAACAAAATACAAAAACACAACAAACAAAGCATATTAATTATCCCAACAATCGTACAAACACAAAAGTTGTTATCTTTCTTTTCTAGCACAAAAAGAGAAATCAATAGATAGATAGATATTATTGGAATGAAACGATAAATGAAATGAATGAATGTATAGTACCATGAAGATGGCAGCAATGGACTCGTTCACCCATCAGTTATTTTCTAACAAATGTACAATGAAAAATGTCCAATGACTAAACAGAGACCCAGCCACGAAGACGATAATGGGTACCACCGGCTCATGGCTGCAGCTTCCCAGGTTTCTAAAATTTAACATTTTGAAATAAAACTATTAACATAATCATGATCTAGCATCCCATAATGAAGTAGTAATATTGTTCCGAATCTCCTTCATCTAATAATAATAATAATAATAATAATAATAATAATAATAATAATAATAATAATAATAATATTTGCGGTGAAAAATAAATGAGAAAAAAGAAATTCCTTTCAAAAAAAATGAGAAGAGAAAAATGTTTTAATTAGGAAGGGTAAAGAAAGATGCCATTTTTTAAAAATAATAAGGACAAAGATTAAAAAAAAAAGTTCAAGCTAGCTTATTTTACCAAAATAAGCTCTTATTTTAATCTACGAGCTTATTTTGGAAACATTACTATACAGAGCTTATAATTTATTAGTAACTTAAAATAAGCTATAAACTTCTAAGTAGCCAAACAGACTCATTGTTGAAAAAGTTCAAAGTTACTAACTTATACTATTACATTGTAGTATCTGTTCATCCACTGAGGCTCGAACTCATAATCTTCCAAATAGAAGTCCAACCCGGGTACCATTGGACCACATAGTCCTGGTAATGCTTTATATTATGTGATTCATGATTTTAGCCAAAATAACAATTTGGCATCTTAAGATAGGACAAAGTGCATTTTCAGTATGGAGAGGTTAAAATCAAAATGATACATAGGAGCAATAGGGTTTCCCCAAGTCCAAATGGTCATCTCTTAGGGAGTTCCATTGAAAAATATTACAGAGTTCAGCTGAGAAGACTATCAGTATGAATTGCTAACACAAATGGCAGGCAAAATTGCTTGCATCTGATCTCCACTCACATTGTTCTAAGTTTTAACGTTGGGGTGGGTGGGTGGTGGTGTCTTGTCTTCTACATACCCTCCTACTCTATCTTCTATCTTGGGGATTCATGTCTCTGGCAGTGTGACCCACCAAATATTGGTCTCATATAAGCATCATCGAACCTCCTCCAATAAGAATGCACAATATAAACCGGTCTCTCGATGAGCATGGACAAACTGTCCTTTGCGCGTAGAATGTTGGTTGCTGCTGATTCTTCAAACGAAAGCAACGGAAGCCTCACATCATCGTCCTTAGAGATGCTCGGTTCCCGGTCTAGGTTACTGTTGTTAGAGATGCTTGGTTCCTGGTCTATGTTACTGCCATGATGACAAGGAAGCAGGTAACATACAAGTGGTTTCGTCAAAAAACCAAAAACCTGCACCACAAAGCCTCGGTTTTAGTCAAACTAATTATTACTTGTGCCAACAAAATGGTTTGCAACTCGGGAAAATTTTTGCTTACTATTGTGCTGAAAAGGACTACTATGATTGTTATTGTGACCATTGTAGCATGGGTGGGATCCACTGTGATGCCATAAAATGTGAACTGAATCGACCAAAAAACGTAACTATATATGTCAGCCAAGTCATAATCATCTTTTGTTTCTTTGTCTTATATTACAATAAGAAGCACAAAGGAATACCTGATTGAATGCCAAAGCAATGGATACAGCTCCCCTCATCAACCCGGCCCAACAAATGATCACCTAGTTGACAACCAAAGATAAAAGCGATGAGATAGAGGTTAGAAACTCGATCGAAAGACAGGTTTGAGTGAGAAGCTAAGCTAGTTTTCCATCATATATGACTATGACAAGCTTGTTTTACTAAATATATTAACCTGGTGCTTCAATGTTATCGAAGATGACCTTGTTCGGTTCCGGTTCATGCAGTTGGAAAGAGCGGAGAGCGGGAATACAAAAGCCGCACGACCTACTAGTGTCACTAGGAGGACAATAGCACTTGCAGTTGCCGACTTCCAAACACTAACCGGACCATGGACACAAATTATTACTAGAGGGTAAGGAGAACCAAATGTATACAAGAAGGGATATGTATCAAATGTTAAAATTAATTTAATTAACTGTCTTAGGAGATGATCGAATTCACCTCAAATTGCTCGTTCTCCACTTCTCAATGTCCAGAGCATCCATTCCAACATAAACAAATATGAATGTTTCTGCAATGAAAGATAGAGTTGCGAACATATGCCTGCAATACCAAATCCAAAGCAACGCCTTTCACCTCATCAACTATCAACTATCCTTTGAAATTTTCGAAACGCTCATTTTCTAAGCACATATGCTTAGTTTAGTAGCATTACGGGGTTGATTATTTACACGATTACGCATTTCAATGAACAACTAACAAGCACAAAGTCTTACTAACAAGAGATATAAGAATGTTTTTAAATGTATTTAAGGACCAGGTTGCACGTGCCTGGTAGTAATTCTTGAACCTTCGGTCACATTGTGCCATGCATAGTGAGACATAAGAACTCCGCACAAGAATACAGTTAAAATCCCGCTGAGGTTGAACAACTGGTAAAACGAAGGTAGAGAAACTCAAACTCATCAAAAAAATTTCAACATAATATATGAGATGCAAGTCTATGTGCGCTTTTTACCTCGGCCAACATGTAGGATAGATATGCCATTAAAACCATGAGAGCTATTTCTCGAACAGTGGAATGCCTGCAGACAAATGAACAAGACCCCTTAGTTGTCACTCCGAAACTTGTCCGCCTTCAAAATGACAAAAATAGTAAAAATTTACCTCCCGAAGTACAAAACCCTTAGAATGAACGAGGTCAACAGCCCAACCTGCAGTGAGAAATGAATTGAAAACAATCACCTAGTATAAGATTGCTGGCAACCCTAAATCCTACACATAATAGTGCGAGTAAAGAATATATATCCAACACTGTTAGTTTGTTGAAGCGTTAAGGATAAGTAGAATGTAAAAGATACAAATAGCACGAAACGAACTTACACCAACTCCGAGAGCAGTGCTTGTGGAGAAAAGGTACAAAAAATCAAGGAGAACACTAGCTAAAGCCCAGCCATCGAGTTTATTGACATCAATCTTTTGAATCGCATTGAAGAGGACAACCGATGTAGCATCATTGACTACACCCTCTCCAAACACAAGGCTATATAGCAGGGGAGTCTCCTCTTGATGCAATACCTACACGACACACCAACTTTCAAAATCAAAAGTTCGTTTTGTTTTTTTTTTTTTCAATATATTTTTTTTTTTTTTGAATCAAACCAGCACTAAGCGACTTCATATGCCAATTCAATTAACTCGCCTGCAATGTACAAACGGTGTCTGTTGCCGAAAATATGGCACCAATAGCTTAATCAACAAAATAATGTATTAAAGTTAGTTTAGATGGATGCAATAAAGTGGGTGAGAATTGAAAGAAGCTTAAAAGAGCAAAGATGAAGCAGACCGAGATAGTCTCGAACAGTCAAGTCAACAATATTGAGCATTGAAAAGAGCAACCAACTGCCTATATATATATATATACAACAAGAGTAAACCATCAAGAACAAGAACAAAGCTAGGGAGCAGAAGAGAAAAGCCCAGGCCACTTGACCAAATTAAATCAACATAATACCTGCAGTAATTATGCTTGTTGATATGAAAACCCCAGCAACTCCAAACAGCATAATAGTTAAGAAATTTTGGAAGAAGTGTTTCTTCTTGACCTGGAACCTGGTGACAGAAATATATATATAAACTTATATTCTATTCTACATGAAATAATGGCAGAACCAATAAATAAATAAATAGTTTTTAGAAAGGAATTAATTAAAAGCTCTGAAAAAAATATGTAGATATACCCGGCATTGAATATTATTGGTGGGAGCAGATATATAAAGAACAGCTCTTCATTGAATCTCAGTATGTGAGAGTTTTTCCCCTTGCTAATCAACAAAATGACTGTCCCCGCAATAAACCCCTTATTAATCAATGCAACAAAAATATAGATTAAGATAACAAAATACAAAAAAGATCATATTAATTATCCCCACAATCGTACAAACACGAAAGTTGTTATCTTTCTTAGAAATCAATAGATAGATATGATATTAAACGATAAATGAGATGTATGAATGTATAGTATAGTACGATGAAGATGGCAGCAATGGACTCGTTGAGCCATCGGTTATCTTCTAACAAATGTCCAATGACTAAACAGAGGCACAGAATAGCCACGAAGACGGTGATGGGTACCACCGGCTCGTGGCTGCTGCTTCCCAGGTTTCTACTATATTCCAAGATGCGCATTTTTGGTGGGAGCAGAGATGAAGGTTTTTGGTTGTCGGTTGTCGGTTGAACATATCATATCCCAGAAATCAAAGGCAGAAACAAAATGGGGAAAAGTTAGATTGTAGAAGCCTAGAAGGGGGGATGGGATCGGAGTTACAGATCGATCTTTGCAGTGGCAGTGTAGCGACAGTGTCTGGTGCTGGTTTGCCCGGGAAAACGCCTAATGAAATGCTGAGTGTTTGGACTGTCGCCGACACGTGGCGCCATTCCGCAGCAACTTCTGAACGTGTCGCTTGGGAAGTGATCCTGTGAATCAGCTAGGCCCTGTAGACTCTATCTCACCCCATATATATCTACATCTACATATACATACATGATACATACAATACATATACATACAAGACAAAATAACATTTTTTCCCATGAGTTATATATTTATGAGTAAATATCCAAAATGGCCCCTCGACTATAGCTAAATTCACAAATTGGTCCTCGACTTTCAATTTCAACCAATTAAGTCCTTAACTTTATAATTTTGACACGATTTGATCCTCCATCTATTTGACCGTTTGTTGACCGCGATCTTTGAGGATATATACGTAGTTTCACGTGCAAAGCTCAAGAGAAAGCTCTTGGAGGTGACATCGTTGTTTCGGAGGGGGAAGTGCTTCTCCGCTTGCTGCTTGGGAATCACGAGCCGGTTCAGCTTAGAGAACGCTCTTGGAGTTGACAGTGCCGTTTCGAAGAGAGGAAGTGCTTCTCAGCTTGCTGCTTGGGGATCCTGAGCCGGTTCAGCTTGCTTACATCGCTTGGAGTCACGGCTTTCTCGAAGAGCCACTCCAGGGACTTCGGCGATCTATCTATCAAAAGCTATAATATCTCCGGCATGGGGTGCAGCGCCGACAGTGGATTCAAATGTAACAGTGCGGTCTAAAAATGCAATCGAAACCTTAAAAAATCGACGATGGACCATGAAATTACATTACATATATATCCTAAAAAAACGCAGTCAACAAACGGTCAAATAGACAAAGGACCAAATTGTGCTAAAATTGCAAAGTTAAGGACTTAATTGGTTGAAATTAAAAGTTGAGGACCAATTTATGAATTTAGCTATAGTCGAGGGACCATTTTGGGTATTTACTCTATATTTATACTTTAGACTTTAGATTCTAATTGTTGAACTCTGTTTTCACAAATCAGAGAATTATATATTCATAATTGATGCCAAACATCTTATGCTCAGATGGCACTCGGGTTGGATGCTCATATGAGAGGTTGTGATTTCGAGCCTCCCTCGGTGGGAGCGTTATTGGCTCTTTGTACTTCAATAAGTTAGCTTTCAAAAATATATACTTCAATAAGTTGAGAAAGTAGCTATGAACATATACTACATTATAATAGAGTGAGTAGCTTTCAAAAATATATATTTCATAATTGATAAAGAAATTATGGATACCGAATCATGCTCACCTTTCAAGGTGGGCACGAAGAAATTATGGATACCGAATCATGCTCACCTTTCAAGGTGGGCACGTGCTCACAGCATAACGATCTGGATCCAAAATATACAATTTATATATTAAATATTTATAATTTTGTAAAAAAAGAAATGGTGAACATTTAGTATTTTAATAATTGTATATTTTGAATTCAGATCTACTTTTAAAGTAGACATGAATCATTGTATAATTCTTGTGATTTTTCTTTGAATTTTTTTTTTTTTGTTGATATATTAAGCTGAAGAAAATCTCATAAATCATTGTGTCAATCTCTAATAGTATCCATAATAGTGAAGATGTTTTGTAATTTTTGAGAAGTTTTTGTAAGTGTAATTAAGAAAAAGAATACCAGGACTATGTGGTCTAATGGTACCCGAGTTGGACTTCCATTTGGAAGATTATGAGTTTGAGCCTCAGTGGAGGCGTTATTGGTTCTTTGATGGATATATTACGCTCGGAGCGAACCAACCCGAAGAGGTGGAACATACTGACCCGTGGAGGTGGAGCAAGACCCGGGACCTCGGCCCACGAGGCGAGGTCGTCCGTGAGAGGTCGGCCATGAGCGAGGCCGACCTAGAACCGGTCAGGGAGGCGCGGTCAACGCGGATCCAACCACCCCCGCCTTAGGGGGGGTGGGGGTTGTATAAAAACCCTCCCACCTTGTCTCATTAATGGACATTCTACATTTATTACACACTTTGTCGTAAGAAACTATTGTAATAGCTTATTTACGGCATTTAATACGATATATGGTCTCCAACGACATTTACGACATCGTTTCATTTATTTATTTATTATCTATACTGCGTTCTTATCCGGGTTTAATAATTCGGGTCACCCCGAGTTAATTAAATCCATCACACACACACACACACACACACACACACACACACACATATATATATATATATATATATATATATATATATATATATATATATATATTTCAGGCGTGCCGACAGGTGTGCTTGACGCGACCAGTTGACTGCACGCGCTCATTGGGTGCAATGGTGACAGCCGCGCGGATTTCTTAGGACGGTTCTCTTTTCATTTCTGGGTTCCACATCTTTGAAATATCTCCTCTCTTGTAGAGTGATTTTTTCTATTTCTTAACTTCTCTCTACCACCTCATCCATTACTATTCTAAAAATCCCCAAAAAATTTACTGATAGTGATGCTATAAGGTAGATTTGAATTCATGGTATAGTTCTTGTTAATTAGTCCCCAACTTTTCACCATTACCTGTATATTCTACCAACTTCCAAGATCTCGATGCTTTCACCCTTACCTGCATATACTCTATGCACAAGGCCACAAGGGGTTATGACCTCAAGGATTCCAGATTCTCAAATTTGCATGCACACTCTGTATATTGTTACTGAAACAAAATTTTAAAGTGATCAATTGAATCAGATAAATTAACTTTAGCCTGCACGGATTTAGTTCAATGGTTCAGTGGGTAGTATTTGGGAGAAGAGATCAAGGTTCGATGTTTGAACTTCGGCGGCCACAGTGTGTGGGAATTATTATGTCCAAAGTGGGCAGTTCCTTGTGCGCACTGACATTTGGTCCTGTCCGCTGAACCATTGAGTCACCGTGATTTACATCCTCCCATCCCAAATGCTCTGTCGGGCATTTGGTTCTGTCCGCTGAACTATTGAGTCACATCCTCCCATCCAAAATGCTCTATCGGGCATTTGGTCCTGTCCGCTGAACTATTGAGTCACCGTGATTTACATCCTCCCAAATGCTCTTTCGGGACCTTAGGGTTAAATCTTCAACCTTTTGAGAGAAGATAGATTAACTTTAATGTTGTGGATTGTGTATGTGATAGAGAGAGAAGAGTAATAGTTATATCCTGAATCATGTTGCATGTTACTACATGCACCCAACACATTTCTATTTTATCTCTTTGTATATTTTTTAACATAATTTTTTTGAGTACTACGTACTAATTCTGTTACAATGTAGTATCTATTCATAACTATTTTCTTAACCTAATGAAACACAAAGAGTCAATATTGCCCCACTAAGACTTGAACCCATGACCTCCCATTTAGGAGTCACTTTGCACATTTTTTAACATTTTTTTTTTCTTTTTTTATACAATTAAAATTAATATATATTAAAAAGTTTTAATTGAGATATTTTAAATCACACACACAGAGATATATATTAAATGGTGTTGTTATTTGCATCACTTTTTTTTTTTGATGTGTTGCCCTAGTCTTTCTCTGTCCGTTTCACGGTCTAGGTCCACCCGGTTCTCTCCGAGACACACAGAAGCTGGCCCAGAAGGAATCGTCACTTGTGGGAATTGAACCGAATTCTCCCCCACCCTTTGGTCAAAAAGTGGGTATAAAGTATCTTGAAATTGTAAAATGTGAAAACATTCAATAGTTATATAGGTGGTGTAAATTGCCAAATGGAGGTTCATTTTGATATTTGCACAACCTTGGTCAAACCTTATTTATGAGGTGTAATTAATAATTTTTTAATTCAAAATTTAATTAATTGAAACATTTTTTTTAAAGATGAACCCCTCACCTTCTCTGGTGAGAAGGCAGCCCCTCGCCTTCTCACCGGAGAAAGTGACGAAAAATTCTTTTTTTTTTTTTTTTTTTTGCAACTGGGCTGCCTTCCCCGGTTAGAAGGCGACCCTCTGAGCTGCGGACATGAATTTTTTTTTTTTTTAATTAATATTTTGATTGTTAAAAAAATGAATAATATCTACTATAATGGGTATAAAAAATGGTGGTCAAATTTTTTAATCAAATGAATGACTCAGATTTTAATTTTTCCTTAAGATTTCTTAATTTATCCTTAATGAATATGATTATCCGTTAACTTTTCCGTTAAATATTATCTTTTTCGTTAATTTATGTTAGTTCACCGTTAACTTACCCATTGATTACAATAAGAAATGTCTTAGGTTATGTTCTTGTTTGGCAATGAGCAGTTAGCTCTTCAATATTAGTATATATTTAATATTTTATGCCATAATTTTTATTTGCTCTCCCTTATATCTCGTATTTGGTTTCAACCATACCTATACAATTATTTTATTGACAATTATAATCAATCTTGACAATTATCTATGCATGAACAATTTCAATATAATCTTGCATTGATATACTTTAAAGTATTTATTTAAAAAAAAAAACATTGGGCATTGTCCCAATCGCGCAGTGCGTGTAAAAAACTAGTATATTAATATTTGACCACATTTAATGATGGTGGTGCAAATAGCACTTTTCTATTTGCACCACCTATAAAGCTATTATACCTATTAAAAGGGGTGGTATAAATAGCAAATTGAGTGCTGCAAATAGAATTTCTCATATTAAAATAAATCTATATATAGACACATAAAGTCATTACCGTATAAATATTAAACTTTTCTTTTATGAACATTATGAACCTATTATAGAATAAATGAAAATATATATGATGTACACTTAGTTTAATGTTTATGCAATTTACAGGGCGTTTGGTTGGAGAGGGGGAATTACGTGGGAAATGAATTGCAATTTCATGGGAGATGAATTACTGGGAATAAAGTGAGAATTTAAATTCCAGTGTTTGGTTTACAGGAATAGAATTACTGGGAATTTCAATTCCAATGTTTGATATACATGAAAATTGAAAGGGAATAAGTAGTATAAAGTCAAAAATGTCTGTTGTTGTTAGACATTTATTTTAGGTTAAAAAATGAAGGAGTAATTTTGACTCATCACTATCTTTTTTTCTTCCTCAAATCCTAGGAATTAAAATCACATGGGGGACATGAAATTTTAATTCCATGAAAATATGGAAATTGCAATTCCTTTCAACCAAACAAGGAAATTTTGTGGCCTTTGGAATTGGGTGGGAATTAAGTGGGAATGAAATTTAAATTCCCTTCAACCAAACGTCCTGTTAAGGTTTAGATTTATAGATATATAAAACAAATATTATTTTAAAAAATAAAAAATATTATGAGTATAATACATAATTAAGGTTATTAAATATGATGTGGGTTATGTACAATAATCTTTATTTTTATGAACATATAGAGAAAATATTATAAACCTACTATATAGCTTAGTGAATAGAAATACATTGATGTACATTTAGTTTACTGTTTCTGGAGATAATATTTAAGTTTATTGACATATAAAAGAAATATTATGAATATAGTACATAAATATAATGTTCTGTAGTATAATGCTTATTTACATTAAGCTTTAATTTGTTTTCATCAACATATAAAATGAATATTATGAATCTACTATAGAGTAAATATAAATACATATAATGTATATTTAGTTTATGAGTTAATTCTATTTTTGGTCATAGATTTATAGGTGACAATCTATATTTAGTCCTTTTTAATTAAAACATCCCCTTTTGGTCCTAGTATTATTGTGACATGACCAATTTTGGTCCTCTATCAACAAAATCGTTGAAATTTCATTAAATAGAAGGACATTTTGATCTAAACCGTTGATCTAGTAGATCTAACAATTGAAAATAAACAAAATTTTGTAATATTTAAGAAACGATCCCTCTTATTTTAAAAATTTGTAATATTTTTTAAAATAACTCCGCTTATTTTTTACTTGATTTCAATCCATCTGATCTTGCAGATGAATGGTTTGAATTTGTCCACAAGTTCTCATCTGGGAAGTAGTTCTCATATAATAAATATTATATATATATATATATATATATATATATATATATATATATATATTCCTAATCGAGCATTCTAAATTTTAAATTTTTGATATTTTCAAATTTGTTAAATTAAATTCGTTTTAAAATATTTAAAATTCTCTCCCAACATTAAAAAATAGTATTACTATAAACTATAGCCGGCAAATTAAAAGTAGAATTAATTCTTTTATTTATATATCATTACTAATTTGTCTAAATTTCCTATTAAATGTACAAAATAAAGAGTATAATAAGCTTATGAAATATGAGGTAAACGTCACCTTACAATGAAAGTCTTGGTCTTCCCATTCACATGGTGATGCAAACATTGTTATCAATAATCAATATCCAATTTGGCAATGGTCCCAATTTGGATGTTTTCAAGTACAATACAAATTAATAGTTTAGCGCGCACACACTCTCACACACGTACATACACTTTTTAGCTCTGATGCCCTTATAGGGTAGCGGAGGCCCCTTGATGGGTTAGGGGCATTATAACAATATTATGAGTTAGAGTTAATTCCATTTTTTTGTCTTAAATTTATAAGTGACAGTTCACTTTTAGGCCTTTTTATAAGAACATTCATATTTAGTCTTAGTATTATTGTAGCATGATCATTTTTAATCATCCTTCAACACAATCGTTGAAATATCGATAAATACAAAGACATTTCAATATTTTTTTTTTTATATATAAAGTAGGTTGAAGCGCTATATTTTTTATGTTAATTTTTTTGAAAAAAATCATAATTGAAGACCGAAATGCCCTTGTATTTAAGGATATGTAAATTGTTTTGTTGATAAAGGACAAAAAATGGTCATGCCACAATAATATTAGGACCAAAAGTGAATGTTTTAATATAAAAAAAAAAAAAAAAGACTTAAAATGAATTACCACCTATAAATCTAGGACAAAAAATGGAATTAACTCTTATGACATCTCAAGGATGTACTTTAAAGATAGACAAAGATTTGAAATACACAATTTACATGTTGAATGTTTACAATTCAAATTATGAACGTTTAGTTTGTAAATTATAAACATTCAATATGCAAATTGTGTATTTTTAAATTTGGATCCACTTTACAAGATGGACCCGATCCATATTGCAAGGTGGACCAGGTCCACAGGATAATCAATAATTTGCCGTGGTGGAGGCTCTTCAATCTTCACTACTTAAGGTCAATATTTGTCCTATTGTAAAAAGCATCATTAGATTTTTTGTTTAAAGGATATATATTTTAACTTCATGGGTCCATTGTGTTTTACTTTGCCCGTTTATATATATATATATATATATATATATATATATATATATATATGAGTTCCCGTGCGGTTGGCCTTGTTAGGTGCAGTTGTTAAAGGAGCGAGATATTCTTTCTTAAGGAACGTGATTTGTATGCTTAAGGTACGTGAATGGTTGAAACTTAAGGTGCGTCATTTTAAAACATTAGTTGCGTCGTTGGTTGTTAAGGTGCGAAGTTTTCCTTTTTAAGGTGCGTGATTTGTATGTTTAAGGTACCTGAGTTGTTGAAATTTAAGGTGTGCTATTTTAAAACCTTAGGTGTGTGGTTTGTGTAATATATATATATATATATATATAATAGATTTATAAACTACTTTTATGAATTTTGATAATGCAAATTGACTGGGGTCGACTTGTATAACGTAAATGAATGATAAAAAGAATAATTAGGTAAGATATTTTATGTGGAAATTCAGAAGCCTAAAATCACAATTTTTTTTTTTTTTAATAATTGGATTAGGCCGAAATCCATTATTATTATTATTATTATTATTATTATTATTATTATTATTATTATTGTTGTTGTTGTTGTTGTTGTTGTTGTTGTTGTTATTATTATTAAATAATACATGATCCGACCTACTTTATTGAGTGCTATCAAAATATAAACAAATATAAGGGGAAAACAATGTGGTCGGGAAAGTAACTAAGGGCCCGAACCTATGAGGTCGGGATGCTCTAGTTGGATTGGTGTAAGTTGAGAGTAGCAATCTCCCTTTTTGGGACAATAAATGTAAGTGTCTTATATAGGATGAGTCAGGGGATACATGTCGGTCTCTCGACATGTATTCCACGTGCCGTGTATGGGTTCCGCGACAAAGACAAATGTGCCAAACGTCCTTACAAGGCTGACAACTTGATGAGACGTGATGGGGACTTGTATTCCGCTCTTGGTCGATGACCCTAAAGGCTGTCAGTTATGGTCGGTATAGGAGGACATACCAGTGTTGCCTAGCCTCTTTTCCGGTTGGAATAGGTTATGAACTAGCATCGACTCTCAAGTTAATCAACTTACTGTACTATTAAACGCAAAATAGTTTGCTAGGCCGGTCAGATTTGATCGAATCTGGTTGAGAAGTGCCCTTTTATAGACCACGTATATCATGTGAACACGTGAATTAGACCATGTAGGGTAAGTATGATTGTCATATAATCCTATCAAATTTCTTATGAACATTTTATAGTACTTCAAGTAATATACATTAAATTGTCATTTGAAAAAATTACACTTATTATATTTTGTTAAATATAATTACTCTTACACTGTTATAACGTAACTCTATTACTATTTAATGAATTTACAAACTTATGTTATTGTTTTTATAAATTTAGATCCATAATATAACATGAGGATATAATTTACCATGATTGGGCAGTTGCAAAGGGATTTCTCATTTTCAAATATTAATAGTGATATGAATATTTTATTATAATATGTTTTCTATTCAAAATATTTTATCTAGTTAATTATATTTCATATTTTATTTTAAATAATTTTTATCTATTTTGATGTATTTTAATTTTTTATCGTAATTAACAATATTTATGACTCGACTTTTAAGTAATTTTTACTTTTAAAATATCTCATTAATTTTTAATCTTTCGCTCACTAAAAAAATTTTCTAGATCCGTCCATATTTATAAGTGAAATTGTTATATTTATATACTCAATTGTTTACAACTTGATATTCATTCGATGGTTTCAGACAAGTTTTTTATTCATGTGTCGCTAGTCACTACTATACAGTATTATATTCTTCTCCTCCTCGTCACTACTCCCTTGGGCAACTGAAATTCACTTTTGCCGCAAATTTTGGCCGGAAACTCGATCAAGTTGTTAATGTTCCGCCTAGCAATGCGGAAGCTCAGCTCACTCCTCAGCCTCCTGCTACTTCTCTGCTCCGCTGTGGCTTTAGTTTCCGCTCGAGGATCTACTAACACAACCTCCAAATGGCAAACTCTCAGTGGTATCCTATCTTCTCTCTCTCTCTGGTTGACAAAATTTTGACAATATCTTTTAAAATTCTTAAATTTTTGTTGTTCTTTTTTTTTTTTTTTTTCAAAAATGTTTGCTTCCTTTCCACTAATTAAATTTTTGGGAAATTAATTTTAAAATTGTGTTTCAGAAACACTTTGATGGAAAAATTAGTTAATAAAAACATAATAATTAAATTTCTTGAAAAGATTTCAAACATTTGGGGGATGTTTGGTTCATGCATTTTCTAATATATTAAACTGCATGAAAATTTAAAACTTTTCTATCTACCAAATCACCTCCCAAGTATTGGAACAGTTTGAAAACAATTTCTCAACATATAGAAACACAAAAAGTTACTATCAATTCAAACTTATGACCTCCCATTAAGCAATTGTTATGCTGCGGAATCGTGTCCACCTTGCAAGGTGAACACGGTTCCAATACGACGCCGTTTGGGAATCTTGAAGTAACGGTGCCGTTAGTGGCACCGTTTTTCTCCACCAATCAGAATTCATTTCTTTAAAAAAAAAATTGTCAAATAAAACAACTCAGCAAGACGCTGTGAATATAGAGTTCAAGAATTATGAATATAGAGTTCAAAAATTATGAACATAGAGTTCTATAATTATAAACCTAGAGTTATGTAATTGTGAATATACAGTTCAATGATTGTGAATATTGAGTTAAAAAATTATGAACATAGAGTTCTATAATTATGAACATAGACTTCTAGAGTTCAAAAATTATGAATATAGAGTTCTATAATTATGAACATAGAGTTCTGTAATTGTGAATATAGAGTTCAATAATTGTGAATATGAAGTTCAAAAATTATGAACATAAAATTCTATAATTATGAACATATAGTTCAATAATTATGAACATAAAGTTCTATAATTATGAACATAAACTTCTTGAAGACAAGCGTCGTTAGCGGCGAAAGAAAGGAAATTTTTTTTAAATTGACACGGCATTATTTTTCACCAAAACGGCGTCGTTTTAAAACAAGATGTACACGATTGCACAGCATAATTTCCCCCCATTGAGGAAGATGAAGAAATTTGAAAACAAGTTTCTTAATTTAAATGGTACATACTAACTTTTTACCCTTTTTAAAATTTTCACTTAATAAGGTTTAACCTTTTAAATTAATTAGTGTATGCATAGGAGATGCCAATTGAAGCACAAAAGACTAATATCGCATCCACTAAGTTAAGTCTCAATCCTACAATCACCCATTTAAGGGAGTTAACTTAGTGCCATTGCACCACAAAGTTCTTGACAATTAATTGTAGAGTTAATATCCAAAATCGTCCTCGACTATAGTGGTTTTTCTCAATTTCGTCCTAAACGACTTTGGTGACCTAATATCGTCCCAGACTTTTGTGTTTCGCTCAATTTAGTCCTCCATTTGTTATTCCGTCAAATTGGTGTTAAATAAAGGAATAATTCAGTATGTCAATATTGATCTCTCTTTACTTTCAACTTATGAAGTGCGAAATTCCTCTTTCTTGTATGAATTACACCCAGAATTACTCCCGGACCTGCAAATCAAATTTTATATTCGCAGTTTTAGGAGTAATTCTGAGAGTAATTCGTAAAAAAAAAAAAGGATTTCGCAGTTCACATGTCTATGAGTAAAGAGATGCCAATATTAAAATTACTGAATTGTCTATTTATTTAACACCAAATGGACAGAATAACAAATGAAGGACTAAATTGAGCAAAAACACAAAAGTCTGGGACTAAATTGAGCGAAACACAAAAGTCTGGGACGATATTAGGTCACCAAAGTCGTTTAGGACGAAATTGAGAAAAACCACTATAGTCGAGGACGATTTTGGGTATTAACTCATTAATTGTATCTTTAATCATAATATAATTCAAAAGAAGAATTTCTTTGTTGTTAAAAAATATATTATTTGATTAACAAAAAAAACTATTATAAATTAGTCAATTTAACCATAATAAAATATTTACATATATTAAATAGTTAATAATTAACGATACATGATATAAAAATCATTTAAAAATAGTCTGAAACTAATACATCTTCTAAGAGGAAAGATTAGTGATTTTTTTAAAGATGAAGCAAAAAATAAAAATAAATATATGACAGATATGTTTAAAAATTTAGTTTTACGATATAAAATTATAGATTTTGTTACACTTTTTATTTATTTATTTACAATTTAAAATTAAAAGAAAAATAAATGTCAACCAAATTTTTTTATATTTTTAATTTTTTTTTTGTTAGTAGAGCCCTAGGCTTGTCCATTATTCCTCCACCTTCGTTGTGGGAACTGAGCAAAGAATTATACTAAATATACTCTCAAATCTATTCCCTCATTTTTATTTCAGGATATAGCAAACAAGAATTAGATATTTTCTTGATTGATTTATAGCAAAAACTGAAACTTTTTCTTGGCTTTACTACAGGAGATGCACCTTTAGTTATAGCTCGTGGGGGACTTTCAGGGATATTTCCCGACTCCAGTTTTAATGCTTATGTTTTTGCAAAAATAACTAGCTTACCCAATGTGGTTGCATGGTGTGATGTGCAACTAACTAAAGATGGAATCGGAATTTGCTTTCCTGATGTCAAGCTTGACAATGCCTCTACTGTAGCAGGCGTCTTCCCCAACAAGACAACTACCTACCTCGTCAATGGGGTTCACTTCCATAGATTTCACTTCCAAAGAACTGATGTCGGTCAAATGTGAGTGAGTCATTAATTCTTTTGCGCCTTTTCTATGTCTTCACTTATTAATGTTTTTGACATGCTTTTGGATGTTTATGTTTAACACTGCACATTGCTTTGGGTGGAGAGTTCGGTGGTCCTCTGTTGTTTGTGACTTTTGTGTTTGAATCTAACACCTTTTGAAAAGTATTTAGACATGATATTTGAATATTCTTAAAAAGTATTGATACTCTTTAATTTGTACCTTGAACAGTGACACAAGGAAATTATGCTCGTTCATATCTTTTTGATGGCCTTCAGCAAATTCTTACTGTTGAAGACATGCTTCATCAAGTTAAACCTCCAGGATTGTGGTTAAATGTTCAGGTGGTAAATTACAAATTGATCCAAAATTGCTTGCTTTTGTATTTTTTGGGGACGAGGAAAACTAGCAGCCACTATGCATACAACGGGGTAAACGCATTGTGACCTTAGCCGGCAAAGGACCACGAGGTAAACCAGCCTAGGTTGGCCATAGCTAATGGCCTAAACCAAGAAGGCTAATAGGTCACTCCCACTAGGAATCAAACTTGGAACCATGTAGTTACCAAGTCAACAACCTGTTCAATTCAACTGGGGTCTGGGGTTGCCCCTTTTGTAATTTTTCTCAATTCCTTTAGTGGCAATTTCACTTATTTAACTCCTCCTGCCTATTACATTTGTTACAACTTAGCATATATTGACTTTACATGCATATCCTATAACAGAATTGTTTTACATATATGCATGTGAACATGTGAAGGGTTAGAGTTTTAATCTGTGTATCTCTTCCTTACATTGAGAACTCAGGTCTGTGTTTAGGAAATAACATTTTACTGGTATGGTGAATTATGTGGTTGTACATTGTAGATACTTTAGAAACCTTACTACTTTCTGTAACCCCAAATAGAGGCAGATCCAGAGGGGCCGGGGGCAATGGGGCAGTTGCCCCCCTCACTCTTCCCCACCCCCTTATATATGTATGTGTGTGTATATATATATATATATATATATATATATATATATATATATATATAGCAGTAACTTATATATAAAAGCGAAATGTATATACAAGTTGCTAGATGTTATGGTAACTTAGTTGATTGTTCCTTAAAATTGATACCAAAGGGATGGGCTTTTATTCTAGCTTCTTCTTCTTCTTTTTTTATTTTTTTTTTAACCCTTTACAAGATGGAGTATATAATTGTGATTCATATCAAAATTTGTATAAACTTTTGATATTTTGTCATAAACATTTTTGAATTTTGCCCCCACTCAAAAAAATTCCTAGATCTGCCTCTGATCCCAAAAGGCAATGTTTGTGAAATAATTTGGCTAAGAGTATTCATTGTTGTGCAAGTTTTTATGAGCTTCTTCATAGTTTTTTTTGTAGTGACTTCTTGTTTCTTGTTTTTGGCAGCATGATTTATTCTACAAACAGCACAATTTGAGTATGAGAACCTTTGTTCTTTCTGTATCTAAAAGCGCTGTTGTTCAGTACATTTCATCACCCGAAGTAAACTTCTTGAAAAGTATTGTGGCACAATTCAACCCAAAAGTGACAAAACTTGTTTTCCGATTTCTTGGACAACATGAAGTTGAACCTTCAACCGGCAAAACATATGGGTCTCTACAAAAGAATCTTACATATATTAAAACCTTTGCCTCAGGAATCCTTGTTCCAAAAGGTTACATCTGGCCTTCAGACAATACCCAATACTTACTGCCACATACATCAATTGTATCAGATGCTCATAAAGAGGGTCTAGAGGTTTATGCTTCAGACTTTTTAAATGATAGATCTCTTGCCTATAATTATAGTTATGATCCTTTAGCAGAATATCTTTCTTTCATTGACAATGGGGACTTTTCTGTGGATGGTGTGCTGTCTGACTTCCCAATAACTCCATCATCGGCTATAGGTAAACTATAAATTTATTTCATTTTCGATAGTGAGGTGCAACTTTTCCTGTTTGACATGATATAATATTTTATTTTCATAAGGCTGGATATATATATATATGAGTTTAAGGTTAAATGTACGTTTTAACAGAGGTTAGGACAGTGTTGAAGTGGGCATATAGATTTGTGATTTTGAAATTGCTAACTGGATAAGAGAGAAACTGAGAAAGAGACATTAAAATGCTAAAGATTAGGTCAGAGCTCTTTCTTCATTCAATTATCTTCTGATTGCTAAAGATTTTGTTAACATGCAGATTGCTATTCTCATATGGACAACAATGATAAGCCTCAAGGTACATAGCTTGCATATATCCTTAGCTTGTTGTGAATATGGCTTTGCATATATATTATTTTATTTTATTTTTAATTTGTATTGGGTTTAGGGTTTCTAATTATCTCATCTCAAGGAGCAAGTGGGGATTATCCCGGATGCACTGACAAAGCTTATTCTAAAGCCACATCTGATGGTGTAGATGTTCTTGACTGTCCTGTCCAAATGACAAAAGATGGAATACCATTCTGCTTTGGTTCTATAAATCTCATAGATGGGAGTACAGCTGCTCAGTCTTTAAGCGATCTTGCTATTAGCATTCCAGAGCTTGCGGAAGTAAATGGAATTTACAGTTTCAGCGTCACATGGGACCAAATTCAGATGCTTAGACGTAAGTTCAGCTAACTTCAATTCTACTTCTGGAATATTATTAGATCAGAGGTCTCTTTGAAATTCAATTTTATTTAGTTCACATTAACTTGAATATTTAAAAGAGTTAATTACCAAAATGGTCCCTTGACTATAGCGAAATTATCAATTTAGTCTTTGATTATTTTTTTGACCAATTAAGTCCTTCAACTTTAAAAATCTTAACCAATTTGGTCCTCCGTTTGTTTGACCGTTAGTCAACCGTTAACTTGGGACCAAATTGGTAATTTGCTATAGTCAAGGGACCATTTTAGTAATTAACTTTTAAGGGTGGACAATTCGGTTCAGTTTTCTCGAACCGAACCGTACCAAACTAGTTAGATTCGGTAACGAACAACCGAACGGTAATAGATTCTTGTATACCGAATGGTTCGATAAAAACTCGAACCGAACTGAATTTGTTCGGTAAAAATCGAACCGAACCGAATACCGTTTGAACTTTGGATTGCTATTTTGTTATATATTAGACTTTGGATATGGACTATGTAAACACCATAACACATAATATATAACTTTTGATAACAAACCATAAAGAAATCAAATAAAACATTTACGAGAGATACCCGTGAAAATATGAGCTGAATGGCAGAGCAAGCAATATGAAACTTGGATTTACTTTTTATTTATTTATTTATTTTTTATTATTATTATATTTTTAAAAAAATCAAACGGTATTCGGTTCAGTTCAATTTTTTACCGAACAATTCGGATCGGTTTTTTATTGAACCGTTCGGTATACAAGAATCCAATACCGTTCGGTTGTTCGGTATATTACCGAACCAAATTAGTTCGGTTCGGTTTGATACGGTTCATTTTGAGAAAACTAAACTGAATTGCCCACCCCTAAAGATAATTACCAAAATGGTCCCTTGACTATAGCGAAATTACCAATTTGGTCTCAAGTTAACGGTTGATTAACGGTCAAACAAACAGAGGACCAAATTGATTAAGATTTTTAAAATTGAGGGACTTAATTGGTTAAAAAAAATAGTCAAGAACTAAATTGATAATTTCACTATAGTCAAGGGACCATTTCGGTAATTAACTCTATTTAAAATAACTGTTGGTTATTGTTGCATTATATTATATTTACGTACACATTTTTCTACTTCCTGCAGCATCAATGTCAGACCCATATTCACAGAATAATTTGTTTAGGAACCCAAAATCGCGACATGCAGGGAACTTTATGAAACTTGATGACCTTTTAGCATTGTCAAAAAATGCTACTTCTGTTTCAGGGGTCCTCATCGGCATAGAGGTAAGTTACCTATTGCAAATTTTTTATTTTTTTTAAATAAAAAAAAATGCACTTTTGATTTGTAAGTTATGATATAGTAGCTTTATCTTTCATAGTTATGTTGTTCAAAAATGGTTATCATCTTTTAAATTTTGTTACAATTTAGGCTCTGCTTGGTAAAAAATTGGCCTATATGTCAATTTTGGCTTATTTGACCACTATTACTTGTTTAATTTAGTTAAAATATCAATATAAATGTTTGGTTAATTAGCGTTTTGCAACTCCAAAAGGCTAAAATTAAAAAAGCTACTACTAGTAACTTTTTCAATTAGTTTGTTGAGAAAAGAAATTATACCAAACAGCTATCAGTTAACAGCTAATTTACCAAACACATTTTTACAATCAGCTAATGTTATCAACTATTTATACCATCTAATTAACACAATCAACTAACAACAAACAGCTATCAGCTAACAGCCATTTTACCAAACAGTGAAGTCTTTTTGCATTGTCAACCAGTTTCTGTTAAGAGTTAAAAGAATATTTGGAAGAATCTATAGAAAATGGTTACCCAACCTTCAGCCTTCTCACAGCTTATTGACACTCTTCCTCATCGTTCCATACAGAATGCAGCCTATCTGGCAGAAAAGCAGGGATTAAGCATCGTCAATGCAGTTCTAGATGCCTTGAGCAGAGCCGGTTACAATAATCTGACAGACAAAAAAGTTATGATTCGGTCAACCAGCAGTGCTGTTCTGAGGAAATTTACAAACAGCAACTACGAACGTGTGTATTGGATTGATGAGATTATCCGAGATATTGAGAACTCTACTGTTTTGGACATCAAAAAGTTGGCAAATTCTGTAGTCATAAGCAAAGAATCTGTGTTTCCAACTGTTGGAGAGTTCCTTGCCAAACAAACAAATGTGGTGACAAAGCTGCACAAATTCAAGGTTAAAGTATATGTGCAACTCTTCAGCAATGAGTTTTTATCCCAAGCATGGGACTTCTTCTCAGATCCATCTGTGGAGATAAACACCTTTGTTTCTGAAGCTGGTGTTGATGGTGTAATTACAGATTTCCCAGCTACAGCTAACAGATACAGAAGTAAGTTAATTTCCTTTAAGTGTAGACATGCAACGTAACTCCTTGATCGGTGTTGGGATTTGGCAGGGAATCGGTGTCTGGGATATAAGAAAATCCCGCCATACATGCTTGGTGTTCCAGTGGGCGGTCTTCTTCAATTTCTGAGTTCTCAGCCTCCAGCAGAGGCCCCGGCCCCAGTACTGACAGAGAGCGATGTGGTGCAGCCACCTCTACCTCCTGTTGCCAATATTATCTCTTCACATCCTGGAAATAGATCTGTGGTAGCGCCTGGTCCAATCCCTCCTCCGAGTGGACAATTCTCAATTGCTGCTAGAGTTTCCACCAGCATTGTTGTCGTTCTCGTGGCAGTTGTGGTGCTTTAACTTCTTGATGCATATATGCATGCCACAGTACAGTACAGTACAGTGTGACTGAGTAAATTATATTGTGAAAGGCAGACATGGTTGGGTTTCTATATATAAAACTTTCAATGGTCAACTTTTCCTGTTCGACGTGATATAATAATAACACTGTTGCAAAAATGGATCTAAACGCCGGCCTAGACCCAGCCTAGGCACTAGGCGCCCGTGTCGATTTCCCTCCTAGGCGACCGGGCTGCCTAGGCGTCCGCCTAGCGCCTAACTCGGCCGACTTGGCCGCCTAGCGTCTAACTTAGCCGAGTTAACTCGTCCATTTTGATCGAGTTAACTCGATCAGCTCAGCCTTGCTAATTTTTTTCATTATATATATATATATATATATATATATATATATATATATATATATATAGGGGGCTTCAAATGAGAATCCTTGGTTAGGTAAGAACATAGGAACCAATCCAAGCCTTAAATATTCACTCAATCAATGGTGTAGATAAAGTAATCATTTATATGTAGATCTCTAATATAATTAATTAAAAGGATACTAGTGTAATTTTGTTTGGACACCAATTATAAACTAATATTATATTTGGATTGATTCCAAGAATCTAGGAAGAGAAGATAAACAAGGACTCCAATTTGTCCGCAAATCTACGTTCGCTAATACTGCCCAGGAGAATGACCGCCTACCGTCGGATTTAAATTCTCGGCGTTCGTGTGCATCGGAATACGGACAAAACCCAACGATAAACAAATTTTGCTGCTGTGTTGAATTGAATTCGTATGGGTTCATAATGAATTGGGTTACAGCCTACCATTAGATGAGTTGTTCATCATCAAACTACTGTGCACAAATGCATGAACAGATGTGCTACATTATGTGCACACTCATGGGTTCGCAATTTTGATCAAACAAAAACTAAATTTGCTATAACGGCACGTAGTTCGACTCTAGGGTGCACTGACCGGCGTGGACAGCCTTGGTTGGGTGCACACATTTCTCATTGACTCATTGTGAGGGCATACATGAAATCACGTGTGCAAAGAGTGAATGAGTCCGTCACATCCCAAACTCAGAATGCGTGATTACCGAGTGTGCACCAACGTGTTTTTGAATGTGCCATACGGACAAAAAAAACCAAGGGTGTGCACGTTGGACCTACTGATTGTGCCACACTGCGTAAACATACACTAAGAAAATAAATTAGCGCAATGCAACACTGAAGTACCAATCTAAACTGCTCGGAGTGGGCTAAGTGCCCAGTTGTGGGTTGGTTGTACACTCAACTCTAGGTAAGTACACAGAACAGACCGCGTGAAATGAGAACGATGGTGTCGTTTTACATACCCCAACCTCCGTTGGCGTGATTATCTTGTGTGCACCAGTATATCGCATGTGCCAGTATGCGCAGTAGTACTACAGAACAAAACCATGGAAGCCAGCCAGCTGGGAGACACCATTTTTAAGGAAACAACGCTAATTAAATGATCCAGATAAAACCAACATCCAGGGGAAAGAAAGGTATATGCTAAATATTAAACATCTATGTGTGCACGTAGGAAGCTATGTGTATGCCATAATGTCCACCCAGAGAGATTACCCAACTAGCATGTTAAAATACAGTGTGTGCACCTAAGTAATCATATGTCTGCCAAAACTTGTCTAAACTAATTACTAATCAGAAAAATGAGACACAAATTGACGTGCCACCGGGATGAATTGTGTGAGCGGTAATTTAGAACAAAAGTGAAAGTAACATGTGTGAACTTTGGCATATCGTTGTGTGAAATAATGTACCAGCGTGAAGTGTTCAACTATGCAGCGGCATAGGGAGTCCCACTTGTGTCATAATGTGCAGAATTCGGTCACACAAAAAATGGCGCTCATTTAGTTCGTGCGCACTAGGTAATACATTGCGTACCATTTTGTGCTACGTAATTGTAGCCATGACCTAATGTGCACTTACGTTGACCTGTATGTGCCATCGTGGGCAACTGTACTACCAGATTGAAACACCACTTATGAAGGAAAAGTTGGCCAAAAAAAATATAAATTAATCTAGGATAAGCTAAAAAAAAAAAAACATATTCAGCGTACTTGAACGTAACCAAGTGAACTAAACTAATCTACTAATCAACTAGCTAAAAAACGATAACACTAAGCTATCTTTGTTCGAGGGCATCATGGTATCTGACTACACTACGAATGTTCTTGGAATGGTAAACGTTAATCTCGATCACACTTGGGTTAACAAGCTTGTGTCATCATGCTCAAGAAAACTGTTATACGAATTACTGTGTGCACTTGGGTTAACGAGCTTGTGCCATCATGCTCAAGAAAACTATTATACGAATTACCGTGTGCACTTGGGTTAACGAGTTTGTGCCATCATGCTCCAGGAAACTGTTATACAAAATACCATGTGCACTTGGGTTAACGAGCTTGTGCCATCATGCTCAAGAAAATTGTTATACGAATTACCGTGTGCACTTGGGTTAACGAGTTTGTGCCATCATGCTCCAGAAAACTGTTATACGAAATACCTTGTGCACTTTGGTTAACGAGTTTGTGCCATCATGCTCAAGAAACCTGTTATACAAAATACCGTGTGCACTTGGGTAAACTGCGTGTGCCATAATATATAGAAAGAGCATTTGGATGAAAAGATGGGGAACGAGTAGTTATGCAGTTGGGTTGTACCATTAGGATTAAGCTAAGCTAAGCAAAGCACAAAGCAGATCATCACCATTTAAGCCATAAATAATCATTCTTTGAAAGTATAAAATCCAGTAACAACTAACAACAATTACTTGAGACTAGCAATGCACGAAAACCGAAACTAAGTAAGATCATTAAGACGCGTAGTTTGATCTTCCAGCACTTGACCTCCTTGAGACCATGGGCGAAGCATAAGAATGTTGGGTCGGTGGCACCATCCTTGTAGTAAGCAAAAACCAGGGTACTGTCATCAGCCATGCTCTCCCCCATGAAACTGCAAAGAGAACCACACTCATTAGCAAAACAAACTAAAATGCTTCCATTTACGTATAACAATGATATAATGCAATAACAATGTCATGACAGATTGACAGAGCTTACAATTGGAGGTCATTGAGCTTTGAGAGAAGGAAATTTTTAGCACCCTCGATATTCTTCTTAAATAACTTCATAATAGCACACCAAAAATGATACCACAACAAAATCAAATTAAAAAGAAATTGAAAATAACTCAAACAACCAAAAAAACATAAGGAAAAGCAAGCGGAAATCAAACAAACAAAATGGAAACAAAAAAACGAAAGGGACAACTGAATATAAGACAAGCAAAAACAAACAACTCTACAACTCATATACGATTAAAATAGGCACAAATTGCACAGGAAATCGATACTTCAAACAAAAAAACACCTCGAGCAGCGGACGACCTCGTCACCGGACGAAAACGTTTAGAGTTCCTACCATCACCGCCGGCCATCTCAGACGGAAAACAGAAGCAGAGACGAGGGATAGCAAATCGGGCGGCGACGAGGGAGAAGCGAACGAAAAACTAGCGTGAGGATGAGGAAGATGGAAGTCTACGAAAGAGTCCAACCTACTGTGAACAAATCCAACCAAATCCATACTACGAAGAAGTAGCGAGAATTTCTCACTTCCACGCACGTGCACCTATTGAAGTTCCTAAAATAACCCTGCTTGTCCAAAATAAAAACAAAGCAGTGGAAAAAACTTATTAAAAAAAAGAGATTAAACATGCACCGTTGATTGAATAAAATAAATGGCTTAGATTAGTTCCCAAGTTCCTACCTAAAGATGGGTTCCTATATGATTGTTATTCTATATATATATATATATATATATATATATATATATATATATATATATATACCCGTAGACTAGTTTGATACTTTGAATCTTTGGATGATTTAAATATTTAAGTATTTTTAATTTTTAATTTTTAATATTGTTTTGATGTTATGATTTGTGAATTATCATTATTTCATTTATTTAGATGCGTTATTTGATTGAATGTTGAAAACAGCCTCATTAAAATCGTCAAATTGCAAGTCTGCCACTGTTTTTTTGGCGCCCGCGTAGGCCGCTTAAGCGCTAGGCGCTGCCCGGACGCCTAGCGCCTATTGCAACCATGAATAATAATATTGAGTTTGAGGTTAAATGGTCTAACAGAGGTTATGATAGTGTTTAAGTGGACATACAGATTTTTGATTTTCGAATTGCTAACTGGAGAAGAGATAAACTGACAAAGAGATCGATCAATTTGAATTGGTGTTGATGCAATGTTAGTCTCAAGATTATTCGTACTCTGATATGCTGTCTCTGCATGCTAGCTCATGCATGTATGTATACTGAAGCCTGACAGAGATGAATTCAGAATGGATAATTTTCAGAATGGATAATTTGAATAGAGACACTATTACAATTTACAAAGGTGTTAGGATGATTCCAAGTGTATAGTTACTAGAATTAAGATAGACTAGAATCTAGAGTTTTGTCTTACAATTTGGTAGTAGTTGTATTCTAGTATTCTTGTGATACAAATCTCATAAGGAGAATCTGTTCAATAAATTATTTGCCCAAATATGATCTCGAATTCAATGAACTTACTTATGCAACACAAGTTTTATTGTTCTCATATAAAATATTATGAGATAAGACATAACATGATCAGTTTTGGGACTTGGTATCATGAGATCAAATAAAATAGTCAGTACCTAAGTAGCTCATTAAAAAACCATATATTGGTTTCTCCCACAAAAGTCAAAATCTTGTACGCCAAAGATACTAGAGGATATGTTAAACACTATTCTAATATTTTATTATAGGAGAACACTAAATGTTGCTAGTAATTTCATCATCATAGATACTATATTAGGCCTAATGCGATTATGAAACTTTTGGTAATAAATTAGTGTTCCAGCACAATGAAGTAGTAGACTTTTGGTCTTAAAGCATCTTCATTATTCTCTACGAGTCTAAATGGTCTTTATCTGCTTCATGAGATTTGACAACCATTATTGTGACAAGTACATAATACTTATCCATATAAAACATCTTCAAGATATTTTTCAAACTGCCACTTGTAACATTCTTTCAAAGCGAGATACTTGACCTGCAGGTCGAGATAATACTTGGTTTTTCCAAATCTTTCATTTCAAACTCTTTATGTATTTCAATGATGTTCATACCACAACACAAGCTGAGATAATAAATAAATAACTCCATTAGCAACTCTTTAATGAGCACACTTCAAGTTATGTAAAGCCATTGTAATTCAACAAATATGCTGCGTTTTTTATTGTCACCTTGCACAAAATCATTTGAGAGGAAAACAATGACCAGGTTTGAAAATGTGGGAAGGGTTCTCAACAAAAGGGTATTCGATTTGCCAAGAAAAAGAGAGAAATTTGATTTCGAGAGGGATAAAGGATTTCGACTTCGATGGATCTTCTTCGGTTTAACGATTCGATTACAACACTTTGATGAACTTTATGGTTCTCTTCCTTGGTTTTTACGGGTTTTGAGTCCGAGATCTTCATCGGTTTCTCTTCATAACTTGAAGTCTTGTTCATCTTCTCTTCTTCATAAGGGATCTCACACGATGAATCATGGACACACTTCTACCATATACTCCAAATCCTTGTCCGATTAGCTAACAAAGCCAATCCTTAAGTCATTTTTCCCAATTCTATCTAAGATCTCTTATGGACTGAGGAACTCCGAGCTCATTACTACCAACGCGACACTCATACCTTCTTTAGTACGCCCTTTTGACCATACAAAACCTTGCACTGAATCCTTGGTATGCTCGAACGATAACCATTATTGTAAGAAAACTCGATCAATTTCCAATACTAGCTCGTCCTAAGATCCTTGTAAGTCCATAGCGCAAGCTCCAAAACTTGTCTTCTCAGTTTGCACAATTCTTTCTCGTCGACCATCCATAATTGGGTGAAACGTAGAGCTCCACATCTACTTTGCGCTTAACGCAGTCAAAGGTACTCCTCCAAAGTGTGACGTGAGTCCAAACCGTTACCAAAGTCAACATCTTAAGTCACTCCATGATACTTTGCCCAATACTCCACTTATATGAGTTATATCCTTGCTAATTGCACTCCAGTCACTCCACTTATACGAGTTATATCCTTGCTAATTGCACTCCAGTCACTCCATGATACTTTGCCCATCCTTGCTAATTGCACTCCAATTAACATCTTAAGTCACTCAGCTATAGTCCAATTTGTTCGGGCCCGGTCAACATCTTAAGTCACTCATCTATAGTCCAATTTGTTCTTTCTTGTCTTCGGGCCCGGTCAACATCTTAATTCGGTCAACATCTTAAGTCACTCAGCTATAGTCCAATTTGGTTCTTTCTTATCTTCGGGCCCAGTCAACATCTTAAGTTACTCAATTATAGTCCAATTTGTTCTTTCTTGTCTATAGTCCAATTTGTTAGTCCAATTTGTTCTTTCTTGTCTATAGTCCAATTTGTTCTTTCTTGTCTTGGGAGTCACTCAGCTATAGTCCAGTTTGTTCTTTCTTGTCTTGGGTAAGAGTAGGCTTGCTTCTACAAAAGTCTTCATATGTCAATAGCCTCTATTATATATGGAGAGAGAGTCAAGAGCAGCAAGGCTTCTCCTACAAAAGTCTACCTCCCATGTGAGAGTTCAACTTGGTATCACTGGACCACAAGGTCCTTGGTAACCAATAAGCTATTAGTTATCAACTAATTACCAAACACACCTACATAGTTAGTTGGACAACAAAGAATATATAAATTACATTAATATTATCATTTTATTACAACATTGTTACATGTTTCAAATAATTAGTTATAAATAATAAATATAATTATGCTATGATGCATAATAAATTAAATCTCAATGTGTATCGATTTATAGAAAAATCTATCATTATTGTCCGATTGTGTGTTATGAATGAAGCTCGCTCTGTTTGTGACTTTAACATATAAAGAAGTACAATGAAATTATGAGGAAAGTAAACATATAATACCAATAACATATTACCAAGTTAAGTCGGACCAACTCAACTAAAATTGCTCAATGCATTTGCATTTTCATTAATATAGTACTTGGCTTTAGATGGTGACAACTTACATGATTTGATGGTGAATTTAGGACAAAATATTGGAATATGCAACAGTATTTTGTTGAGAAATAAATAAAAAAGGAAAAAAAGTAGTGGGAGAATAATAAAAAAGGGAAGGTGGCGATGGAGAAAAATGGTAGGAGTACAGGTGATGAAAGTTGCAAGAATGTAGTATCTCCGTATGAAATTTGGAGACTACCAGAAAAACTCTCCTCTCTCTCTCTCTCCATATTGTCCTCAATTTCAATCCCCTCCAAGGAAACATCCTCATCCTTCCATCATTATTAATGGCATCGTTTTCTCTCTTCGCCTCCTTCTCCACCGCCTCCTCCCAGCAGTCTAACGGCCAGTGACTGAGACTGCTAGGAGAGGCTTTGCGTCGTCTTTGTCGTCGTCGGTTGGTCGGTCGGTCGGTCGGCTTCTGCTCCTTTCCGTCCCACAATGCCGACGCCGTCGACCCAACAAGCCGGCCTCGGGAAGCACGCCTCCGCCTCCGCCGCATCCGTCGCCGCCGGCGGCGACAATGACAAGTGTCTCAAACGATCTTCCGGTAAACTGAAGAAGGTCTTCCGTAAGGCGATGCTGGGTAGCGTCGTCATCAGGGCCTTCTTCAGGAACAGGCCGCGCCGTCCCAGGAATCCCGCCGAACTTGTTGCCCAGACAACCTCGTTGCTCGAGGCCCTCAATTCCTTTGACGATAAAGGCGCCGGTAAACGTTTCCCCAAGGTAACTCATCTTTCAATCCCATTGTCTCGCGCCTAATTATTATGAGATTTTGATAGAATCAAGTTGTGGTTATAGATGGTATAATAATGGAATTTGTTAAGATTTGTGTGTTTTCATTCTCATATTGATCTATTCTGTAATTAATTTACGTTGTTCATGTCTTTGTCTTATTCAGATTGCACAAATAGACACTCTTATTAGGGAGATGAAATCGATTCTATATGGCAGCAGTGAATCTGAGCCTGCTGCTGAAGCTTGCGCCCAACTAACTCAGGAGTTCTTTAAAGGGGATACATTGCGGCTCCTTATATGTTGTCTTCCCAAGTTGAATTTGGAGGTGATCATAAATATAGATGAATTTTGCAGTGGAATTTTTCAATCATTTTCTGCCACATTTTCATTGTTTCCTTTTCTAGGCCCGTAAGGATGCCACCCAAGTTGTTGCGAATTTGCAAAGGCAGCCTGTTAACTCGCGCTTGATTGCTTCTGACTACTTGGAAGCCAACCAAGATCTTGTGGATCGTTTGGTATCTGGGTGTGTATTTTCTGTTCCATTCTGCTCAAAGAAGTGGCTGATTAACTCAATTAAGCTTTGAAACCTGTTATCGTTGAATTTATTTAAAGACCATATTTCCCTTTTCCTGCGTTTTTCTATTTCTCGACACATATATCAAGTGCTTACGTTAGGTTTTATAGATACGAGGATTCAAGTCTTGCTTTGCATTATGGAACGATGCTCAGGGAGTGCATCCGGCACCAGGTTGTTGCCAGGTATCGGCTTTAGACACCGCTATTTGTTATGGCTGCCAGTGTTGTATTGATTTATTTGTCGATTTCTTTTGTTTCTCGCAAATGGTTAGCCATACACCCTGACACTGTACCCGTAACCCAAGTTTTGCTGACAAATATTATCTTTTTATTTCTATTATTCATTTGTAGTGAACTTCTTTTCCCTTTGATTTGTTGTTATTTTCAGGCAAATCTTGATGTCAGAGCATGTCAAGAAGTTTTTTGACTATATGCAACTTCCGGAATTTGATGTTGCTGCAGATGCCGCAACTACTTTTAAGGTCGTGTTTAGTGTTTACTCTCTCTCTCTCTCTCTCCCTGGGGGGCATGCCCTCCTAGTCTGGCATTTTAGTTGATTCTTTGTAGAACATGACACTAATCTTTGTTGATTTTTGCAATTCATTTCAGGAGCTTTTGACCCGGCATAAATCAACAGTGGCAGAATATCTTTCTGAAAACTACAATTGGGTATTATATTCTTGTTATTATGTTTATGTGGTTCATATTTGTGTTCTAACGCGATATATTAGCAATCATTTTGTTGATGGCGGTTGAAATCTTACTCTTCTGTTATTTGCTCTAGTTTTTCAATGAATTCAACTCTAAACTTTTGGGATCACCAAATTATATTACCAGAAGACAAGCTGTGAAGGTAAGAGCCAGATGTTTGAGCTTTATTTACTTTCTCTGAAAGGACCTTTGAGCTCGTCTTTCTCCTCCTGTTCACTGACACTCTCTATTTTGTCAGCTTTTGGGTGATATTTTACTTGATCGTTCGAATTCTGGTGCCATGATACGCTATGTCAACTCATTGGATAATTTGATCATATTAATGAATCTTTTGAGGGTAAGATATAATAATGCTTGAAATGTGCTCAAATTGTGACTGAAGCTGATGGTTTTCTCATGTTGCAGGAGACGAGCAAGCCCATCCAGCTAGACACCTTTCACGTGTTCAAGGTTGGTTTGACCAAACACATTCATATCATATAGATATATATCTTAAATTCTTAATCCCTCCGGCCTAAATATGCCCTTTTCTTACAGCTCTTTGTGGCTAATACGAATAGACCGCCCGGCATTTCCAGCGTGCTTGCTAACAACAAAGACAAGCTCCTCCGCCTCTTTGTAGGCTTGAAGACCGACAAAGGTGATAACTTTCTCCGTTAGACAATACATTGCTTGTAGTAGTGTCTTCTTACCGAACGAAAGAATTGTGTGTGTGTGTGGGAATGCAGAGGATGAGGTATTCGAGGCGGACAAAGCTCAGATCTTGAAAGAAATCGGTGAACTGGAACCACCGCGGCAGTGTGGAGATGTGTATAAGCTTCCAAGAACACCAATGTGCTCCGGAGAACTGCAGAATGTTTGTCCATTCCCTGCGCCAACAACCTGTGCTCCAATGTTTGAATCATTGACTGAGAACGATATGGTCGCATAAAATGAGCATAACATATATATATGTGTATATATTTTGTATGTAAAATCACCATTCCCTGTTTCTGATAATTGGATTTACCCAATTATCAGAAATGTTCTGTTTCTCCCAAATGCTCAGTCGGGCCGGGGTGTGGGGCCTTGAGGTTGGGGATTCAACCTTTTTGGGAGAAGATAATTGGATTTACCTGTTGTCATATTGGGAAGGGTGGTATTCTTTAATTTCTTTTTATTTAAATTTTTTTTTTCCTGTTATGAGGTCTCACCTTGTTGTTCTTTACCCTTGTAATTCTTCTAATTTTTTTTTTTTTTGAAGGTGTAATTCTTCTATTTGTTATAATGTTTATACGAGAATTATAGGAATACATTTCTTCTTCTTACAAACAAATTAAATTGCAATTTTAATCTTTGAATTACAATGCTTTAAGTATAATTTTCGTTTATAATCAATATATCATCGAAATACTAATCAAACTTAATAGATATCATTATTTTAGACTAAAATTATATGTACTCAGTATCTTGTTTGCATGTGGTTGTAACTGGGATTGATTTAGTCATATTTTTTTATTAACGATTTTAATTATCAGATTACGAATATTCTAAGTTTCATTCAAAATAAACAAATGTGTAGTAAGAACATGACTAAATATACTATCTTGATGACTAATTAAAATTATTATTATTATAACTCTATGTTAATCAGATCAAAAGTAATAAAATATAAAGTAGAGTTAATTACCAAAATGGTCCCTTGACTATAGCGAAATTACCAATTTGGTCCTTGATTATTTTTTTTAACCAATTAAGTCCCTCAACTTTAAAAACTTTAACCAATTTGGTCTTCCGTTTGTTTGACTGTTAGTCAACCGTTAACTTGGGACCAAATTGGTAATTTCGCTATACTCAAGGGACCATTTTGGTAATTAATTTTAGGGATGGGCAATTCGGTTTAGTTTTCTCGAATTGAACCGTACCGAACCGAACCGAACTAGTTGGGTTCGGTAATATACCGAACAACCGAACGGTATTAGATTCTTGTATATCGAACGGTTCGATAAAAAATTGATTCGAACCGATCTGAATTGTTCGATAAAAAATTGAACTGAACCGAATACCATTTGATTTTTTTAAAAAAAAAATATAATAATAATAATAATAATAATAATAATAATAAATAAATAAATAAATAAATAAATAAAAAGTAAATCCAGGTCCCTTGCTACTTGCTCTACCGTTCGGTTCGAGTTTTTACCGAACCGTTCGGTATATAAGAATCTATTACCGTTCAATTTTTAGGTATATTACTGAATCTAACTAGTTTGGTACAGTTCGGTTCGAGAAAATTTAATCGAATTGCCCAGCCTTAAAGTTAATTATCAAAATGGTCACTTGACTATAGCGAATTACCAATTTGGTACCAAGTTAACGGTTGACTAACGGTCAAACAAACGGAGGACCAAATTGAGGGACTTAATTGGTCAAAAAAATAATCAAGGACCAAATTGGTAATTTTGCTATAGTCAAAGGACCATTTCGGTAATTAACTCTATAAAGTATTTTTATTATCTTGGGAAAAGGGTCAAATAGGCCCTCGAACTTTAGCTTAAAAGTCAATTAGGCCCCTAAACTTTTTAAAGGTGCAATTACACCCATCAACAATTCATTTAGGTGCAATGAAGCCCAAAAACAAGTTAATGACCTGCTATTATAGGTCATTAGGGTTCAGGCCACCTTTCAGCGAATTTTCCGACAAAAAAATGGTGACCAGCAACCGACCCAGATTTGTCGAAAATTTCGCCCGTCACTTTTTTTTTTTTGCCGGAAAATTCGCCAGACCTGAAGCCTAATGACCTGTGATAGCAGGTCATTAATTTGTTTTTGGGCTTCATTGCACCTAAATGAATTGTTGATGTGTGTAATTGCACCTTTAAAAAATTTAAGGGCCTAATTGACTTTTAAGTTAAAGTTCGATGGCCAATTTGACCATTTTCCCTATTATCTTTTCATGAAATTTAAAAAGTATTTATCGGGTAAAAAGATTAATGGGGCTAGTGGGCTAGGCTTTATGGGCTTGAGGAAAGTGAGGAAACAATCCTTTCCTAATTGTATCGTTTGTTTGGCGTCAAAGACTCATCGGAAGGCAGTGTCTGAATCTGCGAGGGGACGAATATTTTGGCGGAGGTAAGCTTTTGGCCTCTGCTCACAACATACTTTCTTCAGTTTAAGTAGTAGTACTGAAATAGATAGCTCTGTCGGATCTTGTTGGCGAGTTGGTGCTTCATAATCTCGCAGAGCTGGTTGCACTTCACATGTTCGATGAAATGCCGTACTGCATAAATACAATAATTTCTTTTGATATTTTTGGTTTATAATGGGTCTTTGTGTGTTCTTGCTGATGAATTATGATCCCTTCATTTAAATGCACAATTTTCTCTGTAATACTGCTAAGGTTAGTAAAATTAAGCCCTTAATGGAGAAATTGTTTCTACTCTATTCACCCACCTACATGTTGAAGTTATATGCTATACAACTGAGATCTCTTGCTAAACTCACAACCTTATGCTGGCTGCTAAACTAGGAAATATTTGCAAATGGCAACATGAATGATCACAGTATGTCAAAATAAAGTATTGTTTGCCCATTGGACTTACTTCAAGTAACTAGAGAATGCTTTGCATTAGTTTTTTAATTTGTTATTTGAATGAAATGTTTTAACCCCAATGCATGTTGAATTGCTCTGCCGGTGAGAATTATCAGATGGCGTTTTGCTCTCCCTCTACACCAGCCAAGTTGGCAGTGACAGTTGCTTCCTTCCTTGGGAGCGTGGCTATGTTTGCTTACGGTGTGCATCTTTCCTATGTGAATATTGCCCCTCAACAAGCTCGAACTAAGGCTAGGAACGATTTTGTCAAGGATCGAATAAGAAAGAAATATGGGAAATTATAGTGTACATCTAAAGTTGCAATTTATATTAAGGACAGGACCTGTGCCTGGTTTATTAGTATGCTGTCTCATATAAACAAGATACAGAAGCTACACTCTTGTTATATCCAAATGGCATTGTGAACATCTTGTAGAATAAGTTTTTATACATTTCCTGGAATTAATACAATTGTGCATGGTTTATTGGATAGTTTTGCATGAAATGATGACCGAGTAGACTCATAAGGCAATTGTATAATTGCCTGCAGACCCAGTATAGTGTTATTGGATATTTGGATGTATATTTTTTTGCATGAAATGATGACCAAGTAGACTCATAAAGCAATTGTAAAGTTGCCTTTAGACTCAGTATGGTGTTATTGGGTGTATATTTTTTCTGTTATGATGTGTCCATGAGCCAGAATAGTAGGGTCCTATTGTCTATTCTGGGAGAAATTATGCAGCATATAGTGACTTTGAAATGAAAAATTGAAGATCATCATGTATTAGAAATTTGGTTCTCAAAATTCTTGGACACAGCTCTTAAGGGTGAGCCAATCTCAAATGGAACATTGCTAATAGTAAAATTTAATGGTCCAAAGGAGTAAGAACCATCTAATCTTAATATAACAAAATTGAGTAGATATGACTCTAAGCAGCACCACCAGCAGCCTTCCCTTTCTTTCTTTGAAGTTTCTTCATATAAAACTCTAGCTCCTTCCCCTCCAAAATGTAGCTGTAAAGTCCACAAATTATAAGACAAATGTGCAAATTAACACAAATTTCTACTTCAGCTATCACTGATTCTAGGCTTTTAAAAATATTGAAAAAATATTACTCCGTAATATTAATATTTGAACCATAACAATGATATTCCAAAATCAATAAATCATTATCTACACTAGACCATAACACATCATTTTCATTGATGTTCTATAGAGAGATATTCTTGCATAAACCAATCTACTAAAGTTGGGTAGGCTGGTGCATTGTGGTCTCTTTTTCTTTCTAACCATAATGGTTGCCTATAATATACCCAATAATTTGTTACCATAATTCTTTTGTTTAACAGAAGAAAATTCAATTTCAGTTTCATTTTGGATTCAAAATTAACACCAGGTTAGAACATAGCACAGAAGAAAAAGCCATACCCATCAGCACGACCACACTGGCCAGGCCTTGAAGCAATTGCAGCTAATAAGCGGCCACTCCCAAATTGCTCTTCAATATGTGGGTCAATTTTACGATCCTTCTGGCGTTGTTCCAGTTTCCTGAGGACATGGTTGCTCTTCTTCTCCTCCGGAGCAGCCTCAGTCTCCTAAGTACACACACAAACAAAAAAGAGATAGGAAATTAGCTGCAATATATTATAGATGATGATATTCCAAGCAAGCAAGCAATCACCTACCCACTTAGATAGAAATATATAAAAGGCCCCGCATGTGCAGCTCCTTGTGCACATAGAGGTGAAAGTTGGAAAGAATGACCAAGGATTGAGTCTCACCCGCGGCAGTGCGAGAGGTTAGTGAGGGGGCTCGGGCTCCTTGTGCGCAGTAAGCAAAGGTTACCATGATTTACATCCTCCCATACCCTGTCGGGCCAGGGTTGGGGCTCAACCTTTTGGAAAGAAATATATAAAAGGCTTAACTTTAGGACATTTCCTTACCCCGTCTCCTTCTTTCTTGGCAGAAGCAGCAGCCTTCTTCTTGCGGCCAATCTCAACTCCATAGTGCTGGAGATACCAGTGTTTAAACGGTGCAGCATCCACTTGAACAATGGCACCCTTAACCAAGGTCTGGGTCCTAACCAACTCATTATTTGAGGCATTATAAACCACATCCAAGATTCTGGTCTTCCTAGTCACAGCCTCGCTCCCCCAAGAGTAGTTCCCAGTGTCCAACCTCAAGGCACGCCACTTCACATTGCCTCCTCGAACCCGAACCCTTCGAACTGTTTTAGCATTGGGTGCCAGTTTTGTGTTTGCAGGTTGCCTTCCAAGCTCATACCTTTAGACCAATTAAAATATACTGCTAAAATCAATCAATCGATGCATATAATATAGCACAACATTTCCATTCTGAATTTAATGATAGCATTTACCTAATAAATCAGTAATGGGCATAAAAAAAATTAAATTAAATTAAAGTACAGAAATTAACTTCTTTGACATACTTTCTCTTCTTCCTCCAAGCCTTCTGCTTGCCACCAGTGGCTCGTCTTTTATGCATCGAATCCCGAGAGATACCTATCACATATCATTATCATCATTATCATAATCACTCTTTTCGTTCTTTCAATTATTATATTCCGAAAAGGTTTGAGATTAGAGCAGAGAAAGCAAGCGAGAATGAAAAGTTGGATAGATAAGAGTTGAATCGTTTACCCATGACTGCCGGCGACGACGGACCCTAGGGTTCCGACCGGTCTTCTCAAATTAATCGAACAAATTGAGTCCGGGCAGCAAGAGGACGACAGGACCCGAGCCAACTGGGTTATTTCAGCTGCGACTCTGCGAGCGATCAAAAACCCTAATGCATTGCAGTTACAATTTTGCCCTTGACTACCTCCCCAAATCCAGGCAAATTATGCCCCGAGTTCACCATTCATGGTAAACACGGGTCCAAACGGCGCCGTTTTTTACGTTAAAAAAAAAAAAATTGCTAATGTGGTGTTAACGACACAAATTCATAATCGCATAAAAGAAAAACATGTATTAAATTATGACTTTTCTGTTATGAGATTATGAATTTACTGTAAATTAATAATTTCATAACAGAAAATTCATAATTTATGAATGTTGAAGAAGCTTGCGCTACAGAGGAGCAGCCATGGTTTCGGACGGAAATGTGTAGGCATGGTTCCAAAGTGAATGTGCAGGCATGAATTCATAATTTATGAATGTCTAAAATCATTGCTCACCTCAAATTAAAGTGAAACCGCGAAATGTGAAAATGAAAAAGAAAAATCACGCGATTAATTAAGAAAAAAAAAAAGATAACAGTGCACTAACACCGTTGGGACCGTGTTCAACATGGATGGTGAACACGGTTCCCTGGCATAACGATTGCCGGCAAATTATGCTGTGCATGGTGCATACGGATGCAAAAACGACGTCATTTTAATAAAACGCGCGTCTCCCCTTAAAAAAAAATCAGGTTCAATTCCCAGCAACAACATATGAACTAAAATTCCATAATCGATGAACTATAATTCCATAATCTAATCTATGAACTAAAAATTCCAGAATGAATGAACTAAAATTCCATAATCTATAAACTAAATTTTCAGAATCAATGAATTACAATTCCATAATCGATGAAGTATAATTCCATAATCAATGAACTATAATTCCATAATCTATGAACTAAAATTCTGAACAATATAATGTTATTGCTGGGAATCGAACCTGAATTTTTCTTAAAGGAGAGCCGCGCATTTTTTAATAAAACGACGTCGTTTTGGCATCCGTATGCACCATACGGATGCACAGCATAACGATTGACGATTGCCCAAATCCAATAATGGGCCTAACACGGGTCGTTCAAAAGGCCCAAATGCTCATTTTCTTCCCGAGATAACTGAATTTCCTCCATTGATGATTTGATGGTATCGAAGCGCATTTTTTTTTTATATTCTTTTGTTCTTTGTCACTTTCTGCATCAGTGTAGCAATGGCGCATAAGTGTGAAAGGGAATCCTGACTAGCCATTTACATATGAGCGGATAATTGATGCAAGGACTAAATCTTTGTGGTATTTTTGGAGCATCTGAGATGGGTTTTTCTGCTGCCACTCCTAAATCATTGCCTCATTGTTTTTCTCTTAGAAATTCTGATCACAAACGCCTGCAGTTTCAATCTTTCAAGTACCCACCAAGAAGGATCATTTCCTGCAAGCTTGAGTCGATGAGATTTGAAGAAAGAATGAGCCCGAATGAGGTATTCATCTATATCTACTTTGTTTATTTTGCAAAGATCATATTTTGCCAGTCATTATTTTGAGTGAGCTTTTTGAAAAGAAGAATGCCATCTATTCGAGTTCAGATTGTAAGCTTGGATTTTGTTTTTGGCATTGTGTTTTTAATATAGTTTTCATTGTAAGTTGGATGTGTGGTTCCCTAGTGGAATGTTTTTACTGAAGAGGTGTCCTTTTTATCTGTGAAATTATGTTTTAGATCACTATGGAATGCTGGTTAATTCTTCACATATGTCCTTTCCCTTGCCCACAAAAGTTAAAATTTCCTCGCCCCACACCCACCCGGCCCAACAGGATGGTGAATGAGTAAATCACGGTGACTCAGTGGCTCATTAGTGCTACACACGGGGTGTAAATGCCCTTTCCCTTGCTAGTCCTGACAAAAATGGTCTATTTTCACTTCCAGAGAAGGTCGATCTAAGTGTTTTTCTACTTTTGCTATGATGGAAAGTTCGGAACCATGATGAACATATTAATTTCCAGTGTGCCACCAGAATAATTGGATATGATATGATGTTTGTAGTTGGACTTTCAAGTATATGTTTAACTGATGCATTTTATCTGCATCCTTTAAAACAAGTTGCATCCTTTAAAACAAGTTCACGAAATGTCTATTTCAGTGCCATTAGAGAGGTTCCTTAGGCAATGATCCAAGTTTCAGTAGATTTCTAGACTAACGAGGGCTTAATTGATGAAACAGGTGAAGAAAGAGATCCAGAAATGTTATGAACTGATACATAGGCTTGGCAGGGGTGTTGTGTATTTGGGCTCTTCAAGGATGGGTCCTGGCCATCCACACTATACACAAGCATTTGAGTTGGGGAAAGAGGCAAGTATTTTTGGTCTAAAGTTTCCCGAGGAAAAAGAATATTGAAAGAGCACAGGGAGAGGATTATGTTTTGTTATCGTTGTGTATGAAAACTGTGTGCCAATGCCAAATCACATTTGTGAACATTTACTTTCTGATACCTTATGAATGATCTATGTCCAAATTTCAGCTACTGAATTCTTATTGACAGATTGCAACCCTCTTGGATTGTACTTCATGGTCGGGGGCTGGACCAGGCCTTATGGATGCTGTCACAAAAGGTGCTTTACAAGCCGGAAAGGCTGTTGGTGGTTTTAAGATAGGCAAAGAAGCTGGGGAATGGACGGCCACAAATTTTCACTCATACTTGCCATCCGAAACATACCTTACTTGCAGGTAAGTGTGACCTCCGAAATCTTTCTATTCTTTCTCCATTATTTTAAATACATACAGGATTATCAAAAATTTTCCAGGTTTTTCTCTGCGAGGAAGCATGGTTTAGTAGATGCTGCTGTTAGATCTAGTAGCTTGGATAAGACGGCTGTGATTGCTCTGCCTGGAGGAATTGGCACTCTGGATGAGATATTTGAGCTTATGGCATTGATCCAACTTGATCGAATTGGCTCAGTTCTCCCCGTTCCTTTCCTTTTGATGAACTATGATTCGTTTTATTCAAAGCTGCTCGACTTTCTCCATGAATGTGAGAACTGGGGTACACTCTCCAAGGGCGAGGCTGCATCGCTATGGAAAGTTTGTAACAATAACACGGAAGCTTTGTCATATTTGTCAGAATTTTATAGCATTAAGTCTGTTGATAATTTTAGAAAAGCAATAGCAAGTGATTGTGAAACTGCACTGTAATATTACACTGGGTGTTGGTAAGCTCTGAATGCAAACAACTTCTTTGACACTTGATGATTTTCATGATCTTAAACAAAAGCAAATATTTCTCTATTATAACTAGTCACAAACAATATATCTTACATATAGAAACTAGCTATAAATTATAATTGAATTAAACATTGAACAGATAAGAAATCATAAATCCTTTTACTAGGTCACTGGAATTTTACATTTTTACTCCACCCTTGTCAACTTAGTTTAAAGGTTTCACCTATATAAACATGTCATTTTCTTATATGCAGTATGCGGAAGAAACAAGGTTCCTTTATTGCAAGAAAACTAATCCTTGCTAAGCAAATCAATGAAAACTGTGTACCGTGAATGGATCTGGAAGCAGCTATTATTGTAGACAAAAAAGATAAGAGTTGAGGTGGAGTTTGATATTTGTGCAGAAAATGTGATCACCAAAGTCATGGTGTATATATATATATGAGTAGCACAATAGAAAAAGAAGAGGAAAGGGTCTAATTATATTGAGTATGTTTCTACAAGTTGTGAGTAGAATCTCCAGTGCAGTTTCTTTGAAGGGTAATACTGCTAAGTTGAGTCAGTAATCCAGTTGACTCAATAATGTTGGTCCTGATATATGGCACCAAATTCTGCTCTCCATGGTTGATCATCATAACCTGAAGAATGTGAAGCAGTATGACTTTGTGTTACATCAGATTCTTCCCGATTTAGTGCCCGCAATGCAGCTTCTGGCAACCTACTCTCAGCAAGGTACTGTTTCATCGTATTGATCTCCATTTTGTGTTTGCTCTTTAGCTTCTCTAACTGCTTCCTCAGCTTGTCATTCTCTTCCTGGGCTTTTGCGAGTTTTTCCTGTGGCGAGAACACCAAGACAAGTAGATTAGTAATGCACTCAGAGAGTGAGAAAATTTTAACAATTTCTCACCTCTGCAAAATAAACTGTTTCCTGTGATTCTCTCAATCTGACGAGAAGTTCCCCTGCAGCCTGAACTGCTTCTGCAGTGTCTCTAAGTTGAGCTTTAAGACTTCTGTTCTCCTTTTTAAGCAGGCCCCTCTCCCTCTCTCTTTCAACCCTCAAAGCAGAGAGCTCAGATGCAAGAGACTTGGCAAAACGAGCACCACAACCTTTAGTTCCTGCTTTTGCAGCAGCCTTTCTAATATCTTGTATCCCCTGCATCATCAAACGGTGTCTTTCAATCAAGTCGTTGTGCTTCTCCTGCAGTTCAGCATAGTGCTCAACCATTTTAGCATTACCAAGGACAGCTCTTTTAAGTGCATCATCCAATTCCTCTGTACACTTCTTCTGCAGTTTTAGTTCCATCTCTACCTTATCTGCTCTCTGGCGGTTGGACTCAAGATCAATTCTAAGTTCATCTGTTAGAGAAATCCAATCACTCTCCAATTCTATCCATCTTTGTCTTTCCTTCTCAAGTTCTTCCTCGTTTAGAACTTTAGCATATATGCCACTCTTTCTTTCCTGAATTGACTGCAACAAGGAGGATTGAACTTTGTCAGCTGATTTATTCATATATGCATCTGGATTTGACTGCAGTTTGCTCCTCAGATCTTCAATTTCTTTTAGAAGTGCTTCCTTCTCAAGCATATCAAAGCGTTTGTTACCACCATCGTTATGGTTCTCCACTCCCTGGACTTCTTTATTGTCACACTTCTCGTTTATGAAATCTTGTTCATTACCTCCACAACCATTCCAACCTACAAGCTGCAAAGGATATTACATGAGATGCAGAAATACAACAACGCCCATACGAAATGACTGTAAAAAAGACAAACCAGTACAAACCTTTTCTTTGTCATTTATTGAATGACTGTCCTTGTCACATTTGTACTTTGATAGCTGCCATGACAATACCGTTGGTGAGTTGAAAAGGTTCATTTAATGGCACAAGTTAATTAAAGAGCATATACCATTTGATTTAGCTGTGCAATCTTCTCTGTTTGATCCTTACAAACAATTTCAAGCTTCTTCTCTCTCTCCAGAGCTTGTAGTAGATCTTTCTCAAAATCCTGCTACAAAAGTGGAATGAAGGAAGTCTATGCATGAAACCAAAAGCAAAAAGATCTACTAGTTTAGTTAACTATTTGCTTACCTTAGGCTCTTGATCTGCCTGTTCAGTAGCACTAGATCCATCCACTAGTGCTATCCTTGTATTTAACCTATCCTGGACTTCATTAGAGGGTTTACTCTCCTTCTGCTGAGAACAGAGTAAAGACACAGATACAGCATCAGAAAATTGCTCCCCTTCTAATGATTTTTGAGTAAGTGTTCTGACTTTTCCAGTAGACATGCATGGTTTCAGTGCAAAATGGTCAAATGAGAAGGAGGACATGGAAGATCTTGTTGATACAGAATTTTGATGGTAATGTTCAATTATCTGTACACCTCTATGAAGGCTAGCAGCCAAGGATTCAGCTGGTCCAGGAAATATTCTGCCTGACCTCGATTGAGGGTGGCCCTTATTTTCTTCCTGTTGTTCGGTTTGTGGTAACCCAGAACTTTTAATTATATCTTGCACAGCATTCCCACTTGATGAGGGATTTGGTGATAGAATTGAATTTTTCTTTGTGGTATTTTGAATCTTTGGAGACTCAGACAACTCGGGATCTTGGAGAGCAGGGCACTGATGGTCTGTATTGATTGAAATGCTACCCGGATGTAGCATTGTCCAGGTACGACCAGAGCTAATTTCTCCGTTTTCGCTTTCTTCTGAACAGCTCATATAACATTCTATTTCACAGCCTTCAGCTGAGGAATATTTGCTGCAGTCTTTGCTCTCAAAAGTTTCTTTTGAGTTCTCATATGAATTCTGGACATCACTGATTTCCATTTCTAGTTCTTTTATGTCATCCTCACTGAAGTGAATATCATCTTCAGAATCATTAACAATATGGGGTAACATCAGTGAGCGGTTAAGGCTCACTCTCAACTGATTTAAGCTGTCACGCGCGCTTTGTCCTTTGAGGTAGCCATCGTTGCTTCCAAACACATTAACATTTGTTTTTTCTCTTATTAGTTCTTCCTGTATAACCAACAAACAATATATATCATCAACTCAGTTTTTTCAAATGATACAGAAAATAGGCTTTTTCTTAAGACCAATAGAAATACCTTCAACATGCGAATCTTATCACTCAAATCATTAACATCATCTTCTGAGATTTCATTGATTACTGGATCATTCTGCATTAGTTTAACCAGATTTCCAAACCTGAGTGTGCTTATTGTGTCACTCATATGCCTACATTGAGAAAGATCATGTTAGTTGTAGCATACTAAGCATAGGAAGGGAAAATGTGGCATTTGACAACACTTTGGCAGAACAAATTCCCCAAATACTACACATGGAGAAGTTCTAGAAAAATACTTGTCATCCTGAGAGACAGTGCATATGACAGAGAGTTTGGCATTCCCTCCAAGTGATTCTTTCAATAAATGAGTTAAACAGGAACTGTTGTAGGGCACATTTTCAAGGATCCTGGAACCATCATTTTCAGTGAGGATATTAACCACATGTCTGCACATAGTTACAAGGGCAATTGTAAGTCCATGCATCACTTATCTACATGAAAGGTATGCGGGGATGGATAACTTGTTTTTTGACAACAAAATTACCTCTTATTATGCAAGTGAAATACTACTTTTAACCATGTCAATAGATTTATAGATCAAAGTTAAACTGGAGTACACATGAGAACCAAACATGTAATAGCAACTAGGAACACTGGCTACCAGATAATCGCATGATTAGCACAATATGTGGACTAAAAAGCAATTAACAACTAGAATCAGGAAACAGAAAATGTAAATTTTTTAGGAAGAAAATACATGTTTGAGATTCTAGCATCATAATTCAGATGAACATTCAGACTATGGGCCACAAAGTGTATAAATGATCCCTAAAATTTATGTATCAAACATACCCCAGCTGTGATGTGGACTTGTTCACATATTTTCCTTCCTTAACACACTGTATATCAGCATCTTCAAGTATGTTTCTCTCAAACCCAGCAAGATCAACAAGAGTAATTCTGCTTGTCTTCAAACTACCAAAGCACTTTGACGCGTTCTCCTGATGCATTATTTTACAGATAGGTGGATTAAATAATTAGGAAAATCAAATGAACCTGAAATATGAAGAGAGACATAATAATTGCATGGATTTGATATCTAGAATAACCAAAGCTACACAAATGACCATAGTTAATTCAAAATGCTCAGTACAAGTTGGGCATCCATGATATTAGTTGGTTAATAACCAAGATAGATGGTGTGCCTGAGGTGGCTACTCAAAAGCATTATCCATCTGGGGTTCAAATGCTAGCTTGGCTTGAAACTATATCATTGGCACTAGTAAGTTTATTGAAACTAATGCTTATTGTTTGACAGTACCTTACACCATGACTCAATGATGCATGTAAACACAATATGGGACCTTGAACTTTTCAAATTTATGCTTGTTGCTCCAACCTTTCTACTTGAAAGTCCCTGAAATAGTTACATAATCAATTAAGGATAAAATTCCAACAGCAATTAAAAAGAATGTTGAATACAATACTGTTCCCCACCTTAATCAAGAGCCGTGTGACATCCTCATAAGTGCTTACATATTCCTCCATCAAATTCTCAACATAAAATCCATACTTGGCATCATCCTTTATCTAAACAGTTCAACCAATATCCCAAACTCTCAGAATAATACATACTAATAAATAGAAAATCCAGAAAGGGGAACCAGGGAAAAGAATTTTGTATTTTATGGGTTAACAACACAAGGTTCAATCCCACCTTCAAATTCCTCTGGGTAGGATCCAGTAAATCTCCAATATGTTCATCGAAAATCTGCAGCAAGAACCATTTTACAAACTAACACATTCATAGCAATATCTCTGGATGAAGGCTAAAGACTATACCTCAAGGAATGAACAGCGGCACTGGTAATTTATCTGTTTATCTCCAGAGGTCTCTTGTTCCTAGAAGATCATCCACAAAATGTAACAATCAGATATTTCCTGATGTTTTGCTTCCATATATGAGCTATATAACAGATTAACAGACATACATGTTGAATAATAGAGAAGAGCATCTGGAAAATGCGAGGAACAACACCCTGCAGACAATTGGCCGATGGAGCCTCAACCATAGCACTTGGAGGTCCCCACATTGTATAGGTCTTTCCACTACCAGTCTAATATCATTCAACCAAAAGAGAGTTTATCTCAAACAATGCATACAAACAACAAAGCAAGAATTCACAGTAAAACAAATAATCGCATTTGCATATAGAACTACCTGTCCATAAGCCAAGAGTGATGTGTTGTAACCTGCTAACGCATCCTTCACCAGAGGGACACCAACCAATTGAAATGCATCCTCCTAATTTACACATAATAATTATATTCCTTAGTTCTAAACTTTTAGTAACCCAGAAAATTAGAATCAAATGCAGAAAACATAAGCATTCAAACAAAAATGTAGGATCCGACTTCAATACCTGAGTGGAACTCGAGCCTAATATTGAATCAAAAGTGAAACCTCTATCACCAACGGACACTGAACCCTTAGAAGCGTTCGAAACTATCCGACCTCCAGTTGTGGGATCATGTCCAGGTCTAATCCTTACTACAACCTACGAAAAAACTCATAACAAAACCTCATATAAGCAGCACTACTTAATGAAAGCTAGTAGACACAAAATTCGTAATTCACAAAATTCGATTACTTTCACCGGCGGTTCGGGAAGTTCAGGGGGTTGTGGCCGGATATCTGATGTGGTGAGTTCTCTTGGAGGGGAATTTTCGAGTTCCGGTAATGGCTTTTGAGTGACTGACTTTGAGCGTAAGAATTTGCTGTCACTAATCTGAATGTTGGGGTGGAGCGGAGCTGCATTTTCGTTGTTGAATTTGGGTTTTGCAGTTCTGGAACTCCGCTTGTTCTTTGATAGAACCGACTTGGGAATGAGGCTTCGGATGGCTGAGGTAGAAAATTTTCTCAAGAATCTGTTGTCTGCCATTTTTAAGCTGAAAGAGTTGCAGAGAGAGGGCGATAGGAGGGGGAAAGACAAGAGAAAACGATTGGATTTATGGAGAGGGGAGAGGGGAGAGGGGAGAGGGGAGAGGATTCAAATATGAAATGCAGGAAGAGAAACGTTATATTCCTTTCGGGATGGCCGTTAAGGCATTAAAGGATTGCCCACGCATGGGTTCAAAAGTTCAAATTACCAAATGGATTTTTCAGTTTTCTCGGAAATTGGGAACTTTCCGAATGTTTTTTTTTTTTTTTTTTTTTTTGAGTTTTCTCACAATGGTTATATATATATATAGAGTTAATACCCAAAATCATCCTCGACTATAGTGGTTTTTCTCAATTTCGTCCTAAATGACTTTGGTGACCTAATATCGTCCCAGACTTTTGTGTTTTGCTCAATTTAGTCCCAGACTTTTGTGTTTTTCTCAATTTAGTCCCTCATTTGTTATTCTGTCTATTTGGTGTTAAATAAATAGACAATTCAGTAATTTTAATATTGGCATCTCTTTACTCATAGACATGTGAACTGCGAAATCCTTTTTTTTACGAATTACCCCCGGAATTACTCCTAAAACTGCGAATATAAAATTTGATTTGCAGGTCCGGGAGTAATTCTGGGTGTAATTCGTACAAGAAAGAGGAATTTCGCACTTCACAAGTTGAAAGTAAAGAGAGATCAATATTGACATTACTGAATTGTCCCTTTATTTAACACCAATTTGACGGAATAACAAATGGAGGACTAAATTGAGCGAAACACAAAAGTCTGGGACGATATTAGGTCACCAAAGTCGTTTAGGACGAAATTGAGAAAAACCACTATAGTCGAGGACGATTTTGGGTATTAACTCTATATATATATATATATATATATATATATATATATATATATATATATATATATATATATATATATATATATATATATATATGGAAAGGATCAGGTGCATTTGTGGCTTTCCGTGCGGATGTGCGGTGAATTAATGTGCGTGAGGGTTATACTTAATGTGCGTGAGATTTGTACTCAATGTGCTTGAGATTTGTACTTAATGTGCGTCATGTTAATATGCGTGAGTTTTGTACTTAATGTGCCCGAGTATTGTGTTTAATGTGCGTGAGATTTGTGTTTAATGTGCGTGCGTATTTCAGAATTACGAGCTCAGAAGGAAACAGAACAAAAACTCACGCACATTAACGCCCAAGCTTCTTGTTACTTCTTCCTTCAATTTGGCCATGGATTCTTCTTCCTTCAATTTGGCCATGGATTCTGGATTATCAGTTACATTCAATGCAGTTGAATGTTTGTATAAATGACGCACGCACAGTAAAATTTGCACAGCAGCTAAGTGTGGAATTCTGTTGTATTATTCCCATAATTCTTAACCACCATAGCTCGCCTCCACATCATCATCAGGGAGGGGGCAAATGATTACTGGGGATGGGAAAGAAGCTGACATCAATATTTTCTGCTGCATTTTACACATTCACGCACATTAAGTACAAATCTCAGGCATATTAAGCACAACACTCACGCACATTGAGTACAAATCTCACTCACATTAATCCACAGCACATCAGCACGGAAAACATTCAACCACACGGGAACTTTTCACTATATATATATATATATATATATATATATATATATATATATATATATATATATATATAACCCAAATTTTTCGACTTCATCAAACTATATCATGAATCGTATAAATTTGTTCCTAGGCCTATAGAATACGGAGTATTTATTTTATTGATTTATTTTACTATGTGCTAATATCTTTATATGTTTATAGCAACATCAACAATGCAATACTTTTTGTGATTTTTGCATGACAAGTAGAAAAGAGAGAGAGGATAAAAACAAAGATAGGAAGAGGGAGTGGGAAAAAAAAGAGAAAAAGATTTAAAAGTGCATTTACGCGCCAATTAGTACATGCGTCTACTGGGCGTGACAATTTTTTCTCATTTTCAAATTTAATTCATCGCACAAAAAATTGGTATTTGCTGTTAAATGTTTGATGCCCGTTAGCTCTTAGCCGGTGGATTTGCAGGGACAATGCAAAATGTAAATAGACTATGATATGAAGTAGAGAGAGTATGAGAACACCAGGAAAAGATTGTCCTTGCATTATCAAGAAAACAACCTTTTATAGTACAAAGAGATGTAGGTTACAAATCACTACATAATGACAAATTAATCATAATAAAGGGACATAATGTCCATAATAAATATATTTTGTAACACTCCCCCTTGGACATTATTTTGCCATAATCATGCCTCGTTAAAAACTCGCTAGAAAAACCCTGTGGAAAAAACCTAGTCGAGAAAAGAGTACATGATATATGGATAATGCATGTGTTGCTTTGGTTGCCTCATTAAAAAACCTTACACTGAGAAAACCCTGTGGGAAAAAAAACTCAGCAAAGGGAAAAAGAGTACAACTGTAAACCTTCTGGGTTTAGGTATAAAACATAAGGATAAGTCTTGATCTTCTGGATCAAAGTAAATAAATTGATCTTCTAGATTAATAATTTTGTTACATTCAAGATGTTGTTGCTCCCCCTGAAGACAACAGCCTTCCTAATCTACGCATACCAATTTTGTATACATACTTTTCAAAAATAGATGTAGGTAAGGACTTAGTAAATAAATCTGCCAGATTCTCACTTGACTGGATCTTTTGGACTCGTATTTCACCACTCTTCTGGAGTTCATGTGGATAAAAGAATTTTGGTGTAATATGTTTGGTGAGATTACCTTTAACATATCCATTACTCATTTGTGCAACACATGCTGCATTGTCCTCGTACAGGACAGTGGGGATCTTTCCATTATTCATTATTCCACACGAGTCTTGAATATTGTGTATTAATGACCTCAACCATACACATTCTTTGGAGGTCTCGTATAAGGCAATAATCTCAGAATGGTTTGAGGAGGTAGCTACTAATGTTTGTTTAACTGATTTCCATGAAATAGCAGTACCTCCAGAAAGAAACACATATCCAGTCTGAGATCTAGCATTATGCGGATCAGACATAAAGCCAGCATCCGCGTATCCCACTAATGTGGTGTCTTGGTTTCTTTTAAATAGAAGGCCAAGATCCTTTGTACCTTGCAAATATCTGAGGATATGTTTTATGCCATTCCAATGCCTTCTGGTTGGAGCAGCACTAAAACGAGCTAGCATGTTTACTGAAAATGCAATATCAGGTCTAGTGCAGTTGGCAAGGTATAGAAGTGCTCCAATGGCACTTAAGTAAGGAACTTCTGGTCCCAGAATATCCTCATTATCTTCTTTAGGTCTGTACGGGTCCTTCTCAATTTCAAGTGATCGGACTACCATTGGAGTACTAAGTGGATGGGACTTATCCATGTAGAATTTCTCCAATAACTTGTTTGTGTATTTGGATTGGTGTATGAATATCCCTTCAGGGAGGTGCTCGATCTGCAGGCCGAGACAGAACTTGGTTTTTCCCAAGTCTTTCATTTCGAATTCCTCTTTTAAGCACAAGCATGCCCTCTTGACATCCTTGCTTGTCCCTATGATGTTTATATCATCTACATAGATTGATATGATACAGAAACCATCAGTTGATTTCTTTGTAAAGATGCAAGGACTAATATCTTTATTTTCATATCCTTGTTTTAAGAGGAATTCACTCAATCGACAATACCACATTCTTCCTGATTGTTTTAAGCCATACAATGACTTTTGTAGCTTTACGCTGAACATATTTTTATTTGTATTTCCTTTACATAAAGGATTTTGGATGCCCTCAGGTACTTTCATATATATGTCAGCGTCTAGTGACCCATATAAATATGCGGTCACAACATCCATTAACTGCATTTTTAAATTCATTTTTACTGCCAGCGATATTAGATAACGGAACGATGTGCCATCTAAGACAGGAGAGTAAGTTTGTTCAAAATCTATTCCGGGTCTCTGTGAGAACCCTTGAGCTACCAGTCTCGCTTTGTATCTGACCACCTCATTTTGTTCATTCCTCTTTCGTACAAATACCCATTTGGATCCTACTGGGATCACGCCTTTAGGGGTAAGTACAGGAGGACTAAACACTTTTCTTTTATTTAGCGAGTTGAGCTCAGCCTCAATTGCTTCTTTCCATTTCAACCAATCGGAGCGCTTCCGGCACTCCATTATAGTTTTTGGTTCTGGATCCAGATTATTGAAAGAAATGTGAAGAGCAATTGTAGAGGCGAATTGGTCGTCGACGACTGTTACATTTCTATTAAGATTTTCTCCTGTTTCGAAAAAGTTTATGGCAGATTCTATATTTACTTCAACCAAGTCTTTCTCATTTGCTATTATATCTTGGTGAAGGTGTTCCGTATTCCCAGTGTTAGATTTATTTGTAGCACGTGCATTTACACTGGGTATTTCGTCTTCAGGACGATTTTGGAGTAACTGTGATTGTTTATTGTTTTTAATTTTCCGCGGATTTACATCTTTTGCACCAACTGGTCTTCCACGCTTCTGGCGTCGGACAATGTCGGCGTTAGTATTTGGTCCTTTGGGGACAATTATCCTTGATGGAGCATTTTCTGCAGGAATATAGGACTTAGTTACTCTTTTATAATCATTAAACGCATCTGGCAGATTATTTGCTAGTTTTTGCAAATTTATTATTTTCTGAACTTCAAGTTCAGTTTGACTAGTACGTGGGTCAAGATATTGAAGATCTTTTTCATCCCATGAAATTTCGTGGCATTTTTTCAAAGCTGGGCTTTTCTCTCCCCCTAATGCCGGGAAATGATCTTCATAAAAAATGCAGTCAGCAAACCGTGCAGTAAACTGATCTGCTGTCATAGGCTCAAGGTATTTAATGATAGAAGGGGATTCATACCCAACATAAATACCTAATCGACGTTGCGAGCCCATTGAAGAACGATGCGGAGGTGGTATAGGTACGTAAACCGCACAGCCAATGACACGCAAATGGGAAATGTCTGGCTCATTACCACGTACAAGTTGTAGAGGGGAATAATCGTGATATGCAGTTGGCCGGAGTTGAATTAGGTTTGCAGCATGCAACACTGCGTGTCCCCAACAATTTACTGGTAGACTGGACCGTTGTAGTAATGGTCTAGCTATTAGTTTAATTCTTTTGATAAGAGATTCAGCTAAACCATTCTGGGTGTGGACGTATGGTACAGGATGTTCCACCTTAATCCCCATGGCCATACAATAATCGTCAAAAGCTGACGAAGTGAATTCACCAGCATTATCCATTCTTATGTTCTTAATAGGATAATCGGGAAATTGGGCATTCAACCTAATGATTTGGCTTATGAATTTTGCGAATGCCATATTTCGAGTGGACAACAAACACACATGTGTCCATCGGGTGGAAGCATCAATAAGGACCATAAAATATCGAAATGGTCCGGATGAAGGATTAATTGGTCCACAAATATCACCCTGTAGCCTCTGCAGGAAGACAGGTGACTCAAAACCAATCTTAGGACGCGAGGGACGAACAATAAGTTTTCCCTGTGCACATGGAACACATGTGTAATCTTTTGTAGAAAGAATGTTTGTCCTAAGAAGGTTATGTCCAGTTGAATTTGAAAGAATCCGGCCTATCATTGTTTGCCCAGGGTGACCTAAGCGGTCATGCCATAGACTGAAAGAATGTGTATCTTTAAACTTTACTGCGAGTGCAACGTAGGAGTGCTGGGGCCTGATATATGAATAATACAGGCCAGAAGAAAAGGAAGGAAGTTCTTCAATTTCCTTTTTCTGGTTATTGACCGTTTTGGTCAAAACAAGGAATTCGGTATTGTTTTTAGTTTTAGTTTCTATGTGGAAACCGTTGGACCGAATATCCCTGAAACTGAGCAAAGTTCTTTTTGATTGAGGATATAGGAGGGCTGAATCAATGATCAACTTTGTTCCTTTAGGAAGAATAAGTGACGCTCTGCCGGAGCCCACAATAGGGATGTCATCATTCGCTATGGTTGAAAGGTTGCCTTTATGTTCCTTGAACGTTTGGAAAAATCTCCGGTCTGTTAGAATAGTGTGCGTAGTCGCACAATCAACCAAGCATAGGGTTGATTCATCTCCCATATCTCTAAAGAAAAGGAATGGGTATCAAGATAATGTCTAAGAATGATCCATTGTATTTATTCAAACAGAAGTGTTCAAAGATAAAGGATCCGTTATTCATATAGGACAAAAGAGTTCAAATATAAACATGCACGCAGGCATGAAGTAAAATGGATGTCCATAAGGGAAAGAGAGAGAGAGAAAAAAAAAAAATAGGAGTATCACTCCTGATCTCCATAATTAGCTAGTTCATCGCCTAGCAGGTCATCATTCCCTAAGATGAGGGCATTTGCTTCAGGCAAAGATGATTGCCCAGAATCTTTCTTCTTTTGTCCTCCTTCCTGCTGGAGCATCTTTTGGTAAGCCTCGACCAGATGCTTAGGAGTCCTGCATGTCCTAGACCAATGTCCTTTGCAACCACATTTATAACATGGCTGCGACTGACCGGAGTTCTGTTGTGACTTGTTTGGTCCATTTCTTTGAGTTTGCTTGTTCTGAGGACGGGAGTTACTACCGCTAGCTCCCCCTCTGCCACCTCGCTTTGGGCCCCTGCCACGACCTCTCCCCCTTCCCCGGCCTCGACCCCGCCGATTGTCGCTCTGCTGGGCAACAGTGTGTGCTTCAGGCACAGGAGCAGAGCCAGTTGGACGCGCATTGTGATTTTGCATCAATAACTGGCTATGCTTTTCCGCCACTAGTAAATCCGTAATGAGCTCTGGATGCGTATCATATTTTGTATTCCTGTACTGCTTCTGGAACACAAGGTCATTTGGATGGAACGTGGATAGAGTTTTTTCAATCAGATCCTCATCCGTAATTGTTTGCTTACAGAGCTTCAATTGTGACACAATTTTGTGTAGGGCGGAGTTGTATTCAGTCACAGACTTAAAGTCTTGAAATCGGAGGTTAAGCCAATCATGTTGGGCCTGGGGGTGGACCAATGACGTCTGTTGGTCAAAGCGTGCATTAAGAGATTTCCAGAGGACATAGGGGTCTTTTTCTGTTAAGTATTCATTCTTGAGGTCGTGGTTGAGATGGTGGCGGAGGAAAAATGAGCGCTTTTGCCTTCTGGGCTGCAGTGCTCGTAGATGTCTCTTCAATGGTGTCCAGCAGTTCTGTAGATTGGAGATATATCTCAACATCAAGTGCCCAAGTGAGGAAATTGCTTCCATCGAGGGCGAGTTCAGCGAATTCTCGTTTTGCGAGAGCAGCCATTTCTACAGAAAATATTTGAATGAGGACCATAAAAAATGGAATGTGTGGCCTAGTTTATTTCCATAAACGAAAGGCCCAAAGAAAATATTATATATCATGCCCCAAAAAAATGGTCCAAAAAAAATTAGGGGCTTGAATGAGAAAAAAAATAGCCCATGAATGATGGTGGTCCAAAAATGAAAACATTGGTCCAAATAGAAATATGCAAGAAAAGGAGGGCTTTAATAGAAAACCCTAGGCCATAAAGAGAAAAAAAACTGATAAATAGGCCAACGGTTTCCATCGATCAGCAGCACAGGTGCCGTCCAGCGTACCACCTCGCCGCCATGCACCGATCGTCGCCACCGACACACTTTCGGACGCCGATCGCAGATCACACCATCACAAGATTTTGGTTCGTATATATATTTTGATTTTATACGGTTCAAAGATTCAAGGGAGAGAACAAAACTCTATTATTGAAAGGAACTCTATATTATACGGTTCGTATATAGTTTTGATTTTTTTTTTTTTTAATTTGATTTTGAAAAAAGCAGTAAACAAAACTCAAAGGGAATCATTTGAAATCAGATAGGATCACAGCATATATACTGAAATCAGGATATTTAAGATAGGATCACAGCATAAGCAGTAAACAAATCACTCTTTACAAATCACTGCATATATATATATATATATATATATATATATATATATCAGATAGGATCACAGTATTAAAATATACTATTTATGCATATATGTGTATTTCCAGTAAAACAATAATCTTATGCCCAAATTTCACATATATGAATAAAAGGATAATCATATCTCAAAGTTTATTTAACAACACCATGTAATTGTTAACAAAACTAAACTACGGAGTACCAATTTATTTTGAATTGATCATGCAATTGATCTACGTAGCAAAACAAAACAAAACAAATTATGTAAATTATATGTTTGAACAGATGCATAAAACAAATAGAGACATACATGTTTTGAATTTTTCTTCCATATGAAATCCTCACATAGTAATGACAAACATAGTGAGAAATAAGCAGTAAAAAAATTCATATACAGGTACTTAAGCAAAGCACAAAAGCACAACGGATGAGATAGTTTATAGCAACTATGGGAAAAGCAATACCGTTCACCGGAGAAAATTGGGATCGTGCTGATAACGTGTTAAATGTTTGATGCCCGTTAGCTCTTAGCCGGTGGATTTGCAGGGACAATGCAAAATGTAAATAGACTATGATATGAAGTAGAGAGAGTATGAGAACACCAGGAAAAGATTGTCCTTGCATTATCAAGAAAACAACCTTTTATAGTACAAAGAGATGTAGGTTACAAATCACTACATAATGACAAATTAATCATAATAAAGGGACATAATGTCCATAATAAATATATTTTGTAACATTTGCAAGATAAAAATTTTCTTAAAACCCCACCCTTCCATAAAAAAATAATAATAAATCTTAAATTTTTAGCTCTGAAAAAACTTTCTCAAAAATTCCTTTGGGGATGCTCTAAGAGCAAATTCATTGGTTGAATTCAAATTTGAATTTTTTTGTGGAGTAAGTCAAGATAACAATGGGATAGAGGGAAACAGTTTGAAAACAAAAATTACAAAGTGACCTATAGAATCGCCAATTGACAGTCACCATAATACATCCACAGACAGTCACCATAATGCACCCACTAGGCAACACTAATGCACACAACGCGCACCAACTCATCTTTTTTTTTTTCCAAGTCTTTCCAAAAGTAGAGGGAAAAGATAAGGTTTTGGCACTCAAATTTGATTTTTTTTTTTAATCTATCCTCTCATATCTTCGACCTATCATCTTCTTAATCTAAAAAAAGTGAGGAAAAACTCAACATTTTGAACTAATGGAGATGCTCTTACATATTATGTATTTATGTCAATCATCACCACCAAGTTATATCATTTCTATTAACATCTATTTATACTAAGATAACTTACTTACCTACAATTAAGGCTAACATTATTCATATTAGTATATTACTAGTGCGAAATGACGTATCTAACGATCGTGTTATTTTTCCTAGGACCCATTTTATTAGATAAGTCTTGGGCCAATGAGGTGAAGAAAGAAGCATGGAGCAAAATAATATAAGATGCGTTACCAAGGGGTGTTAAACCCACAACCTCCCATTTAACAACACAAGCACTAACTACCCAAGCCACTCAAAATCTTGTGTATTAAAGGGCAATAAGCTCCACTTATGCATGAGAGTGCACTGGAAGCAAAGTTGTGGCCAAGAATGAAGGTTGCCCGATACCGTCCATTTGTCAACCATCCGTGAATCCTTCAACAATATAAATAGGGTGCCTTCACTCCCCTTAAAAACCATCATTTTGCTCACTAAACTCTTTCTGATCCATTGGCTTGAGTCTCATCCCTTTTACTAGCACATCGAGGTTTGATTCCTATTAGCAACATTGTTATTTTTATTTCATTATTAGTGTTATAACTTCAAGGAAGATTTATTATTCTACTGACAAGAAGAATGCCTCGCATCCCATGAGGGATTGTCCGAAGCTCAATTCTCTTTTGGTGATAATGCTCAGGAGGAAGAAGAGGCGCTCGATTCTCTTTTGACGATAGTGGAGCAGCATGTGGCCAATGCTCAGGAGGAAGAAGAGGCGAACAAGATGGGGTCACTCCAAATTCTCAATTCCTTCAACGCCGCCAAAGTTATGCCAACAACGTCAAACAAAGGGTTGATGTACATCGAAGCATTGGTGAACGGTAAGCCGACACAAGCTTTAGTAGATATTGGTGCCACATACACACAATTTCGTGATCGAGGATGAGGCTAGAAAACTCGGTCTTCGTTGGACGAAGGGGAAGGTTGGCTTAAGGCCGCCAATGCGAGAGCCCAACTGCTCAATGGATGATTAAAAAGTCATGCTTGGGATGGACTTTCTCCGTCAAGCCACAACCATCCCCATGTCATCCTTTAACACAATATGCATTTTGGAAAAAGGGTCCTCGTGCATGATCCCAAACTTCGAAGCTCCCGAGAGGCGTGTGAAAGGGTCACAACAACTATCGAACATGCAAGTTGTGGAAGGAGCCAATAAAGGTAAAGCTAACGTTGTGACCAATGATTGGGTGGAACATGCAAGTGTAGGAAGAAATGGGCGAACAAAAAGTGGAGGCCACAAGAGTATAAGCCACATCATGAAACCGTGGGAAATCGAAGCCGTGGGTTATCACGAAGAACACCACCCGTGGTAACTAAGTCCTTCAACCAATGAATATACAAGGTGCTTACATCAAAAGTAGTTCGCAAAAGGGAGTTCCACCTCAAATGTACTACATTATCAAAAGGAAAGGGCTACCTGAGTCTAAAACAACATGGGAGCTCGAGGAGGACTTGGTGAAGTTCCAAGACCAATTGGAGGCATACAAGGCGACGAGGGCGTCACCGAATTAGGTGGGGGAGGATGTAACGCCCATGGAAGTTTGCTATGCATTTATGAGGTTTGCTATATCGCTTTAGAGCTTTCTAGCACGTGTACATAGAATCTCATAGTTTGTATAATAATCTAGAGGCATGTATATAGCCACTAGAGGTTGTAGATATGCTTAGAACATTCTAGAACGTAACCTTACAAATCCTCAAGCTTGTGTAAAGATTTTGGGAAGATTATATAGAGTAAATCTTAGCCGTAGAATTAATTAGATCTCAGCCATCTATTGAGGAGGTGGAATGTGTATAAATACCCCCAAGGGCCTCATTTCTAACCATCTAAGAGTTCAAGTAATCTAAGTTCCTTACAAAGCTTTTTAAGTGCTTTTGCGAGATTCCTACCTTATTCACTTTCTTAGCCATCGCATCATTTACTTAGCACCACTTCCGAGAGTTGAGCGAGATGACTTAGCTATTGCGAGAAAAAAGTAGCTAAGGCCACACAAGACGTCGTTAATGAGAACAAGTCTGTAACACACATGACTCTTCATTTATGTTTGGAATTTATAGGGTTTTTCTTTTCGTTTGGATTTCTCATAATAAATCTCTCAATCCAAGAGAAAACCATCCCTCCAATCTATGAATGTTATGTAAAGTTGGATTATATTTAGTTTGGTTAATGCCCTCATCACCAAATTTCACAGTTGTAAGATTTGAGATCAATACTTATGTTGATGAGGGATGCCATTTTTCAAAGGCAAATAGTAACAAAAAAATATAAGTATAAAATTGAAATCTAAATAGACTTTCAAAATTTAAATGAACTTAATAAGTTAATAGTTGTTGGAAAAAATAGCTTAAAATGACATAAAATGGCATGTTAAGTGGCTATTTTGTGGTACAATTATCAATGGGGTCCACTTCCGATTTGGGTCGGGTAAAAGTGGATTCGGATTCTTCGTAGTGAGACGAAGAGATCGATATATTGTATGCTCAAAACGGATAATGGGTGAATGAGATATTGATTCTTAAAGTAGACCCATTTGAGTTGGAAAATGAAGGGAAAAAGTGTGTTTTTGTCCCACATTGCTTTGGAATGAAGATTTTCCCCCCTTATATACAAGAGCTCTTTTGAAGCTTGTAGAATTGTATAGCATAGAGGCTCTCTCGCGCGGGGGGGGGGGGCGCAAATCAAATTCCAACTAGCAGATTTTTTTTGGGCTAAGTTATGTCAAACTTCGGTATCATTTTCCACTTGGAGAGCACCTACTCTCGTGCTACAAGAGAGCACGAGAGGTTGTGGTGCACCGAGAGCACAACTCTCGTGCAACAGAGTCCACGAAAGGTGCAAGGGCCGAAACTGGATGAGGTCGAAAGTTGAGACCGAACCCTGTACACTAACGGTCTGGAACCCGAAAGTTCTGACTGTTGAGGGGATTGAATTCATCTGTTACGGAATTAATTGTCTATTAATTCCAATTTTGAATTCTGAATTCAATTCCCAGGTAGTGGCCTGCTGTTATAGCTGTTGGAAGGCAGCTTTAATGTCATTTTTAATTGCCATAATAAAGGCTATTGATTCCTTCAACCCTATATAAGAGAGGGTAGAGGCAGTAGAGTTTTATACACTGTGAGAACAGCAAGAACACTGCACGAAACTTTTGTTTTCCAACCTCAAAACCTCTGTGCTTCTACTCTTTCTTGGCCTACTGTGTTCATATCCATTGTCTTGCTCGCCGGATTCCTTGTTTGAGTGCTCAAACATTGAATCATTAGCAAGTTTTATCCTGGGAAGCCTAGGCCACAACGCTCCTAGCATCTTTGGGAGGTGGCAAATAAGGTTTTAAGGAGAGAGTGCTCACTCGACTCTTGCAAAAACCCAACACCAAACACTAGCCAATTTCTTCAATTTTTCTTCCCCTCTTTCCAGAAAATAATAGTCAATTTTTTTATTTGATTATTATTTGTTTTCTACCAACGGTACCAACAGTCTTAAAACCTTATATATTTGTTTTCCCGTTGGTGGTCTTCTCCGAATTTCCTTGAAGAAAATGGAGCATCCCGTACTGCCAATTGATGGGGAGGATAATGTTGTTGCGGACAACAATGGAAGAAACGACAACAATAACGTTTCCTTTCATTCTTTTTAATTAAATAACTGCTATTATCTGTTCAATTCTATCATATTGTTGGAATTACTCTGACAATAATTCCTTCAAAGTGGATTTCACTTTCAATGGCTTCATTGTGCAGAGACGTTCTTCTTTGGAAGAATGGATGACAAAATTACTAAATGATATTGATTTTATCAAGGAGTGTTGCAACAACATCCTTTCTTGAACTCGAAGCAGCTGCTAGATCTTGTATGTCTCACAAGTGTGGGAATTTATTTTTAACTCTGTTTCATCCGTGATAAGCTATGAAGAATGAACGGATGTCAGCAGTGTCTATATGAAGATGTCGACGAATGTTTTTGGCTTGGAACAGGGCTCGGCTTCTGGCTGGAGATTTGGAAGTGAATTCCACATCATCACCATTTTTATTTAAATGTAATTACATGTCAGTAGTGTGGAGTGACAATCCGTAGGTAACCTGCAAAAAAAGCTAATTGACAAATTTTTAGAGGTAAGTGTATCTAATCACATTATATTTTAGTTGATAGGGGGAATTGAGCACTTCGAAATAGTACATAAACTTATTTGACACTTGTGCCTATTTAAAAACTTATACTAAACTCATTAAAAACTATACATATTTCACTCAAACCATCACATTTCTATAGTTTTTATAAATTTATCATTATAGTCCAAAACATTAAATTTGGAAAATGAGTAATGGGCAAACAGATATTTTAAATTTAAGAAATAAAATGGCAAATTATGCTGTGAGCACGTGTCCACTATGTACATTGTGCGCACGAATCTATATTCATAATTTCTATACTGTAGATCCATAATTTCTAGAATATCGATGGGCTAAAATTTATACTTTAGATTCCAATTGTTGAACCATGTTTTCACAAATGAGTGCAGTATAGAAATTATGGATCTACTGTATTTAAATTATTGATCCTACGATTTTAAAAATTATGAATCTAAAGTATAAATTTTAGCTCGCCGAGAGTTTAGAAATTATGAATCTACAATATAAAAATGATAGATAAAGATTCGTGCGCACCATGCAAGGTGAGCACGTGCTCACAGCATAACGATGGGAAATAAAAGTAAACAGGCCTCAAAAAGACAAAAACCAAACTACCAGTATTTGTAGCGGGCCAAGATTGAGGTCCATTAAATAGGGTCGGGCCGTTTAGGCCCATCAATTGGGGGTGTTGAGTACAACTAGGTTGCTTGTCAGCGTTTCTACACCCTACGAAACCCTCAGTCACTCTTCTTCCAGTTGAGAAGATAACCCTTCTCCCTCTCTCCTCTCTCTTTCCTCTTCTCTCTGCGGCTACCGCTTTTACTACTCTTCGATTCAAGGTTTGCCATAGCTTCTCCTCACCCTATTTGCATACTATTTTTGGTGTATCTGTAAATATCTGTGTAAATATGTATTCTTATACACATACCTCTTTGTTGTGTGTGCATCTGCACCTGTTGCAAATAGATCTTCTGTTCTACTTCTATTGAATCAAGGGGAAAGTGTTTTTCTTTTGTGCAAAAGTTGAGATTTGGTGCTTTGAATCGTTTTTTTTCTTTCTTATTCTTGGGCTAGCTCTATTGGATGCAAATTTCCATTCACTTGATACAGATATTTATTGGATTTTTTCTAATAATAGTGTAATTGTTAAATTATTAATTAATTAATGATAGGAATAGATTAATAACAGCTACAACAATAGCAGTTTAACTATGTCTTTTATCTATCTGTACACTATTAAGTCTATTGCACTATTATTATGCTTCTGTTATTCTTATTTTTTTAGTTCTGTCTATGCTTATTATTCTAATTAATTTTTAGGGTATGATACACTTGTGATATTATATTTGTAGGCATACTTAGATTTTCTGCATATTTGGTACAGATGAATGTAGAAAAGCTTCAAAGGATGGCTGGGTCAGTCAGGACCGGTGGCAAGGGAACCATGAGGAGGTTGCTTTTGTGTTTTGTACTATGTTAATGTCCCTTTATTCCTTTGCTTGCTTTTATTGTGTAGATAAAGGCCAAGTTAAGTTAAGTTGGGTGATAACCATCTGCTAAAACTGATTCTTTAACAGTTCTATGACTTGATTATTTGTGAAATTTATTGAAGTCATAGCTAAAGGTCTTTTTTTTCCTCATTTATAATGTAAGGAAGCTAAAGATTGAATCTTTTAATCCCGATGTTTGCCTTCTCACTTGTATTTTAGAGGGAAGAACTGTTAGCTTCATAGAAATGCTACTGACTTTCTGATTTATCTTGATGTTAAGAGGCTGTGAAATCATTATATTTTATTGTTTATTATGTTTATTGGGGAAGACCTGTCTAACTTTATAGTGATGCTGTTTTGACGTAACTGTTGGTAGAGTATTATTTATTGTCGTTACAACTTCAAAGTTATGTTACTAGCAATTAGTTGTTTGATGGTTCTTATTCTTCTCACTATTAGAAAGAAGAAGGCTGTTCACAAGACAAATACAACCGATGACAAAAGGCTTCAGAGCACACTGAAGAGAATAGGTGTGAATGCAATTCCTGCAATCGAAGAGGTGAACATATTCAAGGAGGATATAGTTATCCAGTTCCTAAACCCTAAAGGTAACAATTATGCTGTCAATTAACTGTAATTTACTGTTATTTTGCCTTGCCCATTTGCCTTAACTTATTTGTCTTGTTTTTCCAGTTCAAGCCTCAATTGCTGCAAATACCTGGGTTGTCAGTGGTTCTCCTCAGACTAAGAGTATGTTATTTCTACACTTCAGTTCTTATAATCCGGTTTGGAAAATACTTGTTATCAGCTTTCATAGCAAAATTATGTTGATGTTCTTATCATGCTTTGAGCACACAATCTTATTTGGAGGCTATATATACTTTTTTGGCTAAGGACTTGACATGACTAATATTTTCATTTTTATACAGAATTGCAAGACATTCTGCCTCAAATTATTCACCAATTGGGTATGCAACTATTATTCATATTTTCACTAAAGGTGCTGCCTATGCAATATTACAATTATATCAATGACGGTAAAATTTCTTTGTTTTAGGACCCGACAACTTGGAGAACTTGAAGAAGTTGGCGGAACAGTTCCAGAAGCAGGCACCCGGAGCTGCAGGCACGGGTTCAGCTGCAGGTGCAGCTTTGGCACAAGATGAGGACGACGATGATGTGCCGGAACTTGTATCTGGTGAAACCTTTGAAGCTGCTGCTGAGGAGGGTCACAATTAAAGTTTTAATTAAATTTTGTGTCATCCTTAATTTTTCAAGTCTTCTAAGATCTGTTTTGTCCTTAGTTGAATGCTGAATTTGATGTCTCATGTGACACTTGAATGCAGAATTTGATGTCTCATGTGACACTTGAATGCATTTACTAGTATTTAACTTTGCCCTTAAAAGAACCTTGAAAGAGTTGTCTCTGTTATATATGCACTTTGGATTGAAGGTTCAGCTGTGAAGAGGAATTGAATTATATCCCTGGTGAGAACCCAATCTTTTTGTTGTTGGAATAAGCTTGTGAACCTGATCTTCAATCCTATTTGCAATGGTAAATGCACAATATGGAATGAATGTATTGCCACATTAAGAAGTGCTTTTTAACCTGGGGTGTGTTTTGAGTAGTAAGGACTATTCATTTTTAACCAAATGTCAAGGGTTTGATCCTTGGCTTTAGGTATGGAGTAGCCTTAAATCTCTAGGCTAGTTGTCTTAACGAGGGGATTAGTTACTGTGTCCGACTGTGGAAAAAAAAAAGTAAGGAGTTTTTTTTTTTTTTTTTTTTTTTAATCATCCAATAGAATGAATATCAGGCTTTAGGAACTGGAAACTCTATGAGAGAGACATTACAAGGTGCTTGAATAATCAATTACGGAGTATATGTTATCTCTTTTTTTTTTTTTTTTAAATAGAGTTAATACCATTTGAGGTCTTCCGAGTATAGTGGTTTTGTCACGTTTAGTCCTAAACTTTCAAATTGACTATCTGTAGTCCTTCAACTTTCAAATTTAACCATTTGCGGTCCAAGTTAACCACCCATGGTCCTTCAAGTTTCGAAATTTAACCAGCTATGGTCCTCTTGAAAGGACCATAGTTGGTTAAAATTTAATAGTTTAAGGACCATGAGTGGTTAACTTGGACCACGAATGGTTAAATTTGAAAGTCGAAGGACCACAGATGGTCAATTTGAAAGTTTAGGACTAAACGTGGCAAAACCACTATACTCGGAGGACCTCATATGGTATTAACTCTTTTAAAATACTATCGACTCGATTACAATGTAGTATATGTTCATAATTACTTTCTCAATCAAATGAAACACAAAGAGTTAATATCGTTTCCACTAAGACTCAAACCCACAAACTCTCCTATGTGTTATCTGACTTATCTCTCTTTGTTAAATGTGAAATGCCAAAAATTTAAATAAAATGCTAATTGTAACAACTAAATTAAAGTCACAGATGTAATAATGTAAGTAAATGTAACAATGTGATAATAATAAATACTACGTAACTAAAAATGAAATTTGTTCAAAATGAATTGATTTTATTTTTTTAATACTATTAATTTTATTACAATGAAGTGACTTATTTACTAAAAAAAAATACACATTTTGGGATACACCATAATTGTCAACACATTACATGCTGAGGGACATCACAGGAAACACGGCTTAAATTTTTAAAGCAACAAGTAACTGTACCCCAAGTCTCCACAAAGTACTATATAATACTATACCTATTCTTGAATCATTTTGTATAACACTATTACCCTTTTTTAATTTAAATTTCTCAACTTCGGTGGATTATATTATAATTTATGGCAAATTATGCTATGCGCACCTTGCAAGGTGCGCACGGCGATAAAACGGCGTCGTTTTCAGTGAAAACGACGCTGTTTTAACTAAAAAAAAAAAAAATTGTTCGAAAGGCCGTTAACGGCATATTCGTTATGAAATTATGAATATACAGTTATGACATTATGAATGTACAGTTATAGAATTATGAATGTACAGTTATGGAATTATGAACTTACAATTATGAACATAGAGCTTCGAAAATTATGAATGTTCGGTATGGAATTATGAATATACAGTATGGAATTATGAATGTACAGTTATGGAATTATGAATGTACAGTTATGGAATTATGAATGTACAGTTATGAAATTATGAACATAGAACTCTAACATTATGAACTTTCAATTATGAACATAGAGCTTCGAAAATTATGAATTTACAGTTATTGAATTATGAATGTACAGTTACGGAATTATGAATGTACAGTTATGGAATTATGAATGTACAGTTATGAAATTATGAATACAAAGCTGTGAATATATGCTCCTATAACGAAGCGGTCTGAAATTTAAAAAAAAAAAAAGAAAAAAGAAAAAAGAAAAAAAGAAAAAAAGAAAAAAAATGAAGATAACGGTGCCTGACGGCACCGTTACCAGTGCCCATGATGCACGCTGGGCACGAGTCCACAGCATAACGACTGATAATTTATGAACCCTATGAAAGTTACTCTTAGACCTAAGAAGCGGTAAATTAAGGTAATCTAATTTCGAGACTTAACACCAAACTGTATATTTTTGTGGACAAAGAACGCATACCAAACCCAATCTCCTAATTTTTGTTGCAGTAATCGAACCTCCTTCTTACTGTTGGAAGCAAGTCTTAATTGAAACTTCTCATTCGCTGGACCAATGTCGTGGGGCATAATAGTATAACACTATTAAATGAGGTGTGGGTAGCTTGAAAACGATAAACCAAAAATACCAACACAGAAATACATGATATAAAATGTGAGTAAAATGTAAATGTGAATTTGTAAATATTTGTAAATATGCATAAATGTTAAAAGAATAATTTTTAAGGGAAATGCATTTATTTTGTTAATTATGAAAATACTTTTGAAACATGTTAAGTAATTTCATAAGGTTTTAGGGAGGAAGCGTTTCCAAAACGTTTGCCCTTATGGTGCATTTGGTTGCAATATGAGCATTAGGAGGAAGATAATTGTAATTTCATGGGAAAGAAATAAGAGGGGAATAAGAATTCAAATTTAATTATTTGGTTTATGATAATAAAATTATTAGGAATGTCAATTATAATGTTTGATTTATATTAGAATTGTAAAGGAATAAGTAGTATAAAGGTTCATACTATTATTTTGATAATCAGAATATTACAAGTTCGAATTGAATGATAATTAGAATTGAAAAAAATTCTTGCTTCTTGGTTTGTATTTATAAAAGTAGAGTACTTAGTATAGCAAATAAATAATAATAAATTAAATAAATAAATAAAAGAAGACTAATTTGACATATTAGCAAATAAAAAAGTACAAAACTCACACTAAAAAAAATTATGCAAACAACTCCTTATAACTTACGGAGAACTATATTTATCTTGAGTGATATTTTTTTTATTTGATTAATAAGTGTGCGTATAAAAGAATTGGTCAATTCATTAGCAATCAATAAATATAAAAAATTTCATAATTACATTCCGAGATAAATTTTATATTTTATGAGATAAAATCAAAAGGAAAAATAGAAATTTTTCTTATGCATAAATTATAAATATATTCCAATTCCGATGAACGTTTTTGTATGAGATATTTTCTTCCTAAGCTAGTGGAAGCCAATGGATATGATATCTCTCATACTATCATACATTTTGACTTCTCTGCTAATGCAGATGGTATGTTTTGTAACGTTCTTGTCAAATAATAATAATAATAATAATAATAATTTGATAAATTTAATTAACCCGAGTGGTCCGAATTA